>NW_026889779.1:21700000-22157500 GCF_033153115.1 Saccostrea echinata | reverse complement strand
CTCAAAATAGTCTTTGTGATGAATGGTCAGATGTATTTATTTAGATAAATTTCAATATTATTTTCCCAGATTTTCCCTCTGGCAGATAATTTGAATTTTTTTGAAATATATGTTAAAAACAAGATGTGTTTGTGAAACACTGATGACCCCTTATGGCAGCTCATTGCCAACTTTAAAGTTTCTCATATGCAAGTCTTACTCTAAGGTCAAGAGATCAAAAATGTTGGTACCCATGGGAAGGTCTTGTCACAAGGAATACACATATGTAATATGAAAGCCCTTGGCAGGCATCCTTTTAGAAACTATGGTCAAGGTTAAAATTTTTTAAAAGTAGGTAAAACTCCAAGGTCACGATATAGAGGTTAAAAATGTTGGTACGTAAGAAAGGTCTTTTCACAAGGAGAAAAAAAACTGTAGGAAAACACCTCTGAAATATGAAAGTCCTACCACCAAGCATTCAAAAGTTATGTATGGTATTTGGTTAAAGTTTTCAAAAGTATGTCAAACTCCAAGGTCAAGGTTAAAAGGTCAAATATGTTGGTACCCAAAGAAAGGTTCTTGTCACAAGGAATACATGTGAAATATGAAAGCCCTAGCTGTAACCAATCTAAAGTTATGAACAAGATTAAAATTTTTGACGACAGACAGATGGATGGACAGAGCAAAAAACTGTATGACCCTGAATCTTAATTGTTTACGGTGTGCCATGAAAATAGGATCATTAAAAATATTTGTTTGAAAAAGAGTTTTACATGTTATACACATTTATCCACAAGTAATTTTTATGTTGATTTTGAGTGTTTTGAATTATAACATTGTAGACAAATTGCCTGGTCAAGTGGTCCAAAGAAAGAACAACTTTAACAGCATTGTCAGTGATGAGGAACCCATTTACGACCAGGTGGCATCAGATGAAGATTATAGTAGTATTGATAATCTCAGCATTAAGAGTGCCGGTATGAAGGACAGTTCTCTCGCCCAGCCCCCAGCTGTAAGTATCTCCTCTGACACAGGCAACCAATCACCATTGAAGCAATCACATTACATTTTAATTTATCCTGATTACCAGAAGTGGATGCCTATTTCTATATATAAACTTTGATCCTTAAAATATTGCCTTCAATATATGTATTTATCAAGAGGAAGTCTAAGAAATTATGCTATGGTAAATACATTAGGCTTCACTGATTGCAGCTTTAACTATGCTCATGAATGACATTATCAATAAGATATTGTACAAAAATATGTTTCTGCACCATGTTGAATTCTCATCTTTAAATAATTGTTTATGTTACATTTAATTCAGTGTTACTTTCACAGTTAATGTGGCAAATAGAGAAAAATGAGACCACTGCACATTCCATTACAAATTTCTGTTCATTAAAGTGCAAAAGACATTAAACATTTGAAAACAAAGATTATGAAACAGGGGGAATGCAATAGTGAAGTTATTTCAGTAAGATTATTTCATAAGCTAGGCTTGTAAATATTTTAGATCTTGATCTTTGCTGCAGAAAATTTAGTCACATTCTCTTCAATCTCTTGATAATTAAAATGCATCATACACAGATGAAATCTTGAATATCACATAAAATAATCAAATTTAAGTTTGAATAACATTTCAGTCAATGCAATATTTATTCTGATACTAAGTATTTAGGCTCTGATTCAGTTTAGTAACTGTAAAGGCAGACAACAGAAATGACACTGGATTCTGAATTTGTTTTAGAGCCCGGATAATGATTCTGATACATTGTTAAAATCAAGTGTTCAGGAGGTGAGACATAGTGTCTTAATTTTACTCACACATTGTCCAGCTAAATTTAATTGTAGACACTCTCCACAGAAAGATGTAGATGAGATGTTAACATAGATTGATAACTGGCTAACAGTAGCAAGACACAGTTTTAGTATATTGTAATGTAGATGTAACTGTGCTTCAGAATAACAGTTTTATTGCATTTGTATAGACACTCAACCTTGAATGCTTGCTGTACATGTTGTTAATGTCTTGTATAAAGTTTACTTGTTTGAAATAAGTTTGTTTAAGTAATAATGCCATAAAATTGTGTCATGATGCTTTATTTCATTAGAAAAATACCGGTAATCTTCAAATGTAAGTGGAAGAGACAATGTACAGCAAAAATTTCATTAGAAAATTGTTTTAAATTGAGTGTTATTTAATTTATAAAAGTAAGTTGTAGGTAGAACACAGTATCTATAAATGCATCAGTGCATCACTAAAACATTATTGTTGCTTTTTGACCAATGGATAATCATATAGTCATATTTTTCTCTTATCAATTTTTTTGTACAGAATTTAGCAGTTCATTAATAATTTCATTAAAAAAAATCATGGAATATTTGATTCCATCTTTTAGTAATACAGATCAAATGCAACAGCAAATAATGATAATAAACCTTTAAAGGATCAAATTGCAGAAAATTTTATCCTCAGAAATTACCAGTGAAACAGTTTATTACATAAAGAATCCATATTTGTATTACCATTTCAAAACAACTTTTGTGAAACACAGTGATTAGTTACATTTGCAAGGTTTGTCAAACCAAATTGCACCATTTCAAGAAGCTGAATTAATGACATAAATGTAGATGTGTTTTTATCTTGTATGCAGTAAAACTCGCCTTATAAGGGACTTGGATATGAGGAAATCTTTGTTACAAGGAAGTTATATAACTTTCCAATCCCTCATAAGACTTTCTTTTATTGATCTAAAAAAATTCAGTTAGGAACTAATTATTCATGTCCTTAGGACCTGATAAGCAGGTTATACTTTATTATGAAATTGAGTACATTACTATTCTTCTGTTAACTTTACACTTTGCTAAGTTTATCATACTTCTTTGAGATTTAACTTAGAGTTTCATATTTTACAAAATTTTAATGATGTGTATATTCTTTAGGATAAAACTGCTTTTCCAAATAGTAAATAAGCATACTGCATGTATACATACAGATAAAATACATTTCAATATCAAATTATGAACCAGTCATGTTATTGCAATAATCACTCAGATTCCAAGGAAAAGCACGAGGCGGCTGAATTCTGTGGGCAATCTCAGGTCTGAGGGAGACCTTGTACAGGATAACATCATTACATGTTTTACACCATGTGTGAGTTTATATCCAAACTTGACCTTTCACCTTAGACTTATGCTTGATTAAGTTCTGTCTCATGACTATATTTCATTTTCTATTAAAATCATCTCATAAAGGCCTAGGAATCAAACATTTCGATATGAACTTCAGTATGCCTTTAACCAGGTTTGAAGTCAATCTTTATATATACATTCTGATTGTGTTCTGAAACCCAGATTCCAAGCAAAAACCTTAGAATCAGGTCAGTTGGACAGTTGAGGTCATATGGTGACCTAATAAGGTCACAGAGAAGGGTTAGTCTGGCCCCACATGTGAGTTAACCGTAATACTGTATTCAGTACTTAGCCATGCCTGAGGTTTATTTATACATGTTCACATATTAACAAACATTCTACAGTACTCTTAAACAATCTGTCTTTCCATATTTCAAGTCAACTCTTGTAGGATAAGATTTATTTGGTATACTGAATTATATGTATAATTTTCATGGTATTACTTCTGCCTACCAGTATTTTTGTTCTTATTTAACTCATTGATTCTAAATTTAGATTTAAAATAAAATTCATTTGAAGGTGTTTATTTCTCTAGAACTACGATATAATGAATATGGATGTATATATAAATTGTATTTCATGGTTTACTTTTTAATATACATGTATGTTAATATATATATATTATATGATACACTGTTTTCCATGAAAATTAGGATTTTCTCACCTTCTGATGTTTAGCATGTCTATTGTATTAATTTAATACTTATGATTACAATAATTTACTTAGATATAGTTCAGTGACTTAAACAAAGTAATTGTTCTAATATACTATATATAAATTTATATTAACCATAATTGTAGTACATGTAATTTAAAAAATTGTCACTAAACATCTTTGAAACAATTTAAGAACCAAAAGAATTTTTCACAGTAATAAATTTATGCAGTTCTTAAAGATTCTTTCTTGAATACATTAGAAATAATGCACTTTTAAGTTTTTCACATGTTTCCTGGCATTCTATAAATTAATAACCTATTTTGCTAATTACCAGCCCCCTACTGTCCCAGAGGCCATGGTGGAAGGACCCGTCTCCACAGAAGAATTCCTCCAGATGAAGAAAAAAATGTCCACAATGGAGTTTAGAATGCAGCAGATTCTCAAAACCAATCAAGATCTCCAGAAAGAGAGAGATGATCTCACTCAACTGGTAAGGAATTTAGTACAATAATTCCAGAACTAAAGAATGAGAAACAGATCCCGAAATGGGTAAGGAATTTAGTACAATAATTCCAGACCTAAAGAATGAGAAACAAATCCCAAAACGGGTGAGGAATTTAGTACAATAATTCCAGAACTAAAGAATGAGAAACAAATCCCAAAACGGGTAAGGAATTTAGGACAATCATTCCAGAACTAAAGAATGAGAAACAGATCCCAAAACGGGTAAGGAATTTAGTACAATAATCCCAGAACTAAAGAATGAGAAACAAATCCCAAAACGGGTAAGGAATTTAGGACAATCATTCCAGAACTAAAGAATGAGAAACAAATCCCAAAACGGGTAAGGAATTTAGGACAATCATTCCAGAACTAAAGAATGAGAAACAGATCCCAAAACGGGTAAGGAATTTAGTACAATAATCCCAGAACTAAAGAATGAGAAACAAATCCCAAAACGGGTAAGGAATTTAGGACAATCATTCCAGAACTAAAGAATGAGAAATAAATCCCAAAACGGGTAAGGAATTTAGTACAATCATTCCAGAACTAAAGAATGAGAAACAGGTCCCAAAATGGGTAAGGAATTTAGTACAATAATCCCAGAACTAAAGAATGAGAAACAAATCCCAAAATGGGTAAGGAATTTAGTACAATAATTCCAGGAGTAAAGAATGAGAAATAAATCCCAAAACGGGTAAGGATTTAGAACAATAATTCCAGAACTAAAGAATGAGAAACAAATCCCAAAACGGGTAAGGAATTTAGGACAATCATTCTAGAACTAAAGAATGAGAAACAGGTCCCAAAATGGGTAAGGAATTTAGGACAATCATTCCAGAACTAAAGAATGAGAAACAGATCCCAAAACAGGTATGGAATTTTATACAATAAATCAACAAAAAGTCAGTTGTAAGAGATTCTGTACAATATATCAGGAATTACACAGCAGAATGAACTCATGCAAATTTTAAGGAATTGTTTACTGTATTGTGTAAATCAGGAAAGATGGAAAGAGATAAAAATGGGAGGAAGTGTTGAAAATTTTCAGTGCACGGTAAAAATCAGGACTACCTTTTGAATAAGCAACAGGAATATATTTACCAGCAAGATAATTGGAGGAAAAGAAAAAATTGATAGCACTCAAAAGTTGAATTAATAAATGAAACAAACTTTAGACATTCATTTTACAGATGATTTTTTAATTGAATTAAAATAGGTACAGACACTTACGAAAGAGATATCTATCCTGAGAAATCAAGCCCAGCACCAGGCGAGTCCGCCGGCCACCTTACCTAATGGTTACAGCCAAGATCGGGGGGAGGAAGGAGCAAGGACGAGTATTCCGAGAGCAGGAACACGTCCACAGTCAATGTTTGAGCCCCGGGAAAGGGAGCAGCGATTATCTAATAAAGTACACAACTAAATATTGCAAAAATCATGTGTATAGAAAACAAAAGTGCATGTTTTTGTATGAGTCTCCATTACAAGTACTCTATGTTGGATTATGAATGAAGTATTCTGTGTTATAATTTAGGAAACCGTGAATATATTTTGTCTTCTTTTAGACTCCATCCAAAGAATTATTGCCCACAGCCTATTCTGTATCCAATATCCACAAACCAGATGAAACTGATGTAAGTTGAAATTAGTTGAAATAAATTTTGAAATTTGGGGGGAGGCTTTTAATTTACCTTTGCTGTACAAAAAATCAATTTTAAAGGCATTACTTATATTTTGTATGATTTTCAGTCTAACCGTGTGCAATCATTACTGATATTTTGTATGATTTTCAGTCTAACCGTGTTCAATCATTACTGATATTTTTTATGATTTTCAGTCTAACCGTGTGCAATCATCACTGATATTTTGTATGATTTTCAGTCTAACCGTGTGCAATCTTCGAGTTCTGGGTCTGGAGCGGACGAGATACAGATGGCTTATCCCCCAGATCTCTCCCACTATGATTGTCCCAGCTCACTGCCAGTAAGCATGGATGAGGATCTCCCATCTCAAGAGGAAGTCATGAGAAAAACTGAAAAAATCACCAAAAATATTCAAGAACTTTACAAATCTGGCCAGGATGGCAAACATGATAGGTAAGAATTAGACCCTTGTTTGTATACTATGTGCTGTCAAATATCCAGATGAAATTCTATTAAAGCATGACTGTAGATATTTCATTAAACTATATTTTATTTAGCATAACCAACATACCAATTGCATATAGGTACCGGGGTATTTTCATTATACTAGATTTTTTTTGTGATAATGTTACATTGCCATATGCTTACTGTATTTACAATTCTTAAAAAAAAAATTCTTAAATGTTTGTGTGTGAGTGTATTCCCAGGAAAATATGACCAATATCATTTATATTTATTTATAGCTTTGGGCAATGTGCTGACAAAATCTATGAGGCAGTGAAAGAAATGGCAGCATTGTTTCCAAAGGTAAAGAAATTGTACTTTTGATCATTTTCTGTATGGTGTGTAGTTCAATTTTCAAATTCTCTTTTATAGAGGTGTGTATTTGACATGAATGAGTACACACCAAAAAACAAAACAAACAAACAAACAAAAGGCATAAAAAGAGATAGATGAAGATTTATTTGGAACATGAAAGTGTTGGTCACTGTAAAATTTTCTTTAAAATATTTTGAATACCATGTACAAGAAATATATATTTAAATGTATATGATCCGCTATTACAGTATTATAGTACATTGAAAAATCATTACACATTCATAATATACAACATTGTGTCTGTATCAAAGCATTACAGAGTATTTTAAATACGGTACTGACATCACTTTATCTTTACAGAACCCAAGAATCAGCACAGTTCGACATGCGCTTCATTTACTGACATCGAGTGCTGCTCGCCTACAAGAAGAATGTCAGGACGGAATCATGGGTGACCTTGAGCCCGATCTCGATCTTCCATTTAAAACTCAGCAAGTGATGCAGTGTGCTTTTGACATTGCGAGAGCTGCTAAAGAACTTGTTACCCTGTTTCAGTGACGATTTCAAATGACTTCTTCATTTACAGATCTGATGAGTATATGTTGTACAAGGAACACTTTCAGGGGCTCCAGAGAGGGAGTCTTAGATAAAAATTGGTGCCAAATATTACGCTATGTTTAGAATGTTGATTCAAGGTGTTTGAATTACCCCTTTATATCAGTCGTTTCATTTGAAATCATGGCATTTCTCTGTTCAGTTGTTTTACTGGATAAAATTGTTTTTAAATGTAAGATAGGTATCATTCTGCTTCTGTGATTGTGAAATAAACATCTATTAAAAGAAATGTAAAACTATTAAAATGGAAGTAGCTGTAGTAAAATTTACTCTGCCAGTCTCCAGAAATCAAAATGCAATTGCTTATTTATGACATTGACTTTTTAGTTAAGCTAGTGGTTTTGACATCTATTTGTTTTTTACATTATTTTGGGTATTACCATTGGCATTTAGTAGTTGCATGTCTTCATCGCATGTCTTTATCATTGCTTTAAGTTGAGATTTCAGAGTGGAACAGTTTTTAAGGTTGGAAATGTCTGTCTGGTTCAAATGTCTAAAATACAGAAGTATTTTCATTTGTATATGTATTTTTTATTTTTGGTCAAAAAGCAGTGAAAATGCATATTTTATTTCTTTATTTTGGCTCTTTGATTACTTATAATAAGAAACTGTCTTCAGCAGAACTCTCTTTTGGTACAATTTTAAGGGGACTGGTAAAGTAAAATTATTTCAGCTGTTTATTCTGAGGAAATGGGAAACGGATAAATACTGTATGATGCAATATGAAAAAAAAGTTTTGCAATAAGTGTTTACATGTGCCTTGTTTTGTTTCTGCCAAATATTTAATTTAAGGAAAATAAAGAAAAAAACATGATCAGTATTATTAACATTGGCTCATTGTCATCAGTCTCTGCCTGTTACAGAATAAGAATATTAGTTTGCTAGTTGTTGGCATTATATTTTTAAAAAAAAACACCTGTTTACATCATAGCAACTATGGAAATTTAAGTTCTTATCTGTCTCTTCCCATGCTTACAAGTCTATACTGCAAACTTGGTCTTTCCGTGATCAGTAAAACGAAGTTTTTTAAACCTCAGTGAATGTGATTGGTCATAATTACTTCTATATATATAGAATTGTACATGTAATTAGGTTCAAGGGGAAAAGATACAGTTAATTTTCATGTGTAAATTATTCAGCATTAAAATACAATGTAAATGTAATATCTAGACTTAAGCAAAATTACTGCATGATATTAAAATATTGGAGTTGAAAATATATACTGTGATATATCTAGTGTAGAATATCTATGGGAACATGTCATTATTATTTTTTTAATTTGTTGAGCTGATTGTACAGTAAAGCTAAAAATGATGAACAATTTATAAAGAGACTAAAACTACCATAAAGGTCATTCATCAAGATGATAGGAATTTGAATAGTGAAAGTGAAAGTCATTTTGAATTATAAGTTCATTTAAACCAGTTGGAATTAGAAAAAGAAAACTGAAATTCATTTTAACTCATGTACTGTAGTTCATTTAATAAGCTTGAACTACCACGTATGTTGTGTATGTAACTATTTGTAATAATTATGTGTGCGTACACTTTGCAATTTTTTTAACCTGTGTAATGGAGCTCATCATGTATGAAGCTCAGAATTGAATCTAGTCATATTGGTTCATTTTCATAATCAGTCTATATTTATTAAGTCACAAGTGTCTGGAGAACAGAGTGTATTGAGGAAGAACATATCACAAGCCTGCATTATGTTTCTTAATTAATGCTGTCATTACCAGAATTGTCTGTAATAAAGTTTACAGTGATGGTTGACAAAATCATCGGGCCAAATTCTTTTGTTAGACATAACTTTCTCTAATCGCCATGTCTTCTTTTTTTAAAATACAGGTTGGACAGAGGTTTATTAATCAGTAGAACAAGGGTTTTTGGTTTATTTTCTTGTGGTTTATATTTTTTACTGTGAATTTGAAGCTTTATAAATTAAGTTCTCATAAATTGAACCTGTTTTTACAGTTTTTCAAAGTCTATTATGCACATAATCATTTTGTTTATGAAGGACTTTGTAGGATTTTTAAACAATTTGTAATCATGTACTTGAAATAATTGAAAAAAATAATTTGTTGTTGATTTCAACAAAGAACTTGTATAAGCTAGAAAAATTTAGACAGCATTTACTTTAACCATCATATTGATGTTTTTGTATGTGTACAATCAGATGTGTTTGTAAGAAAATAAAAAAATGGATTTGAATAATACTCAAGGAGATTTTCTAGTGTCCCATTTTATGTAGTGTATTAGAATAGGTTATGTAAATTTGTAGCATAATATGAGGACTGTCCATACAACAATAATTGTAGCTTTCATGGTTCATTTCTTCATTATGTTGTAATGCATGTCGTCATGAAATGTAGACATATTCTATTTTGTATTATTGATAGTAATTATCAATAAACATGGATATCAATAAAGAAAATTAAACCTGATTCAGAATTTCCTCAGTTTTATGTTAGATTTTGTTAGATTTTAGATTTTTTTTTTAGATTTTAGTAAGAACTTCCTCTGTACATTGCTGTCCTTCATTCATTCTGGACAGAACAGCATACAGGACAATTTTATTGTCGAACTCGAAGCTGGAACATCTTGATGCAAACCCAGTCTTAGTGTGCTTAATTTTATTGACATTGTCTGTCATTGCTTATGTGTGTATGCAGAGATTTCTTTTCAAAACCATAAAAGTTAATTATTTAAACGAAGCAAGAACTGGATGACATAATCCGGAGCAAATAAGTGCTGTTTCTTGTTTAATTATATACCCAACCGTGTTATCGCCCAATTTTACTTTCACGTGACTGTCTGATCCGACTTTCTGGATTAGCACACTGTGGTTCACCAACCTCTAAAAGTGATGACTATTTAGTATACATGACGTTTTTCTTAACGTATTAAAATTTCCATGGAAATATATTTTGTAGATAAACATTGTATGATTGATCCCAATTTTTTTTAAAATTATACTTAGCTAATAATAGAGGGGTAAATGACAAATTTATCATTATAACAATAACATGATCCAAAGAGCCGTATCACGTCTCGTCATAAGTTTCTGTTGACTTTCAGAATAGTAGACTTACACTCTCGTTTAATTAACTGTGTCTAAATGTTATCTCATCATCATGAAATGGTGCTCTATTACCTCAGTAGTATAACTACATAGTGCACAGAGTGCTATTGGTAAGGGACAAGGTCTGAGTAGCTTTCCATTTTTTAAAAAGGAACTGACCCCCCCCTCCCCCCCCCCCGTGCTCTAATGTTGTCTTATGTAATACTACTCTAGTTTTTTTTTGCAAGTAATTGTACTCTAGTGTTGTTATGTAATAATACGCTTGTGTTATCTCATATAATATTAATATTGTAATGTCTCAAGAAATAGCACTCTGGTGTTGTCTTGTGTAATTGAACTCTGGTGTTGTCTTGGATAATAATAATCTATTGCTCTAATAATACTCTAGTGTTGTCTTGTGTTACAGAACATAAGTGTGGTCTCGTATAATTGAACCCTATTGTCGTCTCATGTAGAGTACTTTATAGTGTTTTGTCATGTAGTATTACATTTTATATTATACGAAATAGTAATCTAGTGCCGTTTCATGTAAAAGTACTTTAGTGGTATCTTATGTAATTGTTGTGCTCTTGTTTTCTCTCGTGTTACCGTTATAATTTTTTTATAGTACATTCTACTGTTGTCTTGTGTAATTGTGCTCTAGTGTTGTCTCATGTAATAATATTTCAATGTTGTCTTACGTAATTGTCTCTAGTAGTACTCTAGTGTTGTCTAATGTAATTAAGCTCTAGTGTTGTCGCATGTAAAAATAGTGTATCTTCATATGTAATTGTGCTCTAATGTTGTTTCACGTGATAATACTCTACTGTTGTCTCACGTAACAGTACTCTAGGGTTGTCTCACGTAGTAATACTCAGGTGCGGGTCCAGGAATTGAAGTTAGAGGGCACAAAAAGTAGGCATGTGGTCTGGGGGGGGGGGGGGCTTTGAGGTCCCCAGTGTTATATCATTATATGAGCCCGGGGTGGGGAAAGGGGTTGGGGCGAAGCCTCTGAAAGCTTCTGGATTCTAGAGATTTTGTAGGGTAAAAATGAGGTCTACCGAGTAGACAATTTTTACATTTTCTCGACGAAACTGATTTACGCTAACTTTGACAATTTTAAGGGGGGGGGGGGCTCGCTGGGTGTGCCCCCTCCACCTGTTGTTCTTGTAATTGTGATCTATTGCTTTCTCTCTCTCTCTCCCCTCCCCCCTCCCCACCGTTGTTTCTTGTAATTGCGATCTATTGCTTTTTCATGTTATTGTGTTATAGTATTGTCTCATGTAGTAATGTGTTATAGTTTTGTCTCATGTAGTTGTGCTTTAGTGTTGTCTCTTGAATAGTATTCTTGTGTTGTCACATGTAATTGTGCTGTATTGTTGTTTAACGTAATAGTTCGCTAGTGTTGCCTCATGTAATTATACTCTGACCTGCCTTGTAATAGTAAGCAGTGTTGTTTCATGCAGTAGTACTCTAGATTTGACCTTACATTCCTATGTTATTGTACTCGAGTATTATATCGTGAAGTTGTCTAGTATGATAATTCTACACTCTACAGTGTTGTCTCTTGTAGAGTGCTTCGGTGTTGTTTCTTGTAATATTCTCAAATTTGTCCTGACTGTGTAATTTTGACTTATAATGTTGTCTCATTTATTAATTGCCCAAGTGATAGATTTTATGACATTGCAGTAATAGTTCCTCAAGTTGTGTAATAGTTCCTCGGTTTTGTTCCAAGTGCGTCCTTGTGCTTCAATGAAGTCTCATAATATTGTTCCATAATTTCCGAGGTACTGGGGTATACTTTAGCAAAAATTCAGAACTTCTCTCAAAACATCTGCAGATTTATGGTATATATTGTACATACTGGAAAACTGTCAAGTGAAGGGATTTGTGTCCATTGTATCAAACACACAGGAACACCTATACTAATTAAATTGCCATGTTTATATAAAATATTATCAAGTAGAATGATAGCCGGATCACCCGTCAATGATACAGATTATAACCGGCAGAGTTTTTGTGAATACTAGAGGAGCTAGAATATTTTGTTTTAATAATATATTAAAATCTTTATTTCAAAGAAAAACATCATTTTTCTCAATCATAAGTAGTGTTAATATTTTTCTCTTTTAGGACTTTAATTTCAAAACTCTTACGACTGTAAACAAAACAAAAATAAAGACACGCTCCATTTGTATCTGATTATTACTTGGCGAAAATTCAATTCTTTTAGTTTAGAGCTTTAATGTTTCTTACTATAAAAAATCTTTAATTCACCATTGAAAGGTTCGCTGTATAAGGGATTTACATATTTAAATAGTGCAAAATACCGAGGAGGACCAAACTTAATGTAAAAAAAAAATCCAAACTCGAACATAATGGCCTCTCCGAGGATGCCGAGTGAATTATGGATAGGGTCTTTTCTTACAGAATTTGGTTGCAGATCACCTCTTGATGAGGCCGTTTGTCAGTTGGGAGCAGTGGATCATCTAGCTGATGGACGAATCGTAGTTTTGGATCGTGCCAATTGGTCCATCAAAATTTTTGACTTGAACTACTCTTTGGTAGGATGTCAGAGAGTCGTCAACAATTACGAACCTAGAGATATGTGTATTCTAAATAACAACGTGCTTATCATTTGTGCCGACACGCTTATAATTTATGAAGTTATTGACGATGAACAGACGACATTCGTAGTTGAGTGGACCCGGGTTAGCCTCAATATCAATGGTATCAGCATATCTACAAATGATAATGAGATTTGCGTTACTGGATACGTATATCCATCGCAGAAAAAGATTCTGATTCTTAATGTAGAGTTTGAAGAAGTTGCGTCTTTCGACGTGTCAACACTGTTTCCTGACTCAAAATGCCCAATTTGGGCACTGCCAAGAACCAACAAAGACGAACTGTGGATATCGGACCAGTTTGAGTGTTGCGTGCATTGCTTTCCTAAATATGGACAAAATCCTATCTGGTGCTGGCGAATAGAATCCCAACCTCGTAGTTTGGTTGAAGTTTTCAATTCTGCTCTTGTGGCTTATGATTCAGGAAAGATCATGCAGCTAGCGGACGGAGTCCTTGCACATGTTGTGGTTAACACGGGTTGTCTTCTAATCCAGGGGATGTCGTTCAATAGCGATAATTACACTCTAGCGGTGTCCGACTCCACAGGACACGTTCGAATCTTTGCTCTCCACAATCAAGAGGATGGGAAGAACGAGGATAGCTAGTGACACTGTATACTTTATATTATTTGTAAACAGGCACGTAGTATTAGTGGGCGAGGGGGGGGGGGAGGGTCCCCTCTTCACTTAATTCAAAACTTATTTGTTACTTTAGTAAAAAAAATTACTGGTTGCCCCCACCTCCACTTCCCCTTCCCCCAGGCCACTTTTTGAAGCAGTTCAGTCCAATTCTCCCCTGATTATGTACTTTAAATATATTTTTCTGATGAAAAAAAGTTGGAACCTAACACCACAAACACCACCAACACCACCCTACCCATTCACCCATCCACATCAGAAATACGATTTCGTTTTCGGAAAAGTTTCCCTTTTCAATATATGCTTGTCAAATATTTTTCAGGTAAGTTTTTAATAATTTTCTGGCTTCTCCCCTTTCAAAAACGATGCTACATGCCTGATAAAAAGATGATTTAAGAAAACTATATATATTGAAACCGTTAATTCTGTTAGTGTTCTTTATAGGCTTATCAGCCATTATATGCTTGTTTAGATCAAGCTAAGCAATATTTCAATTTAATCAGATTATCTGACTTGTTTGAAAATAAAATATCCTTTGAATCTGTGTAAAAATATATATATTCGCATATATTTTGATATTGAACGAGTATTTCATTTTTTGTTGATAAAATATTCGTGGATATAGATCTATACCATCCCATTCAAAGATTGCATGTGGAAGGATTAGGACAACCATGCATTGGATAAGGAGCAAAACAAGCAAATTCAAAGAATTCTGGTCTCCCGCTTCCGGTGTCTTAGTGGATGGAATGCAGTTATTTGTGGCATATAAATGTACCTGTCTTGTTTGTGTGTCCTGTCCTGTCTGTGCGTCATACAAAAAAGACATAAATTATTGAATTATTAACAGTTATGTCAAAGATTATAGCTTTCCAAAAGTACATCAAACTTCAAGATCAAGGCCATGAGCTCAATATAACAAGTAATGCACATGTGAAAAAAATGAAAACCCCGTCTCTTATGGAGCATAAAAAGTTATGGTCAAGATTAAAATTTTTGATGAGGACAAGGTCATGAGGTCAAAAATGATATTCTTGTCTGAAAGGTGTCGTCATAGGTAATGTACATGTAGAAATATGAAAGCCCTAATTATATCCTCTCTCATTCAAAAGTTTGGAAATGCTTGTCACAGGAATGCACGTGTCAGATATGAATGCCCTATCTTCTCTCCTTCAAAAGATTTCAACACTGATAAAATAATTGAAAATTAGGTCAAATTTGAAGGTAAAGATCAACATGGTGTCCGAATAGGGCCATTTGCAAAAGCTCAACAGCGCGTTCAGAAAAACACGCCGTCGCGCTAACACACAACACGCCGTCACGCTAACACACAACACACCATCGCGCTAACACATCATTGAACAACACGCCGTCACGCTAACACACGTTCGCACAACACGCCGTCGCGCTAACACACAACACGCCGTCGCGCAACACACAACTCGCCGTCGCGCTATCACAAAGTTGTGTTAGCGAGTTGTGTGACAGCGCGACAGCGTGTTGTGTAAAGTTGCGTTAGCGCGACGGCGTGTTGTGTAAAGTTGTGTTAGCGCGACGGCGTGTTGTGTGTTAGCGCGATGACGTGTTTTGTATAATTGTGTTAGCGTGATGGTGTGTTGTGTGTTAGCGCGACGGCGTGCTTCTCTGAACGCGCTGTTGAGCTTTTGCAAATGGCCCTATCCGGACACCATAGGTCAAACATCATAGCATGCTCGGAAATGCCTTGTTACAGGTAATGCAAATGTCTTATATGAAAGCCCTATCTTTCCTCAATCAAAAATAAAAAAGAAGATAAAATTTTTGAAAAGAAGGTCAAACTTCAAGGCCGAGGTCACGGAGTAAAAAATCATAGTATATTTGGAAAGGTCTTATCACAGTTTATGTACCTGTGTAATATGAAATCCCTATGTTTTCTCATTCAAAAGTAATGGCCAATTTAAAGTAATGTTAATTTTTTTGAAAAGTAGGTCAAACTTCAAGGTCAAGGTCATGGGGTCAAAAATCATAGCATTTTTTGGAAATGTCTTGTCACAGGTAATGTACATGTGAAATATGAAAAATTCAAAAGTTATGATCAAGATTAAAGTTTTTGTGACAGACGGACAGCTAAACAGACGGACAAACTTACAGACGGAGAGAATGACAGACGAATGAGATTTAATATCCCTTTGCTTTCGCAAAAGCGGGGGTCAGTTAATACCAGTGTCACAGAGAGGGTACTGCAGACCAAGTTCCCTTGGCAAGGTTTGCGAGGACGGGTAAGTTGCGCGAACGATTATTGTTATAAAGCTAAGGAAAGTTAGGAGGCAGTAGATCATTCATTGGGTGTACAAGGCCGGTATATAAAATGAAGCTAGGCTCAAAGAAGAATTGGTTTACAGTACTTATAAGGGGGGCGGCCATTTGACTCTGAAGGGGGGAGACTGGAATTTTTTCCGAGTCAGATTATTTATTTTCATGTTGGTGAAGGACAAGATGAAAAAAAAAAAAAAAAAAAAAAAAAAAAAAAAAAAAAAACCACGCACACACACGGCCGTAACTAGGCTTAAGTTTTTAGTGAGGCAAGGTATCTGCGTCCATCCTAGTCCCAAGTGGGACCAGGGTAGGTCCTGATGGTGGTTCCCAGTATTATGCTTAGGGGGAGGGGGAGTTCCCGAAACCTGGGTATTTGCAAATTAAAGACTTTTAAATCTTTAAAAGCTTTAACGTTTTGACTTGTCGCCCGCGTGGCGCAGTGGTAAGAGCATTTGATCTAGAGTCTCGGAGTAAGGAGTTCAAATTCCCGCTGCAGGATGTAGAGACCGGTTCTTCGAAAGAGACGGTAGAACCGGTCCGGCTGTGTCGCAGTAGGCGAGACGGTAGAACCGGTCCTGTGTCGCAGTAGGTGAGGGCACGAAAAAGATCCCTCACAGTTCAGTGACCCCGAGCTCCGAGTATAGGTCTTAGACTAAACTTTACAGACCTCCACCGGCAAGTAGTGGCGTCTCAACTTGATATGAGTGAAAATTTTTTGGAAGGGACATTAAACAATCAAACAAAACAAACGTTTTGAATTATTTTTTTTAAACATGATCAAGTTAATTCTACGATAATGAGGCACCTTCGATATGATCGATTTACCGATATTGAAAAAAAGTTAAAAGTATTAATTTAGTACTAAGACACACATAATTAATTAAAGTTCAAAGTAAAACATTTTTTACTTTTCAGAATTTTAGTGAGGCATTTGCCTCACTTGCCTCAATGGTAGTTACGGCCTTGAAGATTTTTTAATGATTGAGACCAAAAGCGGTTGGTAAACCTCTCAGTAATTGGACATTTCTATAAGATGTATCCATAATGAATATCAATACTATTCTATATAGATAAGATAATATATATATATCGTATTATATTGTTTATATTCATGGTTTCCATAATCTATAATTATAATCATGATTGTGATGTTTTGTATTTTAAATCATTTATCTCTTCACGCCTCCGTCAGCACATGGTCAGCCACTGTCTTCACGAGTACTTTTCAAATTCTTTTAATTTGATGTTCATCATGTTCATGGAATTTGCTATGAAAATAAACTTCACAGTAAGAAACCTAAATAGATCTAGATCTCTAAATATCAATGAACTGGGTTATCTTATCTGTATCAGTTACAATGCGTGTTATCATCAACCTTTTACAAGGTAAATATTAAAATAAATAATCTGGGAAGACAGCTGCTTATAACCGACAACTGAAAACCTAATTTTACATAATCGGTGATTCAATGTCAAGTCGAATTCTTCGAGACGCGACTTGTTCAACTTAAAGTCGTCATGTGACAATCCGATGATGTAAACAAAAGAGATGCATATTAAATATCATGATGTTTGCAGAGACTTTTGGGTGACATTACAGCCAGAAATATGTGATAAATATAGAATCAAATAGAGGAGCAATGGACGAGAGGAGAAGCTTGCTGAGCAGCAGAAGAGGCGAGAACGAACCACGACCAGGAAACGCCTTCAAAGTGAAAGTAGCTCAGGGATCTATACTTCTAACAGTGGCATTGGAAAGACTTGCATTTTACAGTCTAACAGGGAATCTCGTATTGTTTCTAAACAGTCTTCCATTCAGTTGGAAATCTTACAATGCCCTTTATTGTACTTTCGTTTTCCTCGGAATATCATATGTGTTGTCTTTTGTGGGCGGGATAGTTGCGGATACTTGGCTCGGGAAATTCAAAACGCTTCTACTGTCCTTTATAATTTACTTAGTGGGATATATTTTTTTGCCAGTGATAACCTTTGAAAAAGAAACGTCACAAAATACTACATTTTTGCCGGATATTTGTGGAAAAAATGACTTCGATGATGATAAAATGTATGAGATCATTGCCAGTAAAGGCAAGGAAGAAACAGACTTATTCAGCGAAAATTGTGCAGGCCTAATTTTTGGAGTCTTGACAATAATAGCATTTGGTTCAGGAATATTCCGATCTGTTATAGCACCATTTGGTGCTGACCAGGTCAGAAATATAAGTTAATTTCATTTTCCTTTAGATTTGCCCCAAATCACTTGTAAAATATGCTTTACAATTGTATTCATTCTCCATTTTTCCTGGTCTGTGCTGACAAATATTTTCTTTCAGGTGAGAGGAGAGGGTCCACAGACAAGTTTAGCCTTTTTTAACTGGTATTATTGGTCCATCAACCTTGGAACTCTCATTGCTTTATCTGTCATTACCTATGTACAACAGGATTTCAGTTTCTCTTATGGATACCTGTCTGCAAATATTTGTTTGGCTTTGTCTTGTATTGTTTTCATTACAGGTATGTTCAAATTTTACTGTAATTTTTTCATAAGTCTGTGATCATGGTGATCATAATGTTATATGAGGTACATATAGATAACATTTATGAGCTGCTATATTTCATCTCTTTTACTCCAATGTGTTTAGGATGCTGGTCTTATGTTTGTGTGCCAAAAACAGGAAGCATTTTGACCAATATTTTCAAAATTTTATTCGAGTCCTGCCAAAGGCGGAAAATAAATAGACACAGATTAAACAATGTTGAACAAGTCAGGTAAGTTTTGTCAGTTTTGAGGATATTCTATGGTTTCAAAAAAGCTAATGTTTGTTTTTGGAATTTATGGAATAGAAGAAGAGCAGGTGTTTGTATAATGAGAGAATTATATTTCTTAAACAGCGCTGATATATCAGACATTCCTGAGCTTCCTTCTAGTGAGTCTTCCCCCTCTTTCCTAGACCGGGCTAAATATAGATATGGTGGAAGTTTCCATGAGACAGCAGTAGATGATGTAAAACAATTGTTAAAAATTCTCTGTGTATTTCTCACAACACTGCCTTACTGGATGGTTTATTTCCAGGTTTGTAGGAAGTAATTGTTTTAACTTTAAGATAAACATTTCAAATTATAGTCATAATTATGTTCATTTCTTTTATTGATGCTTTTCTCTAGATGCAGACAACATTTGAACTTCAAGGATTGCACATGAAACTGCATTTATCACATGCAGAAACATTCAAAATATGTAACAATAGTTTCCCAAATTACACCCCCAACTCCAATCCAAACAGAAGCACAGTATGTATTCAGATTTTAGTGTAATTAAGCCTATGACAACATTAAACAGAAAATTAATGTAAATGGTCATTACGATCTTAGTTTTGGTATAAAAAATGACAATTAAATATATCTTCATTTAGAAATTTTCTGTTGGTTGGATAACTAGAACTAAATGGGCTTTTTGATATATTACCAGTACACTTCCTTTCAGGTAGTGGCAGCTTGGTTTACTCTATTTGATGTGATATTCCTCATCATTCTCTTGCCACTGTTTGACAGAGTTATCTACCCTTATTGGGCTCGGCGTGGGAAACCTGTTGGCATGGTTTTTAGGATTAGTTTGGGAATGATGTTTGCTACTTGTGCTGTATTAGTAGCAGGGATAGTTGAACTCTTCAGACTTAAAGCTGTTTGGAAATATCCAAATGAAGAATGTTGTAGCTCTACAATCAACCAGACCATTGGTATACAAATTTTCAAGTTTGTCTGCATACATTCTCCTCAAGTAAATTTCAAGGATTTTTTTTAGTAACATTGCTGATGTGTGTAAGAGCAAGGTTTCTGTTGTGAGCAGATTTTCACACAGTTTCTTTCATTCGAATAATCTGTAAAATTTATTATTTAATTGGGTTTTGCACTTTTATAGGTACAGGTATAAACTTATGCATGAATGCATTTCTTTTTTGACATTTATTTATCAACGAATATGTTTCAGGTCATACTGTCTACAGAGCAGCTGACATGAGTGTTTTCTGGCAGATCCCACAATATGCTCTGATTGGGATCAGCGAAGTTTTTGCAAGTGTGGCTGGTAGGTTACTACTTAATTTGGCATAGAACGAAAAGTCCTAACTTAAGTTATAAATGTTGAATTATTTTCAAATGTAGTTTGACCTTCGTATTCTCAAATGTACATGAAGTACACTATCAACCAGTTGGAAATGTTGAGAGTACATCTACAGTTATCTTTCTTTTAGCATTGGAATTTGCCTATCAGATGGCACCTAAGTCAATGAAAGGGATCATCATGGGATTTTTTTATCTTTTCACTGGGATTGGCAGCTTGCTAGGAACGGGCACCATGTTTGCCTTCAAAGGAACCTGGTTCTTTCAGGAAGATTTTGGCAATATTAATTGTCGCATGCCATGTAATTCAGATGGCAAATACACGCGGTCATGTCACCTGGATTACTACTTCTTCTTTTTAGCAGGTCTAGAATTTGTAGGAATGTTTGTTTTTATTGTGGTGGCACGGCTTTTAAAACTTACGCAGCATCTAGTGGCTATAAACAAACCGGCACAGCTGGCTGGGGTGCATGAGAGGTCTTTCAGAGATGAGAGAAGAGATGGGCTAGTGTCAAGTGGGAGTCAGAGAGGGAACAGATGAAAGGACAGCTTAATTAAAGCTGATGCTATTTAAAAGAAAAAAAATCCCACAGTGTTCAGTCAGGATATGTTATTAATCATTTCATACAGTGTAATACCAACGATATGACATGATATTTAGTGGACCTCTACAGATATGCATATTACTTTATTTGTTTTCTTAATTTTCATGTTAATGCATTCCATGTAGTTATCTTGCTTTTCTAACATTGATATAACACTATTGTACAATAAATGTACAACAAAAGTCCAAAAAGTCAAAGGTTAACTACAAAATTTATTGGATGTAATCATATTAATAGCAAAACTAAAAGTTAATTGAGAGATTTTGTTAAGTACAAAGAGAAATCAATGCATATTCACTGATTCTGAGAAAATTAGAATAGTTTAAATAGTTTTTGTATCTTTTAAATTTATAAAAATGTGTTCTTGAACCTTTTTGATACGTGTATCATGCCTGTGTATGTATTGATGTTTGAGGTGGATGAGTGCAATGTTCAAAACAAATGTTTTTTTTCTGTTCTTGTCTTGTACAAAGATGAAATTATTTTAAATTTTATCTTTTTCCTATTTTTTTTTAAATACACAGACATTTATTCAAATATAGTTAGGATTCTGCATAGCCCTAAATTTTACCATTTACATGTATGTACATGTATACGTATACAATTAAAGGTCACAAACATAAAATTTGAAAGTGCACTGAAATTTTTTCCTGAAAAAGAGGGATAATGTTGGATGAAATGAAATGAATTTTTTTTTTCAAATAAACAATTAAAAGGAGAAGAATTTTTATTTCTAGTGTGGGATGTTTTAAGAAAAAAATCATTAAATTAAAACAAAAGGCTTTGGTACTGAAACAATTCAGATGTTATAAATACATGCTATTCATTTAAAAAAAAAACTTTTTTCCAGAATAAATTCCTTGTTTGTGTTAATGATCAGATGACCTACTGGGTATGAGAGATTGAAGCCATTAATGAGTAATGGCTGTATATCTACATTATTGCATCTCCTTATGAAGTGATCTGCAGTTAGTCATAATGATGCTAAGAGCAGTTATAAATGAAATAGGAGTTGTATATGCATTAGTCATCTCAGTATTAAATTTAGTAACCCAAACTTACGAAAATGTGCATTAAGTAAGTCTAAAATATCATTAGGTATTGTATTCATACCTAATGATTTTGGACATAATTATACATGTATATATATAATAGGGATGGCATTTTGTAACCGGTTAACCGATTACTCGGTCGGAACGTTTGTAATTGGTTAGTCGAGAAAAATAAAATATATGTAGATCTGAAGGCAAGTTTTTTTTTTATAAATTCATAAAGAAAAAAAAAGAAACCTCTGCATAAATGTTGATAATTTAGCATTTTGACAAAGATTTGGAGGTAATTACTGAGACCATGGGGGTAATTGCTCTGTTTGTGAAATGTTAATTTGTGTTTGAACACCATATCGCTACCCCAACTGTTCAATTTCAATTCCATTCTTTATTCACTCGGGACCAGATCACTGGTACAAGAGGTACATATATGCAAACAAAAATTACGATCAAGGGTAAAAAAAATAGACAAGTATATAAAGAAAACAGAAAAGAATGAACTAAACATATAATCAGTTATATATATGGAGGATTCAAGGACAGACAGTTTTGAAAATTTTCTTAATAAAT
Organism: Saccostrea echinata; assembly: GCF_033153115.1. Classification (NCBI taxonomy): domain Eukaryota; kingdom Metazoa; phylum Mollusca; class Bivalvia; order Ostreida; family Ostreidae; genus Saccostrea; species Saccostrea echinata. The sequence goes on along the minus strand of NW_026889779.1, from coordinate 22,135,123 downwards.
TTTGACAATGATTTTTGTATTTCTACATTATTTGTGTTCATTACTTCATTAAATTTGAAAGTGTTAGGATTTTTAGAATATCTTTTTTTTGGAGAAACTTTTTTCTGTCATTCGAAAAGAACTTACAATCCATAACATAATGAAATTCATCACCAATAGTTTTACAATCACAAATGGTACATATTCTTAAATTTCTATCAATATTATTCCATCTACCTGTCCTATAATTCTTTGCTGATATTTATCAAACATTGTAAATTAAATGATACTTCAGACTTCGTTCTGATTACGGTGACAGTGCAGAATGAACTCGTGTGTCATCTGCTCTGGAAATTATCGGTGTCTGAATTCTCAAGCCTTTTTTTTTATGGTTTTCTTAATTTCTTCTTGTCTATTGAGAAATTAAAACACATATACTTGTAAATTTCTGCTCAAGATAAACAGGATGTTTCTAACTTGTATCTCCTTTTTCAGTTTTCTTGCGTATATTAATAGAGCTATGTAAAAATAAATATGTCCAAAATGTGTTTTGAGCCGGTCGGGACGTCTTGTAGTTAACCGATTAGCAATTCTGTATCTGTATTCGATTATATATATATATATATATATATATATATATATATATATATATATATATATATATATATATATATATATTTAAATATATATATATATATATATATATATATATATATATTCTCCTACTTTGTGTACTTGTGTATATACTCATTGATAATATTCAACAATTGACTATGTACTCAGTTTTTCCTTTTAGGAATTAAAACTTCTATAATTTTTAAATGTGTCCTGTTTATTTATACCAATACCATGCTTAAAATGTAATAAAATTTCCATACACTTATGTATAGTATTTTAATCAAACATTCCAAACTCTGTTTACCAAGTGATATTTTGGCAGTAGTTTTCCCATCTACAAATTCACACAATTGAAAACAAAATTCTGTTGAAGTTTCCAATAAATTATTTCATCGTTGTTTCATTGGTATTGAATTGTACATGTAAATCCAATTTACACAAATGCTTAACATTTTTAGTATATATGTAAGTTGAGTCAATACAGGGCTTATGGACCTGCTCCTAAACCTTGAACCTTTTCAGTCATCTGAAAATGACGTCAGATCCAGAATCCGAAACATGTCTGGTAGTGTGCATTTCACAGATGAATTACCTTCGTAAGTTTGGTCACCATGGGGCTTATATTTCTTTGAAAAATGGCGAAAACTCTCATCAGGAAAAAGTAGGTTATGTTCAGCATCCGAAGCAACTCCGGTACTGTGCATCCCTAGATGCAGCATCCATGCACACTACCAAACTTGCTTCAGATTTTCTATCTGATCCCTATTTATTCCGAATGAATGAACAGGTTAAAGTTTTTGCAGCAAGTCCATTCCCACGTAATAGTAAGCCCTACAAGGACCAAACGTGTTTGGGTGATGCTGCAAGGGATGTACATTATCGGACATTCTTTGGATGCTGGATCTGACCTGCTCTTTCTTAATGAATGAACACGTCAAAGCCTCTGGAACGGGTCCATTCCAGAGATAACAGCCTCCCTGGACCAAACTTGCATGGATGATATGCATCTAGAGATGCGCGTAACCGGAACATTCATCAGATGTGAAAATTTGTCTTATCTATATAGATGCTTGCTCTAAGAGACAAAATATTAATTTAAAAAGAAGTTAAGGTTTTTAAGATGTCGCACAAGTTCACGAAGACGCAAAAGCATTAATTGCTTGTTAAATGCATCTTGTTTACAACACTCTTAACACCCCCCCCCCCCCCAATGTTTACAAATTCTTTTAAATCAGCCTGTGTAAGTTTACCCGTTTTCATTCTCCGTATACAATCGTGAATTCTTTTCAATAAATAAAACAAATTTAAATCATTTAAATGACTAGATTCGTAGTCTTTGGAGAGTTTCTTCTGAGTCTGATTTCTACAATGAACACCAGAATCATAGACAGAACGAGCTCTCCGCCGGCGATGTACAGTTTTAGATATTCACAAAGGTGATTGCTGTACAGGTATCCTATTGTAAAACCCAGTGCCTGGAACATACGGAGGTTGGAAAAGGCTGGTTCTTGCTTGTCGGAGAATGCCAAACCAACCAAAGCTACAAACGAAAAATCGACGTTAGATACACTTGGAAATGTATGTTGTTAATATCCATTTGATCACACAAAAATCAGTGATTTACTATATAACGTTAAAGAAATTGAAAATAGAGAATTCAAAACAATTTTAAATACTTGTACAGCTTTCTTATTTAATAAATGAAAATTACCTGCACTCTGTGTTTGCCAGATAGAATCCGCAAGTCCCCATATACCCGGAATAACAAAGAATATAATTAATTGTTTTCTGGCTAAATGCCAAAGTTCCATAGCAATCAGAGCACCAATGTTCAGAGCCATGGCAATGATAAACAGGGTTGGTCTGCCCACATGTTTGCTAAGAAAACCACTGATTGGAGAGCCAATGGTGTTGGTGACCCCAAAGCAGATCATGGTGTATCCTATCCATTCAATGCCTATCTCACACGTCACATAAGCCTAAAAAAGGGGGAATAAAAAGGGAATAAACACCTTTTTGATCATTTCAATAAGGAAACACTAACAAAGAAATGAAATTATTAAATTGTCCTTTAAGGCAGACATTAATTTTCACCACAAATGTTGAGCGCCTAGGTTTTACATAATCTTGTGTACAAAAGTTATTCAATATCTATTGTTCAGATGATATTAACTTTTTACAGTAAAGACATGCACCAAACCTTGAACAAACTACCTGTACGGGAACTTTTCACACCTGAGAAAAACAGGACTACAACATTATTATATTTTTTTCACCAAAGTTTCCTCATCTACCAATAACCACGAAGTAAGCAAGTCAAACACTATACACTTACCATTGTGAATTCAGCATATACTATCGTTTGTTCCAGACCAGTCCACAGATAGAATGGAACCAGCATCGCCATGTTGGAGTTAGTCACCAGAAGACGAACAGTGGAGACAAGTTTTGATCTGAAGGACTCTGTAGGGCCATTGGATTCCTGTTTCATTGGTCTGAGCATGATAACAGTGATAATTAAACCAACTGCAGCAAAACCCATGTACACGCTGAGGAGAATGATTTCTATTTTACTCTCAGGATGCACTCCTGCTTTTGTGGTATTTTTAGTTTCTGGCTTTATTGTTATCGGACAGAAGTTTCTCCCACAATAATCAGGAGTCGTTACATTTAAAGAACTGTTTCCATTGACCAGAACCAAAGAGGATATGAGATTTCCCCAAATTTGTGTACTCTGAAACGCCGCACAGAAGATGCCAAAGAATTTACTTAGGATGTGATCAAAACTTCCCTCTGTAATTCTCGCATATTCCATTGCAATGGATGTCACCAGAGCACCCTGCGCCGTCCACATGAGTCCTGTGGCCAGACCCTCTATCCCCGCTCCTGGGATGAGAACGTAACCAGCGGGATAATAATTTGCACCCACATAGATACACAGAGCAATCCATGAAATAACCAGAGCGCCTTTGCTACCAATATAACTAATAATAACCGGAGCTAAAAGGCACGAGACGAGTCCCCCTCCCGTCAGAGCGGCCAGTGAATACACACCTACACCGGGATTTAGACTTGACTCTAAATTCTGCAGTCCTGAATATGCCGTGAAGGAAAATATCCACATAATACATATTGCAGCAAAGTTAAGTAGTAGTCTCCTCTTAATGGGCCTTGCCTCTCCTTCCTCGTAGGTCAGTAAACCTTCATCTGTTGCTTTTAACATGATGTGTTTTTTCTGCACCTTCTTACAAAGCAACAAAAATGTATGTTATCTGTATAGTCATCCTTTTGTATAGTCCCACTCGTACAACAGCTGACCGCTTTATCAACCTATTGTTATTGTTATCTCAGTTGATTGCAGTGCCCTTTCAATCAGTTTACTTCAACTTGTTGCTTATGAACAAGATGTCGACTAGGTAAAAGTTTAATAATTGTGGGAAGATACTGTTGAGTTCTCTTATCATTATTATATATTTAACGTGTTTAAAAATAAAAGAAAATCGTCAAGTTTCAGTAGTCAACGGTAGGGATTGATAACTTATCTGATTGTCCAGCGCAAGATTTGATGATTGCTTCGTAAGATAAAACTTTATACGCTTAGCTCAGATTACTAAATATTTTCTTCCTATAACAGTGTTATTTAAAGTAAAGAAAAAATTTAATGTTATATTTCTATGACAGTGTTATTGAGTAAAGAAAAACATAATCATCTGTTTCGTTAACAAGTACTAGTGGTTGATCAAGAAGGGTCAAAAGAGAGAGAGAGTGTGTCTTCTGTAAGATATAGTTACTGGCATGTGATAAAAAACCCAAATCATCATGGGGTGTTACTTTTTATCATTTTGACATTATTTTGAAGGAGTCAGACTATATGACTTTCACCTCGCCTATCCTCTATCTTCATGCCCCTATATGACTTTCAGATACAGTGTATTCAAATATTTAATCAAATATGATGACTATGTAGTGTAATGAAATATATGGAGATAACGAACAGTATTCAAGCTCAAAAGTCCATTAAACATTGCAAAACAGGAGCAGAGCAAACACGGGTGGGATCAGGTGTCATGGAGTGAGCATCCCCTGTCGACCGGTCACACCCGCCGTGTACTCCTTGTCATGATCGGGAAATAACGGAAAAATCCGTCGACAATTCAGAGTGTAAATAATGGCCTAACAATTAGTAAGAAAAACGTCAGTCAGCATTTGACTCAATTGTCAATTAACAATTGTTATTTCCATTCTTATGTCGAAACGATATATCCCGGTGAGTTTGAGATGCATGAAAGATACCACAGAGTCTGACACATCTGTTTCATATTTGGATATTTTACTTGAAAAATAGGTTAATGGTAATCTAACAACCAAGCTTTATGATAAACGTGATGACTTTAACTTTTTCAATCGTCAACTTCCCTTACTTATGCAGCAATATACCTTCATCACCTGCATACGGAGTATATATCTCTCAGTTGATTCGATACGCAAGAGCATGCTCTACGTATGTACAATTTCTAACACGAGGTAAATTATTGACAAACAAGTTGATGAAACAAGTATATCAGCTGTCTCGTTTAAAATCATCATTTCGTAAGTTCTATAGCCGATACAATGACCTTGTCAGCAAATACAATTTATCATTGAGTCAGATGCTGACTGACGTTTTTCATACTAATTGTTAGGCCATTATTTACACACTGAATTGTCGACGGATTTTTCCGTTATTTCCCGATCATGACAAGGAGCACATGGCGGGTGTGACCGGTCGGCAGGGGATGCTCACTCCTCCATGGCACCTGATCCCACCTCTGATATTTGGAGGTCCGTGTTTGCTCTGCTCCTATTTTGTATTGTTTAATGGAATTTTGAGCTTGAATACTGTTCGTTATCTCCATATATTTCATCCAAGTTCCTCTAAAATACATTTAATATAATGAGCTTTACAAACAAAGACGATGTTGTTACCTGCTTTGTCAGCAGGGACCAGTACGTACTGATCATGTAATCTAATTCTTTTTTTCACTTCTGGATTATTGAATACAGAAGGATAGATGATTCTCATATTGCCCCTCAATCTTTTAATGCGCGATTTTAACATATATCTGATACATTTAATCCATTCTGACAAAGTTTCAAAGTCTTCTTTTTCATGTCTTGCCCATCGCCTGGCGTATTCTTCTACTGAATCCATAATATTTATGAAATTCCGACGCCAGTTGAAGGATCGGGGTTCCCTATATATGTAAATAAGTCTTCAAGAAATTACTTTACCAGTTACTACAACTCGAAGGAAGCTTATCACAATTCACAAAAAACTTTTACAAATGAGTCCATCTTCCATTAATAAAGATTCTTAACGAAAAAATCCCGTTTTGTGTAGAATCTCAGTAAAGAAAGCAGAATGAATGTACATGTAGTATTTCAAAAATCGGTATGCCATCTTTCAGAATTGGATTTTACTTTCTTTTAAATCTCGCTGGGCCAAAGAGAAACAGTGAAAGTAAAGAGGAGGACCAATATATGTCACACTAAAGTTGAAGTCAGTCCAGATTGGAAACAAATGTCTCCATTTTATGGAAGAAGTGTTAAAGCTATTCCAGAGGAACAATTTTAGAAATTGAGACTTCAAAACATCAGAGGCTTATCAAGTCCCCAGGTGTGTTGTGGTAAAAATATGAAAAGTAAAGCAATTTTAGGAATTCCTCATCGATGTTCTTGTAGGAATTCGTCTATTACAGGAAAGGGTGCCAGTATTTAATTTCTTTGTAATTTTTTTACATAATGAATATTACGATCATGCACATAATGCTCTACAGCAACTCTGCGTTTTTCAAATGGAGAAGATGATCAATTTATCCTTGAAAAAGGAAATTGTGAATTAAACTACTACATGTACTGATGGAAACAGGTATGCCTTGGAATAGCAACTAAAAGATATTCATTCTATTTTCATTTTTAAATATATACGAAGAACTGATGTTATTTTTTAAAGAAGTAAATCTTTCAAAATTCCGCTTTACAGATTTTGTATAATTTTGTCTTTTATCATTAAGGTTCATTATTCCATTTCACTCATATAAAACTTTGTTTTTATTGTAATGATTTTTCAAAATGCATTTATTAAATTTTGGAAGTGTACCGTTTGAGTTTTCAAATTACTTTATATGAAAGTGTTGAAGATAATTGATGTCACATATTAAAGTATTTTATGCAATTTATAATGGTTGTCACGTATTAAAAGTATTTTATGCAATTTATTATAATCTAAGTATGTTAAAATTGTGGGAAAAAATAAAGGTGTAACTCTTCCCATTGTCAAGCAACATTTATTTTTTACCGAACAAGACAGTATATTGCAATTTTTCAAATATCTAATCGCCAAATCTTGGAATCCCAATCCAACGAAATATCACATATGTATTACTATAATCACACCAATTAGCAATAGATACAGGTTGGTAAACATGTAATTACACGGAAAAGGACCTTAGACACTGTTATTTATGTTCAAATTATGTTGTAAATAAGTGTCATTTTACCTTAATATGTTTGTCTTGCTTATGAAATGCATTGCATAAATAAATCAGATTTAATTTTTATTATAACTGTATTTTAGAAGAACATTTAATTCTACGTCTAAAAATCTAACTACTCACACTGTTCACTTTCTAAGGATGAAATTCTTCAAAGTCACTTTTCAGTGTTTAATACTTTTATCATTCCAGCCAACCAAGGTGATCTACCATATACATACTGGGTTCCTAGACTTCATAAAATCCTTACAAAGATACATTGCCGGTCCAGCAAGTGCTCTACCAAGCCCCTATCTCACAAAATTATTAACTGCTGTAAAGGAGAAAATACAGACATACTGTGCTGCAGCATATTCTAGAGGTGGTGTAAACCAGACGTGGATTCTCAAAAACTCCAAAGAACTTTTTGAAAAATTCAAAAACTAAGCTTCTTGATATAGACAGCTGCTTCTTAAAACAAAAATGGAACTCGGAAATCTTCATATCTTGTGATTGGTCATCAACAAAATTTCTTTTTTTAAAAATTCACAATGAATCTACACAAAAGTACTCTTAAGTTGAAAGGATGCTGAAGCCTCATTGGCAACATTTATTTTATATTTGAAGACCAGGTCTTTCAACAAACTTTTGGAATTCGAATGAGCACTTATTGTGCTCCTTTATTAGCCGAGCTTTTTTATATTCCTATGAAGCAGAATTTATTCAGAAACTCCTACATGAGAAGACGAAATCACGTACCGTGGCCCTCAACTCGATATTCCGATATATTGGCATCTTTTTGTCAATTAGCAATAGTTAAGTCCATTCAAATGTCGCAAATATAATCTGTCATATTTCGGCTGAATTTTTCGTACCAATTGTTAGGCCTTTGATTTTATTCTAATTTTGATTACGGAATATTCCGTCTACCTGAATACTTGGGGGTACACGGGCTGCTTACTCGTCCTTCTGATCCCACCTCTGGAATTTCCGAGACTCCGTGTTCACAGATTTGTATTGTTTTTAGATCTTTTTTGAGATCGATAACTGTTTGTTATCTTCACCTTTTTCATTTTATTACTGGAATTAAAACCTTCAAAGTATAAAAAAAGATGTGAAAGAATCATATGCAACCTAAGTAATTTATCAACTTAAGTATGGAAATAAGGAAATTCATGAAAAAAAACATCATTTTTCCATATATCTTTTATCGTTTTAAAACAAAATTTGCACGTTTGGGGCTTCACGATAGAAGCATAAAAAGCAAATTAATCAACGTATTTTCAAAATTGAAGACTACCAACTTTCTGATTGACTATCTATATATTATCAATATATCATCTTAAAGATGTTACTACTGCAAATGTTATTCTTTTTTTAAAAAAAAAATTTGGTCGTTTAAAATTTCTATGAAAAAATGATGAAATAGCGAAAGTTATATCTTCAGGAAATAATCAAACTACATTTACGCCAGTCTTTACGAGCATGTAAACAACATTTGCAGTCTTTAAGCTTCATGTATTTTTTTATGCTTTAATAAAAACAAAACAAGTTTTTTGCGTTGTTTCCTATTCTGTAGTAAGTGAAAACGTTCCTTTAAAAATGTTTAACATATTTATGAATTACCTGGAAAAAAACACGAAGATATTTAAAGCTGGGGTAATATGAATCAGAACATACATAATGAAAATAATACTGAAAAATTCTTTCATAATGACCAAGAAATCAGAATTTTTTCACTTTTACAAAATTGAACATGAATTCGTGGGTCATTTCATACCACGAAATCAAGGAAAATTAACTCCTCAAGAAAATTAGTGATTTCACAGTAACATGCGTACTAACTTACATGTTTGTGAATTTATGTCATTTTTAACATACTAGTACTTTAAAATTTGAACATCAATCACATTTTCAAAACTACGCAATCCACAGTTCAAACCAATTTATTTTTAGTATCTCAGTCCTTATTACATGTACTTGTTGTCGTCACTTATCTTTCCAAAGTTTAATTGTTTGTTGAAAAAAGAACCGAATAAAGCCAACCTTATGTAATTTCAATTATTTTTGTTTGTTTAAGGTCCTCGGTGGAGATCCCCTTGGCCTGATCCACGATGCTGTGTGTGCATTAGGGCACCATGTCCTTGCCTTCCCCCTTACCATCCAAGCTGTAGAAGATACATTTCCTGATCGGGTAATTTCCTAAAGACAAATTATCCAATTTTACATTTTTCTTTCAAATATTTTGGCTAAATTTGAATTGGATAATTTATTATTACCATCAATCATGAAAGGGTACTAAGATTGATTGATTGATTGTATGTTGTTTAACGTCCCTCTCGAGAATTTTTCACTCATATGGAGACGCCACCATTGCCGGTGGAGAGCTGCAAATTTTGTCCTATGTTCGGCACTTACGGCCATTGAGCAGTGAGGGATCTTTTTCGTGCCAGCACCTACTGCGACACGGGACCTCGGTTTATACGGTCTCATCCGAAGGACCGCTCTCCACGTCCCACAGTGGGATTCGAACCCGCGACGTAAGGATCAACTCCTTACCTCGCGACTCTAGAGCAGACGCTCTAACCACTGCGCCACGCGGGCGACAGGGTACTAAGAAAGTATGGTCAGAATCGAAGTGACTTTGTCACAAAAAAGTGCTTTTGTACTGCTCAGTTCATTTCAATTCTTTATATACAGGTAAAGGCAAGGATGAAAAAGACACGCTGAAATATTTCACGTTTGGAAAGTTTTGTCCGTTAAAATAAATAGCTTCACATTTTCTTTGTCATTTCAAATTACTTTCTTCCTTTTTGCTTAAACGCAGCATTTTAAATTTTGTTTTATTCTTATATCACACACTCATTATTATGAATATAAATGATCTAAAACAGTGAAATTCTTAATAGAAACAAGGTCTTCAAAACCAGAACGTAGTTTATAATAGTATTTAGTTAATGTTGCAAGCAGAAGGATAACAATAAACCAAAGGAAGTTCAAAACGTACGGGACGCAAGTGGATATGAATCCGGTAAATCTAGCATTCATCAATCCAGTTTGAATTCCAAAAAAAAAAAAAATAAAATAAAATAAAATAAAATAAAATAAAAATAAAAAAAGATGTCCATTAAATAGATATAAAAGCATGATTTTGAGAGAGATAAGGAAAAAAGTCAAGACTTAGAGGTTCATAAAAAAGCAGAAAAATCTTCAATGGAAAATTCAAAATAGGATAAATTTATCTAATGAAAGAACATATTTATAGAGGAGGAAACATAATTTTCTAACAAAAGAAAAGTCCAGAAGCACCTCTTTCTAGAAAATTGTATTGTTCGGGAAATACAGGCAACTTATGAATGTAAATTATGCAGATTTCAACATAGGCTTCAAGGAAAAAAGGAAAGAACTTTAAGAGGATTAGTAAACTGTCAAATTCCTTTTTTATTCAATATTGGTTTTATATATGGATGTTCTCAATCACACTGGAAAGTTCAAAACACTAATTCAAATATCACTGTAAATTAAAAAAGAAAAGAAAGAAACTCAAAGGATTTCGATCTTGTTCCTAAAATAAAGTTTTTGCTGTTGAATATATGTTACCATTCCTGCTAAATATTTTTTCAATAGAAGTGAATCTCATTCCTGTTTTTGTTAACTTAATATGGCTCCCATAAGGCAGAGATGCTAACTTAAAATGTTTGCTCTAAGATACATTTTCCTATTATTGTCAAAGTGGCATTTGAGAAGTATGATTTTTGTTAGTTTATAGTAGTTTCACATTTTACAATCACAGTTTTGTTATAAAATATATGGAGTTAACGAACAGTAAGCTCAAAAGTCCATCAAAACAATACAAATCGGGAACAGAGCAAACACGGACCTCTAAGACATCAGAGGTGGGATCAGGTGCCATGGCCATGGAGGAGTGAGCATCCCCTGTTGACCAGTCACACCCGCCGTGTGCTCCTTGTCATGATCGGAAAATAACGTGCGAAATGATGACTTTTAACGAGACTGTTGATATTCTTGTTTCATCAACTTGTTCCATAATATATTATGCGTTAAAGATTAAAATCTAATTAACAGAAACTTAACATGATTTATTTTTATTTATTTTTTTCATTCGACATTAAAATAAAATAAAATAAAAATAAATTGTTGGCTGATGCTTCAACAGTTCAATCGTTAAAGCTGAATTGAAAATTAACATTAAAAATATTACCCTCGATATAAGTTGTATTTAATTAAATTGATTGATTATATTGTCTGGTATGTCCTGGAAACATTCAACACAATTTTGTCAACAGGCAAATTAGCAATGTTAACATGCAATCAAATACTATAAAATGCAATTTTTTAAAAAGGTACATAATGTCAAGATGTGACATATTATTTGCAAGATACAACTCAATAATGTCAACATGCAAGCTAATAAAATTAAATTGAACCATATATGTCATCATGTGCAAAATGTGTCTCTTAACATTGAATTAAAGTATATGTATTTCGAATGCAACATATGTTGTGTTGCATATTAACCATATTGATATACGGATTTTTCCATTTGCCCGATCATGACAAGGAGCTCACGGCGAGTGTGATCGATCGACAGGGGATGCTTTCTCCTGCATGGCACCTGATCCCACATTTGATGTTTTTAGAGGTCCATTTTTGCTCTTCCCCAAATCTGTATTGTTTCAATGGACTTTTGAGCTTGGTTACTGTTCGTTATTCTTCATATCTCAGGCATGATAAATAAGTCAACATGTATCTTCTATATTTTCACTTGCAAGGTAATTAATTAGTTATATCCCAACTTTTCTGAGAGTTTTAGTGAATCTTAGACGAAACATGGTAAATTACCGGTAAGAAATTTTATTTCATTTTTGGATGAGAGACATTTGAATGACATTTTCTTAATACTGTAAATATACTTTTTAAAGTCAAGATATAAACTATAAGGAACTGAAGATTTCCAAGAAACAAAAAATGACAAAATAAAGAGAAATGTCTTCAGGAAAAATCAAACGACAATAACACATACATGTATATTTTTACGAGCATGTTAAACAACATATGAAGACTTCTACCTAATATTTATAGAAAAATCTCATGCCCTTATGTATTTCCCCTATACGATAGCGAGTGAACATTTTTAAGTCTTTTGACTCTGTAAGGAACACAGACGCTAAAGATTTGGCTTCGGATCATCCTTCGAGATTTTCAACAAATATCTTCTGTGCAATCTTTAGATAACTAGTTTTGATATAAATCCAACAAGTTATACAAAAATTGAATGAATGTGAAGTTTCAATTAGAAATATATTTGAACTTTTACGGACCTCATGTCTTCTATTTTTACATGAAATATGGAGATAACGAACAGTATTCAAGCTCAAAGTCCATTAAAACAATACAAATGGGGAGCAAAGCAAACACGGACCTCCAAAAACAGAGGTGAGATCAGGTGCCATGGAGGAGTTAGCATCCCCTGCCGACCAGTCATATCCACCGTGTGCTCCTTGTCATGATCGGTAAATAACGGAAAAATCCGTAGACAAATCAGTGTCTAAATAATGGCCTAACAATTAGTATGAAAAACGTCAGTCAGCATTTGACTTAATGATAGATTATATTTGCCGACAAGACCATTTTATCGACCATAGAACTTAACAAAATGACTTTAAACGAGACTGTTGATATTCTTGTTTCATCTCATGGCCGTAGGAACCGGGGGGGGGGGATAATTTTGCCGGTATATAGAATACTATAGAAGACATAGCTACTATATGCTTGTGCCCCCTCAAAATAACGTCTGATGACCTTTTTTTTTTTTTTTGATTGTCAAGGAATTTTGGAGGTTGATAGTGCCCCCAACTGAAAATATACATTTGTGCCCCCTCAAAGTAAAATTGCTTCGTACGGGCCTGCATCTACTTGTCTGTCAATAACTTACCTTGTTTTAGAGATTGTTCATACGTTGAGCATGCTCTTGCGTATCAAATCAACTGAGAGATATACACCCCATAATGCCAACAACTGCAAAACATGCAAATTGTTCATTTATAAAATTTTACTGGACAAAGTCGCTTTACCAAAACCTGGGAAGACCTAAACTGCAAATCTTCTAATGTTGTCTACGGAATAAAATTTACCTTTCGTGGCTTTGATTATGTCGAAGAAATCAAGGTTTCACTGAATAAAAGACTATTTGGACATAGATTTTACATTAACAAAGGAGGTCAGCAGCTACTTTACACGCATTGTAATTCTCCTGACATTCTATTGTCAATGAAAGTCAGAATTCTCGAAAAAAAAATTATCATCATACTAATAGCGATCCTTAAGCATACCTTTCTGTATAGACACAAACAGAATACTGGATAGGAAACTAGACACTGCTTTTCCATATGGTTGCAATGATAATGTCGACAGTGTGGGGAATCTTTCAAATTCACAAAATAGAAACGTGGGCGCAATGAAACTTTTTAACAACACGTATAGACACGAGCGCGCTTATGGACATCGGTCTTACAATAAACCTAATTTAAATGATGTCTGTTTTGAATCACTTGTTTTGTTTTGAACACATTTTATTGACAATATCTCAATGATATCGGACACGAGTTCCACTAACTTAGATAGTCATCTCCCATCTCTTCTTTACGTCAGTAAACAGTAAGGTTTGCATCACATCCGCATCAAACTTTAAACATAAGTAATATTCTTATTACAAAAGGGGTCAGTCTTGCATTCCACCATATTTCAAGTTGGAGTCCACACCTTGTATTTCTTACATATATTCATCGACTTTTGCTTCCATACATTTTAATTACAAAAAAAATCTACCGATGCCTAGATATCAAACACCTAAATCATAATCCTCCTACCTGTTAAATGTTTTTTGTTCCCTAGAGCTATAGCCCTGCTGGACATATCATTATTGGTGACGTTAATATAAGTAACAATGAGGACCTAAATTCATTTATTTCAAAAGGGCCGAAACTTATGAAACCCTATTTCAGCTGACAACAAAACTTCATAGATATTATGAATTTTGTTGAAGATTATGCCAGAGAGTGGGTCAATTATGAAAGAGAAAACCGTAACACTTTATCAGATATCAGAAAAATCTCGTTAAAATCTCGTTGTTAAACGGTTTAGGGGCAATATAAAAAAAATTATCCTTCTGCCTTTAATAATTCAGAAGTGAAAAAAAGAATTGAATAGATAACATGAACAATAATTACTGGTCCCAGCTCACAAAGCAGGCAACAACATAGTCTTTGCTTTTAAGGCTCATAATTCAATTGCATCTTAGACGACCTTGGATTTAGTTCTACAAGTGGAATCCAACTTATACTCATAGTTCCCTTTCTAAGGAGGACATTTTTCAAAATCGTATGTCAGTTTTGAGTATTTCTAATATTACCTACAACCGAATTGAATTTACATTGGATTCCTTAACTTCATTAAATTTCTTATAAACAAGATACATGGCGCGTTCTAGTAAATGTTATACCAAGCATCTTTCATTACTCCTTACGAGAATCTTAACAGCAGTAAAGGAAAAACTTAAGGATTACTGTCAAACATAATATTCAAGAAGTAATGTTAATTAGATGTGGATACCTAAAAACTACAAGGAACTTTCAGAAAATTTGAAATCACAAAATTTAACCAAAATCAATAAATATTAAACGTACGACTTTTCACATTTTACACACCGTTCACGGTAGCTCAATCGGTAAGGCGCTCGCTCCGTGATCGAGAGGTCGTGAGTTCAAATCTCGGCCGCGACTGACCTAAGTCGATAAAAAATGGGTAGCAACTGTTCCTTCGCCATGCGCTCGGCACTTTGAAGTGAAGTTGCGGGTCCTTTGGATGAGACCTTAAAAACCGAGGTCCCATGTCACGGCAGGCGTTGGCACGATAAAGATCCCTCACTGCTCAATGGCCCTGAGTGTCGAGTAAAGGTCAAAATTTGAAGCCCTTCACCGGTATATGGTGACGTTTCTATATGAGTGAAAAATTCTCGAATGGGACGTTAAACAACATATAATCAATCAATCACACTTTACACAACCATTCCCCACGGTAAATTAAAGACCAAGTGTTTGACTTCATAGACAACTGCTTCTTCAGTAAAAATGGAACTCGTAAATTTGCATACCTTGTTATCGGTTAATTGCATTGGAGACTTATTTTGTTAAATATCCATTCTGATTCTATACACAAGTATTACAAGGTTCATATCGAAAAGATGCTTGAGTTTCTCACTAACATTATCTATGTAGTTTTTGGAGACTAAAGACCCGTTTCACAAAAGAACTAAAGACTAAGACCAAAGTCTTCAGTTGTTTGTAAAAGTTTGCAAACTTAATGATTCTGTTTAAAATTGCTAGCGTAAAAAAATCTTTCCAGATACCTTTTAAAAAGATTAAAACCATTTTCTATTTAACATAAATTAGAAAGCTATTAGCAGAATTAAATTTTGGTCTTAGTCGTAAGTTATTTTGTAAAACGGGCCCTAGGTCTTTCCACAATCTGTTTGGTACTAACTGTGTTGCCCCATTATTAGCAGACCTGTTTTGTATACATATATAAAGCAGAATTTATTTTAAAAAGTCTACATGAAAAAAAGAGTTTGACACATCTGCTTCATAATTGGGTGTTTTACTAGAGAGAGAAATTCAATTTGATCTCAAACTGACAACTAAACTTTATGATAAACGTGATGACTTCAACTTTTCTATCGTCAACTTCCCTTATTTACGACAGTATGTAGCAAAATACAATTATCAAGTACATATTGGATTTACCGGTATGTTTTCCAATTCATTCGACACGCAAGTGCATGCATACAAACAAATTCTAGAACGAAACTGGAAATTGACAAATAAATTGATGATACAAGGATACTTACAATCTCGTTTAAAATCAACATTTCGCAAATTCTATGGTCGATAAAATAACCTTGTTTGCAAAACATTTTGTCGTCAAGTCAAATGTTGCCTTACGTCTTTCATACAAATTGTAAGGCCATACTTTTCACACTGAATTGCTTATGGATTTTTTCCGTTTACCCGATCATTACAAGATACACACGGTGGGTGTGACCGGTCGACAGAGGACGTTTACTCCTCCATGGCACCTAATCCCGCCTCTAATATTTTTAAAGGTCCGTGTTGGCTCTGCTCATAAGTTGTATCGTTTAAATAGTCTTTTGAGAATGATCAATGTTCGTTATCATAACATTTCATACAAAAAAATAAATAAATTTATCAAACAAAATTATAAATTATAATTATTGAGGCAGAAACATAACTTCAAAAGGGACCAGAAAACAGTTTTTTACTAAATAATATAATTTCACGGGGAAGATTTTTTATCAACTGAATTTAAAACGTTTGCGATATGTTCACGTTTTAACTACTATCACATTGACATGTGTAGTATATGATTATTATATAATTTCTGTCAGTTCATTCAAGTTTTACATCATTTTAAGATAATGATAAATGTTAAAAAAATGTACTTTTGTTGTGAAAAAAACGTTATGTTTTAAAGATTTACAAAATATCAATATAATTTTGTCTACTGCGTTTATTCTACTTCCGTATTTCGACATTCAAATATATCGTTGCATGCGGATATCGTTAAAATTGAATTGAAAGTAAACATTTAAAATATCACTCCTGATTGTTTGAAATCGTGTTAAATCAGAATAACCCCTTATATTGTCTGCAACATCAAGGACAGATCTTACAATTTGGGTTTGCTTTTAGAACGTCTGAAGTAGTAACAAAGTTAACAGGAAGTCAGTTTAAAATCAATATTTCTATTTTTATGTTTCTCGAAAACTTTAGTCACGATGTCACGAAATGCTTTCAGTCCCTTAAAAACTAATTAATTTTCTTAATATTATGTTCAACTGTAGGTAAATATGTTTATGTGATACTTATTTATAACAACATGTAAAATATTGTTTTTTATTTGCAAAATAATATTATATTATCTCCTTAGAATGGCAATGGTGCTAGGTTTGAAAAACGTATTGTTTATGTTGTTTTATCCATGTATGACAATATGTAAATTTTAATATGTACACATGCAAGTCCTTGAAAGATTATTACGTAAATACATGTATGCAAATTATAAGTCCCAACATCGTGAAAAATATTTCATATATTTGTAAATTTTAATAAGATACATGTAAACTTAGATTGTATATGATGAAGGAAATGTTTGAAATCAAAACTTCACTGCGGTTTACACATTTAAATAACACAGTGTTGGCATAATATACGTCGCACAACAATTTTGAATATTTTCACAGAATTTGATGCCTCTGCTCCAACATGATTAAGACTCTAGAATATTTGATATGTTCTCCTTTTGAATGTCTTAAACGTAGACTTATTAAAGCTACTTGTGGACTTGTTCAAGTTGCATCCCAACATAAACAAGTCATGTCAGAATAAGGAAGCTGAATGTTACAATTATCATCTTTAATGTTGCTATAAAGATGTACCTTGCAGGTGAGACAATTTGTCATTTTAAAAAGAATCACGTTTTACATTCTTTTTTATTTGGAACTTATCTTCTTTGCGCATTAACATACATGAGTTGCACGTGATAAATCTATCTTGCATTTTAATATACTTAATAGAAGAAAAAAAACTTACAGGTAGGGAAAGACATTTCATTCTTTAATCATAATATTATTTTTTGAAGAAGTTTACTGCAGACATAATACTAAACTTGTCTTTCAACTTAACTCTCTTAATATACATCTAACTATTTTCAACATGCAACTTAAATATTTATACATGCAACTTAACTTTCTTGAAAATTATACAAACATCCCAGATGTTTAAAGAGTTTTTAAAAATGAATTGCATTGTAAAGGATAACTGCACTTAAGGACATGCAAAATTTGCGACAAAATAAACTTTCAAAACAAGCTTTTTTCTTTTCATTGCAAGAATGGTCAACATCCTATCTACAACTTTATGTAATTACGTTTCATAAATTAGTGTGTATTAACGAAGTTCGAATCTGTTTTCAAAGGCAGGGGTCATCACAATTTCTTGAATCTCTGTTCGATAATGAGGACGCCCACTTTTTTACTGACTTTATACATAGCCAGCGCATGTTTGTCTATTGTTCTACGTTTAACAGTAGTGTATATTTGCATAAATAATAATGTGTCAAAAGGAGATTAATAGACAAATATGCGCTCATGGTTAAAAAGAAAAAACTGCTTCTTCGTACATTCGCTCTCTGTGTTGTAACCAAGGATTGTGACATGCTGAATATTATAATTCACCACATGATTTCTTACCTCAGGTAACTTTGTGAATACTAAATTCCGTCATGTGACTTGTAAGGTAGCATGTTTTGTGCTAACTAGGACATTGTGTTCGAACACGTTAAGTCATGTGGCATTGATATAAAATCTGCTTCACTTACATTGACGTGCTCATATTGTTAATTTCGTTTTGAAACCTTTGTCAGAAGTGTATTTGTGCCATACAGAATGGAGAGGGAAATTGGAAAGAGTGATCACGTTCTTTTTTTTCAAATATGTCATTATATTTATCAAGTCTAATCTTAGACCCATTCTTACAATGTTAGCTCCACCTCTCATGCATATCTAATGTTCAATCAAGGGCAGATAAGTGCAAATTCACTATATTTGGAAAGCAATAAGGACAAAAAACATTGAATCATTTTATTGTATCACAGTCTAAAATCATTTTGAGATTTAAATTTGGTTCCAAATTGACAGGATTCTTTTATAAACATTCAAAAGTGAAAAAAGATTTAGATATAAGAACAAAGAGAAGCAACCGAAAAAGACCCCAAAACAGGCGTTAAGTGCAGTCGTCCTTAATATGAATATACTAGAACCTGAAAAATCATATTCATTACAAAGAAATCCAAAAGTCTAGTTTATACAAATTTTATACTTGAATCTCCATTTCGAAATAAGTTATTGATTTCTTTACTATGTATTTATTTTTACTTAAGTAATCAATGTGCAGAGTTTTGCGTCAATAAAACTTCAAAGTATCTTGCATATGGAATTTAATAAAAGAAACATTCACTTCCGTATATATCAATTGTAAGTTGCCAAAGTTGGCAAATTATTTTGTAGGTCAATTTGCATATTTAGTTTGTGGGCAAGGTATTTGTTATTGTTCACGATTTTTCAATTACACTTGAATCAATTTTTTTAAAAATACATTTTCATTCAGTAAACAATCTCATATTTGGTACAGGTAGATTGAGTTGGTGAACATTTTCTTTCTTGCTATCTTATTGGTTATTTCATCAGCCACAGTTATCAAATCAAACGAAATCCTTTGTTATGAAATAGATAGTTATTTCACTGCTAAATAGTTTTGAATTATGTAGGGAAACAGGGCCATACTGAGAATTTACCCGTATGCTTTTATAACCGTGTACACTGTATTTGATTTTTTATGAACATAGTTATAACTTTATACTTTTTCTTAGTAAAGTTAGACTTAGATTATTAACATTTTTAAATCATACGCTTTAAAAATCATATACATATATGTACTGAATTACTTTAATTTGTATTGTATATTGAATTGTATTCTTTTTGTAGAATGAATGTGTTAAGGTGTTTATTGTCAATAAAATCATAAAAGAACCTACAACTGTCTTATCACTAGCTAACAATGGATATGTTATGTTGTATGGTAACATAAAAGGTGGCGTATCAGCATAGACTTGCTGCACATAAGTATAATAAATTTCCATGGTACATTTAATTATCCTATAAATGACGTCTGTAAGTTGTAATTTATAAAATCTCGCATTACGATTATATTTCACAGTGTTATTGTGCATGCTGACATATATATGTAAATTATTTGTATGTGGCAAACTTATCATGCATTTTTGCTCAATTTATAAATTGAAAACTATTGACATGTGCAACTTTAGTAATCTTTTGCCCGCATCTTTTGACAACCCCCTTCGCCTTACACTTTCTGATTCATTTTTAAATTTTCAGATAATGACATCTTTCAACTTTTTGACATGTACATTATTTAACGTGAATGCAAGCATACTGAAACCAGTACACTATGTCAGTGAAATCTCTTGTAGCGACGGTTGTTGTTTCATGACATTATTATACACGTCGCCTGCGTGGCGCAATGATTAGTGCGTTCGCTTTAGAGTCGCGGAGTAAGGAGCTGATCCTTACGTCGCGGGTTCGAATCCCACTGTGGGACGTGGAGACCGGCACTTCGGATGAGAACGCATAAACCGAGGTCCCGTGTCGCAGTAGGTGCTGGCACGAAAAAGATCCCTCACTGCTCAATGGCCCTGAGTGCCGAGTATAGGTCAAAATTTGTAGCTCTCCATCGCAGCAAGTGGTGGCGTCTCCATATGAGTGACAAATTCTCGAGAGGGACGTTAAACAATAAATAAACAAACATTATACACACACTTAAGATTGTTGTTATTTATCGTCGTTATTTGACAGTCTTAAATCTTTTCTTTGATACTATAAAGTATCTTCCAAATATCATTCCAAAATCCATTTTCCTAATTCAGATTTTTTGTTTTATACCAATTCATAAAATCTTCAATTGTTCTTTTTTGAATGGCAAATCAGATAAAATTACTATGATATAATATATAGCGATATATAACAATATTACTTGATTAATTATTCATGCAATATGAAACCATGAATTTATTTATTAGCAAAACTACCTTTTAAGGTTAATACAAATTTATACGAAATATTAACTTAACATATATTACTCAACTACTAAATTTAAAGCATGATCAATCATTCCTTTTCTAAATTAAAAAAAATAATCTTGAAAATTGTAAAAATGCTTTTCTTTGCTTACTTTTTTTGACGAATTCTTACAAATAAGAGGTGTTTTTTTCCCTAGGGTTTGGAAAATGGACATATAAGTTCTACATTCAAAAAACATCAAACGGGGGGGGGGTGCGCCCTGGATCCTCCTTTGAGGTTGATTAAAACATTCTAGATTTAAATGAAGCACATCTTATCCATTGCCATGTATTAGTTTGCAAAAAGAGGAAGGAATAGATTAATCATGGTTTGTAATTGCATGTAACAGAAAGACGCATTCTGTACTTATCAATAATAATGATAAATGTTTCTGAAAGTTTAATTTAAAAAAAAACGTGAAATAAATTAGCAAAATTAGGTTCAGATCGAACATTACAGGAAATAAAAAAAAATCACCCTGCCCTATTATCGCAGTGCTGATGAAGATTAAATTACATGTAATATCAATCTAAAAACACATTATTTTGCAATTGTTGTCATGAAGCAAAAAATAAAGATTTTGTGGACAATAGCAAGAAGTAATTATTAGTTATACACTTGACATGCGCGGATCTAGAAGAGGTGGGATTGGGGGTTCCGGACCCCCCCTCTCTCTCTCTGAAATTTAAGACATTAAATTTAGATGTTAAACAACGAAAAATTAACTTGGACTCCCATAGGAAACATGAACCCCTCTTTTAAAAATGGAAAGGAGAAAAAAGATGAAAAAGAAACATTATTTAAATTTACGTATTTTTAATTAAGGGCCTGGATAGAGATCCCCTTTGTCTAATACTGAATTGTGTGAGTACGTTCTTGCACCCCTAAACAGTCAATCTGTAGAAGATACTTTTCCTGATCAGGTAGTACTGTAGCGACAAAATGTCAAGAGGAATACTTTTTTCCCATTATGTTATATAGGCTTGAGTTAAAACAGAATAAATGATTAGTATCATCAATTATTATGAGGAATTGGAAAAAGTATGGCCAGAACTGATACGTCTTTATTCATAAAAAAACGTTCTTTTGTATGCTTCAATTCATAATTGTTATAATTCTTTATACACAGGAAAAAGGCAGATTAAGGTAGAAATAACAAGCCTTGAAAGATTGAGGATTTGAAGAATGAGTGGATTTAAGAGTGTTGAAAAAACCGTCATTCTTCTGGGCTTTCGTATGAACCTGCATTCTGCATTATTTGGTAATTTACATTAACATTTAATTTAACGATATCTTAACTGTATATACAAATTTGAAACATTCTTTTCAAGAAAAAACCAAGCAAAAATCGAAGACGTGGAACCCGTACAGGAACTGTGAAACGTTCTTAGGAGTTCCTCAGTAATATAATCCTTTAGTTAATGTTTTTGTGTGAATTAATCCATTTCAGGAAACGGTGTGATTTCTTTTTGAATTTCTTGATGTATAAGATATCAGAACAATTCATATAATGCCACTGAAACAACTCAGTGTTATTTATATTGATGAGAAGAGAAACTTATTTTGGAAAAAAGAAAAAAAAAACACTCAAATGTTTCATGTACTCTTGGATACCTGGGAAAGGGTCGATTGCTTTCAAAGTCATCTTTTGAATTACAAGTTCTTTGGGATTTTAAAGTAATCGTTTAAAAACTGATTTCAAACATTTTAAAAGTAATCAATTACATTAGATTATTTGCATATCTAGTGATCACGGTTACTTGTGATTATTTTAGAAAACGTTATTATTATTTTTTTTTTTATCCTAGTAAATAATGGAATTTTTGAATTTTGACAGAACACTTTATTTTGAAATCGGTAGTCATTTATAGGCTTTTTATTGCATGAGATATGGAGATAACGAACAGTACTCAAACTCAAAAAATCATGGAAACAATACAAATCGGGAGCAGAGCAAATACGGACCTCTAAATGCAGAGGTGGGATCAGGTGCTATCATCATTAACATTTGAGAGGGAGTGTTCGATGAAGTATATTGGTGTATATGAGTTTTTAAAAACTAATTATCTGTTTCATACATGAAATAAGCAAATATCAGCATGTTTCCGTTGAAAAGCCCCCCCCCCCCCCCCCCCCACTGACGTATCAATCAGATAATAAATGCACATAGTTATAGATTGAAGTATAAGGATTCGGAGAACTACATTTAGCGAACCTTGGCGACATACCTTTGTGATGAACATTTTTAAAATACATATACAAATTGTGAGATTTTTCACTAGCATTAACACTTTGATTGACTGGGCAAGCTTTGATAGTTCGTTATTATCATTACTCAAGCTGACCAAAGTAATTGAATAATATCTGCCAATAAAGTCACGTATAATTATCGTCTAAGCAAGTTTCTTTTTTATAAAGTGAGCCGTTTAAAAGCATTTTGAAAGTGTTGAAAATAATAATGTTATATCTCATTTATCAAGATTCAAATTATTTAATCATCATTTTAGATTTCTAAAAAATGAAAAAAATAATGAAAAATTAAAATCTTCAGTAAACGATCAATATGAGTTTTGGCAATATTAAAGCAATTATAAACGGAATATTCCATCTACTGATCAATAGGGCTCACGGCGGGTGTGATCTGTCGACAGGGGATGCTTACTACTCCTACCTGTAGGTACCTGATCCCACGTTTCTAGGGGTCCGTGTTTCATGCTCTGTTCACAGATTTGTATTGTTTGTAGTATTTCACTGTTCTATATTTTCACCTTTTTCACTGTAGATAATAAATGGGTAACAATGATGAAATATGATATTAAATAATGATACATAACAATAATAGGATGCATAAAATAATCCAAGATACCAAATGTTTTTGATTTTTCTTACTTTTATTTTTAGTTTTCTTTCCCCCTTCGTCAATTATGATACAAACTATAGCAAATAAGTAACTTTCTTAGGGACAAATTCCATTTCGCACACATTTTTTCAACACCTGATTTTCAAATGTGTGCAAAATGGGAACAAATCGATTTAATGAATTCTATTAAAATAGCATTTGACGACTTCAATCTAATATTTCTAGCTGAAATCGAACGAAAAACGAAACATTTTTTTTTTTTAAATTTAAATTATACATTCATCAAGTGTTTTCTTGAATTTGTCAGCAAGTGTTCGAAATTTCTGGGGAAAACCAGATAAATGTATTTAAATACTACTGAAACATGACGAGATCACACACAATGGAGTGGCCTCCTGTGTTACTTTGTGTTGCACTTGCTGCATTCGCAGTAATAGGGATTACTGATGCAGGTAAGTCATATCTTAAATATCACTGAACCTGGAAAATAAATAAGAGGGTATTCAATCTTTTTTTTTTTTTTTTTGATATGGAATTGATTTAAGGAGTGGGACAAGAATTTTATTCATATTTTTATGAGTGACAAGCACTCACGAAAATAAAGAAATAAATGCTGTCCAAATCGTGACATAAATTCAATATACATTCGTCAATTACATTTAATTTTTTATATTCTTTTTGTCTTTATTAGTTATTACTTGATTAAAATTCAAAACAATATTGATATAGATCCATAACAATGAATTCAAAAAGTTTAAACAAATCTAAAGCAGTACTTTCAAATAATTTAATGTTTATATAATAATAATAATAATAATATACCCTTTTTCATGTGGTGTTGTGCATTTAGTTGACATACACATATATTTCACTTTTGCAGTGTGAAAAATAACACTTTTATTTTTACATAAACATGTAAAATATGTTAATGTAAAATTACTCAACGGATAAGTTGTCGTATTTAACTGTTGAAAATGTATTAATTTACAATTCTTTTGAAACTTTCATCTGATGAGTTTACAAATTGCACCTTTGTCAGCATGTATTATTTCCTCTGTGAAAATATTACAGCTGGAGCTCATTAATTGGACAGTTAAAAAAGATTTTTAAAATTTCTTGATTTTCTACTGGCAGGCGACTAATTCTTGAAAAGAAGAAATAACCGGACAGCAACTGATATTTTTTAAAACCTGTATTATTGCGATTTTTTTTAAAGACTTACAAAAATAGATTTCACTTTTCAATATGAGCTCAGAACACGCCTCTTAAAATAATATTTATAATCTATAAATAAAAATATATGACAAAATTTTCATTCATGTCAATAAATTTGTTGTTTCTGTATTTCTTTGTGTTTGTTGATTGCTTACTTATGTATTTATTTTATAAGCAAAGAGAAAAAAGGATCATAGAATTGATCGAAAGCCAGTATAGATTTGTCAAAAGATTTTCAGATTTTTTACTCTGTCATTGAATCAATAGCCCCCCTGAGTGGAGGTAGTTAAAATCAAAGGCTTAAGTCAAGCACAGTACATATATGTATTAGTTTGTACAGAAAGAGGTATAGGCTGGTTGGAAAGAAGAGAAAAAAGATGGGTTGGTCATTGCTTCCTATGGCTTGCAGCAAACAGATTTTTTGTGTGATTAACAGTTCATAACTCTTGATACCACTTTTTTTTTTATAACAATAAGCACAATGTAGGCCATACTGCCGTTTCAAATTTATAAAGCGGTCTAACTATTCACGAAATGATAAATCATTTGTATTTCATAAAATAGGGTTTCTCCTTCACCAACTTGCAATAAGCACTAACATTTTATCATAAAAAATGATAAATATTTCTTTAATAAAACATTTTCTTGCTTCAAATTTTCAAATTAAAATGGTGGTGGTCGTAACTTTCACTTTGGTATCAGAAATATCATAATTTCAAATAGAAGATATTAAGAAAAATCAAACTAAAAGAGGAAGATTTTTATCCGAAATAGCTAGTATATAAAAAAAAATGTGCGAATTTTTGTTTTTTTCCTCTATATAATTAAAACCTTTATGAAATCTGAAGCCATTATAGCTTCAATATGGCGGATATGCAAATGAGCAGAATAAACAACAATTCTCCATAGGCAAATGCTTGAACTATAAGCTGGTAGAGAATGGATAGGTGACCATTTTAAGATTTATTTACATCCTTAATGATGTCATAAAGCAGCAACATAAAACTGGAACATTTTAACATAC
This sequence comes from Saccostrea echinata, assembly GCF_033153115.1. Taxonomy (NCBI): domain Eukaryota; kingdom Metazoa; phylum Mollusca; class Bivalvia; order Ostreida; family Ostreidae; genus Saccostrea; species Saccostrea echinata. The sequence continues at coordinate 22,109,123 of NW_026889779.1, read as the reverse complement.
GTTTATATTTAAAACCTGCATCACTTTGTCAAAATAAGCAAAATTACGGACCCTTTCAATTTAATTTGAATAAAAACACTGGAATGTAAATTTACGTGTTCTTTTATTATTTGATAAAGGACCTGCAATTGGAATGACCTTTCCTACCGAACTTCCATTTTGTTGTGTGTGCCTCGATATGACGATTCCATGTCCTTGCCATCATCCATTCTGTAGAATAAACCCTTTCTGGAGAGGTAATCTTTTAAAAACAAATCGTCTATCTTCTTAATTTATCTTTAATGTTATTTTGGTATTATTCATTTAGGATAATTGATTACTATCATAAATTATTAAGAGATATTGTAAAAGTAAATAGGGTCAGAAATGGCACGTCTTTAATTACTAATTTTAGTTCTTCATATACAGGGTAAAAGAATGGATGAAAATGACAAGCAGAAAGATGAATTTGGAAATTTCTCTTTGTTGAAATAAATAACATCAAAATTTCAGTGTCTTTCAGTAATGACCAAATTTTCCAAGTCTATAGTTATAAATGACTGAATTTTGCAATGAAACTCCGAAATGAAGTGATGACATCACTCTGATCATAGATGATCTTAATAACTTTGAGAACAATTTTAATATTATTTGAGGTTGGAGACAGCTTTTGTTTCAACTTTTAACTCTATTCGAGGCTTTCTGAGTTCATTTCAAGAGAATAGTCAATGATCCGTAAAACTGTGGACATCAGAACATCTTCTCTCTCAGACCATCACGGTAGCTCAGTCTCTAGAGCGCTCGCTCCGTGCAAGGAAGGTCGTGGGTTCAAATACACGGCCGCGACAGACCTACGTCGATAAGGCATAAAACACAAGGCTCAGGTATTTCCAGAGGTGGGATCAGGTGCCTGAGGGGTCAGCATCCCCTGTCGAGCGGTCAACCCGCCTTGAGCCCTATGTATTGATCAGGTAGACGCAACATTCCGTAGTCTTTAGTATAAAAAAAGGCCTAACAGTTGGTATGAAACACGTCAGTCAAAATATCTCACAGTGATAGGTTATATTTGGCAATAAGGTCATTATAATTTTAAAAGAATTTACAAAATGCTGACTTTAAAGGAGGTTGTTAAAATCCCTGTAACACCAACCTATCCGTCAGTAGCCTGCCTCGGTTTAAAAATTGACCGTTCTCAGAGCATGCTCTTGAGTATCAAATAAGTTGGGGAAAATAAACACAATATGCAGGTGATAGCGGAATATTACATGTACATGTACCACATGAATAAGGAGAGTTGACGATGAAAAAGCTGAAGTCATCTCGTTAGTTATACAATTTAGTTGTTAGAAGGCCCTTACCGTCTATAGTCAGTAACTCGTCCAAATATGAAATAGATGTAGCAGACTCTGTGGTGTCTTTTATTTCATGTTCACTGGGATATATCGAGTCTACATATGAGTGGAAGTAACTATTGTTAATTGAAAAACCTCGTCGATAGATCTGAGTGTCGAGTTTAAGACCAGAGCAAGTGTTTTCTGATAAAAGAGCACAATTAAAGCCTATCGGAATTTCAATTGCCCGATGATCGATCACAAGATAGAAAAATATCCGAGTTCCATTTCTATCAAAAAAGCAGTTGTTTATGAAATCAAAAGACCTAGTTTTTTTTAATTTATCGTGAAGAATGGGCCTGGAAAAGTCGTACGTTTTGATGATACTAACTTTTAAAAATTTGGTAATTCTAAATTTTCTAAAAGTTCTTTGAAGTTTTTGAGAATCCGCATCTGATTTACACCATTTCCAGAATATTGTGTAGCACAGTATGTGTAAAGTTTCTCCTTTACAGCAGGAAATATTTTTGTGAGGAGTAAGGGTAGGGGTTTGGTAGAACATTTGCTGGACCTGACAACGTAACTTTGTAATGCTAAATGGAACGAGAGACTGTAAATTACAAAAAGCCATGTACATCTTACATTCGTGTACTTTGAATTTTTAGTAACGTTTGAGATATTTCTATGTACTACTTCTGAAATATTAGTTTTATAGAATTATTTATTTGTACATATTTTCAAAATTTTAAATTAAAAAAAATATGAAACTTGATCATGAGTGCGCATATGAATTGGTAGAGTTAAATACATGTACATATCTTATATAGTTTTAAATTTAAAAAAATATGCGACTTGATCATGTGTGCGCTCTCCTTTTTCATCTTCAAAGTCATGTAACACAAAGGAAAGAATGTTTCTGCATTTCAAATATACTTAGTAAGATTCAGCGTTTACAAACAAAAAGATAAATTTAGAAAACATCCCTCTTTGGAAAATGCTATTGTTAAGAAACTAAAAGGCCACCAATACCAAATTGATGGTAATTGCATGCTTTTGATAGAAATGAAGTAAATTTGGTGAGCAAAATGTACAAAAAATATGAATATACAATGTAGATTATAACGTTTTCGTGAAAAAAGAGGAGAGAAATAATCAGACAACCACTAAACTTTGCTATTCGTGTTTTAATTCATGACATGTGCTTAAATTCACCAACTCAAATAGGCTATTTAAAATATTATCAAAGGGAAAAAAAGAAGAAGAAATAAACAAAAGAAATGAAGACACCGTAAAATTAGTATTAATTTATACTTTTAAATGTTGTTATCATTTCTATGTAAAGACTTTCTTTATTTGCTTTTACCAACTTGGTGACAAATCAGAAGAGAAATAAACGTATGCTATACATTTATGTTTGCTCATAGCTGTCATGTTCACATTTGAGAAGTTTGCTTTCTGTTGTTTCATTGAAGTTTCACACCATTTTGATATAAAAATGAAAAAAAAACTTTCTGTTGGAAAAAATTGCTGTACTTAAAAAAAAATGTGAAATTTTAAATTTATCAAATAAAAAAAGGAATTTTTCCTTGTCACTTTCAATCTACTTCCTTATTTTGACATTCATGTACATCGTTGCACGGGGCTTCAATAGTTCAGTCGTTTGTTTGACGTGTTTAAGTGGAATGATCGATAACTTTCCGATATCCAGGAAACGTTCATGCAGTAGGATAATCAATTTGGTTTTCATTTTAAACTATCAAGGTTGTAAAGTGCATTTATAAATAAAATGTTTTAAATTTATATTAGTTTTATATCCAAACCTATCAGAACAGCGGCATAACTTAATTATTGCATGTTTTTGAATATATCTGACCAAAGGAATTAAGATCCTTTTCTCCGACACCAAATACAAGTATTTAAAGAGACACGAAGCATGATCTTCAATATGGAATTTTTCATTAAACCCCCTCCAACTTTTTGTGGCGGTACGGCCAAACCTTCCACTTATTTAGCACAAAAATATTTTTGTGGAAGAGAGTTGGAACTAACCCCCCCCCCCCCACTTTCTCCCCTTCCACACACACAGACACACACAATCAGGTTTATTAGAGTCTGAACAATTTTCATTTATTTATTTATCATTTTTTGCTTGTCGAAGTATTTTTCATGCATCTGTATTATTTTTCTTGTCAATTATATTTCCCCTTCCCAAACCTTTAAAAAAATGATGCGATTTGTATTTTACATGTAATATGTATTCCATTTGTCGTAACCCCCTACTCCCCACAGCATCCACTCTTCTCTCTAAATAAATTTAATGTGAGATCTTGGTGGTAATATATCTTTATGTCAAAATATTGGTATTATATAACGTCTTATTTTCAAATGGAATATTTTATCTTACTGCTAGTCTGCCACCGGTAACTTCAATTTGTAGATGTTTTATTTGTGCATTCCGTTAGGTCAAATTCCAGTGTTATTTGTCCCTCATCATACAAGCTGATCAACTCGGACTGTACGTGTTGAAGTGCATATGATGAAGTTTTTTAATTTATTTTTTTAGTAATGCATGTTTCAGTAAATGGAAAAATGCACATAGGATATAATTTTCTCTACATCTGCACTCCCCGAACCGGAACCAGTATAACAGGTTTTATTAAAGGCGTCTTCTCATGCATGCGCAGATATGTCTATACGTGTGAAGTTTTGTGTGCGTATAATTTTGATTTTCTGCCTTGCATCTAAAGTATAAATGTACCTCTTCCTAGCTTTGACGTTTGCTTCTGTTTTTAGAGTTTTTTTTTTTTTTTTTTTTTTTTTTTTTTTTTTTTTTTTTGTTTTTAAACATGTTTCAGGTCAGTTCTTTATCGGGCGCAGCAGGGGCCGATCTATTTGCTTGTGTTAGAAAGTGCAACATGGGAAAATGAGACGTTATTTCTTATTAGTTCAGTAAAATATATCTTTAATGATAACATGTATAATATCACGAGTAAAATATTTTAAAAACTTGCTTTAATTAATCTATGTCTTAATTGTTGTTATTATGTTTCAATTTCATTTTCATTTGTCTTCGGATAATGATTAATTTATGATTATATAAAAAGAGTTTACAATAGGTACTCCTCAACCTCAGAGCTAGTGTGTAAGATATGAACGCAAATCGTCATGATTTTCCGGATACTAAGTAAGTGGTGAATAAAAATTGAAAGGTTGTTCAACTAGTAAAATTTGTATTAAATATGCTACAACTGCGAATAACATATGGATAATTATTTTTTCTAAATTCTGCACCGCGCCGTGCAGCATACTCTGCAGAAATCATTGGCATCATCGCGTGACAAAGATCAGGGGTATCGGCACGTGGTTATCTAAATATAAATAATAGTAGGCCTACATCTTCATTTTGATGACAATAAATATGCTTATCATTTATCACTGACTTAATTCCATCGATGGATCTATTTGATGAACAAATGCACTAAAATTTCTATTTATTTAATTATTTTTATTTGGTTTGGAGACAGTCTGAAATAAAAAAAGATCCCTCTTTCAGCTTTGAATGTCTTGTGCTTTCTTTGCATACTTCATTGTGAAATTACTTTTTGAAATGCTTTTTGTTTGCTGCCGATTTGATGCTTTGCATCAATTTTACTTGTGGTGAAATAAAGTATTTTATAATCGGGAATATACCGTTCACGGTAGCTCAGTCGGTAGTCCTCGCTCCGTGATCGGAAGGTCGTGATTTCGAATCTCGGCCGCGACTGACCTAAGTCGATAAAAAATAGGTATCAACTGTTCCTTCTCCATGCGCTCGGCACTTTGAAGTGAAAGCTGCGGGTCCTTTGGATGAGACCTTAAAAATCGAGGCCCCGTATCACGGCAGGCGTTGGCACGATAAAGATCCCTCACTGCTCAATGGCCCTGAGTGCCGAGTAAAGGTCAAAATTTGAAGCCCTTCACCGGTATATGGTGACGTCTCTATATGAGTAAAAATTTTTCGAATGGGACGTAAAACAACATACAATCAATCAATCAATAATCGGGGATATGTACAAGTTGAGAGTCAACCCAGAAAGTCACTGTGTAAGTGTAAGAAATGCACTGGGTTTGCATAGGGGTAGGATAATACATAGAATTTGATAAAAAAAAAAAAAATATGGCAGAATCGGAAAGAAATATGACAGAGAAAGGCGAACGGGAATAAATTAAGTCGTACATGGATGAAATTGTTGCTTATTTATGAGTTCATGTGCTCTTTACTTTTACGCAGAGAAAATTCAAATAAATACGAGGGGTATAGATAGGATTTTATTTTAATAAAGGAAATTCAAGTCAACTTTCATACCTCTGAAGACTGTCCTTTATTACATTACAGTCATTCTTTTGCCTAATTAATATAGAATTTAATAAATAGTGCTATAAAGTCCTTTTAAATACCAATATATATGCATCCGACACTAACTTCCAGATATTTCGGTCTTCCTGGGCAAGTATCAACAAATACATTATTAATTGCTTCAAGTTGACAAGTCTCCCGATTCTCACAAAGTCTTCTCACAATATCTACGGTTGTCGGTGACAAACAGGTAAAGTCATTTGATCCTGGTCCTGGACATATTCTGGGATGCTGTCTTCCATAATTGGCGGAGAATACTGTTAAAACTGATCCTCGAGGGCAGTAGAGACTCAATGTACCCCCCTCACAAACGTGGAAACGATCTCCTGGTAAAGAAAATGAATTATTACTGTTTATATAATGATTTTACATTATGTTGCATCAGATTTAATTGAATTCATTTATATTATATTTTCTGGTTTTATTATTCCTGGCTCTCTTATTAGCTGAAATGCAATTTTAAAATCACAGAAGGAAGGCTTGCTGAATTATTCAGTAATAAACATAATATTTATTTTTTTCTACAATGGACGAAACACAAAGCGTTAAAGCCAAAGATCATGATTATATATATGTGTATACATTACTATTCAGTATTGAAATGAAATTTTCTGTAACAAATAAATATAATCCATTTCACTTTTTGAATGTTTCTGATATACATATTTGAAGTTTGGATATTCAGATAACTTTTCATTAAAAATTATAAATTATGATTTTGTCTACAACTATTGTGCATTATGATGTGAGTATGGATATTCTTAGGTCTTCTTGATTTTCATCACAAAATGTTCTAATGAAAATTCTTACATCTTATAGAACTAGTTTATGAACATAAATTTGAGTAGAATAATTTTAAGGGAAAAAAATCATAACAAACACTTTAGATCCTTAACTGGGGGAATTTCTGATAAATTGTACTAGAAACGAAATTTCACAACCTCTTAAGATTAATAATCTCTTTCGATAAGAATAAAATTCTACTGCAAAAGAATACAAGGGAGTGTCGGTGTATTTCTAAGCTAAATTTTTGATTTAAGGAATATATAATTGGCCTTCATCAATATAGCATCTAAAGCAGTTTCTTAAAACTTCTACAAAAGGAAAGAGCTATTTTGATATTACTTTTTAAATCATTGGTTGGAGATGGGGAAGTAGAGGGAAGTAGAGGGTCAGATCAAAATAAGTACGCTACGAATGGTTTATGGACATAATTTTGTCCCGGAAAAATGTGAGTTCAACACCATACCATGTTATTAACTAGTATAATAAAAAATCATGTTCATTGAAAGTAAAGGTTTGAAGTATTTATTGTTTAAATCAGTCTTAAATGATATTTTCCCTCTAGTTCTTGTATAGTTTTTGCTATTAAATTGCTTTATTAGCTAGCAAGAAAAGATGTTATGAAGAGTGAACTTTTCTTAAGTTCCATTATTTTTTTTCTCAGAAGTCTAATGAAAGAAAGACACGATATTTTCAAAACATTTTTCCTGTAAACACATCCATAAACTTACTATAAACATGAAGAAATCAAAAGGAAAGGTCTTGTCACAAGTAATGCACATGTGAAATGTGAAAGCCTTATCTCTTCTCAATCAAAAGTTAAAGTTTTTGTGACAGACTGAACGACGGACAGACAGAAGCTAGAAGGACTAACAGACGAATGAGTTTTAATGTCCCCTCGCTTTCGCGAAAGCGGATGACAATAGAAAGTCAAATTATTTTTTAAAAATATGCTTTGGAATTTTATACACTTTTAAATGACTGATTTATTAAAGTAATAATTAAGCAAATAAGTAAACCTATAAAGAGTTTATTTGAGCTGACTAAATTATAAACCCGTAGATCAGAATCGAGTGAAATATGAAGATAACTAACAGTAATCAATCTGAAATGTCCATTGAAACAATGCAAATTGTGAGTAAAGCAAACACGGACCTCTAAAAACATCAGAGGAGGGATCAGGTGCCATGGAGGAGTAAGTATCCCTGTCGACCGGTCACACCCGACATGTGCGTAAACGGGTAAAACGGAAAATTCTGTAGACAATTCATTGTGAAAATAATGGCCAAACAATTAGTATGAAAAACGTCAGTCAACATTCTATTTAACGATAGATTGTATTTGCTAACAAGGTCATTGTATCGACCATAGAATTTGCAAAAGGTTGACTTTAAACGAGACTGTTGATATCCTTGTTTCATCAACTTATTTGTCAATAGTTTGCCTCGTTTCAGAAACTGTTGGTAGGTAGAGCATTTCTCAACTATATCAGTAAATTTGTTTCCCATGAACTCTACAAAGTAAGATTTTTCTAAGACATTTTAGCGTTCTTTCTTACCTGTTTGAGGGTATTCACATTCGTAGTCCACATCCAGATATTTATAAGTGTCAGGACATGGGTCCCCAAAGATACTGTCTGTGGCTGTGATAAAGCACTGATTCTGACCCTGGCAGGTGCGTCTCAGCCGCTGGAAAGCTGTGCTGGAGTAGCACTGCAAATTCTGCGAGCTTCCGGAATAGCAAATGTTAGGGTTGGTCCTGCCGTAGTTAGCGTAGGTAATGTTGATGGACTGGCCCCGGGGACAGGAAAGAGAGAGTGTCTCTCCCTCGCATGCTATCTCATTAATAGCTGTCATTTTTAAAGAATGTCAAATTGATAAAGTTTTACATTTAAACAATAATGAATACAGTGCAAAAGACGATATAAAATGTCAATAATTATAGAAGTTTTTCTTCACTGACAATCATCGGAATAAGAAAGGGTGAGATGAAGAATTTGCTAGATTAATAAGAATAATTTAGATATTTGAACCCGAGATAACTGACACTTAGGAAATATGCAGTAGCACAAATACAGCAGCTGGATTTTTAGTTTTAAAAAATATTAAGTTTTGTGCTGCTTAGTGTACATGTCGCACAGATGCTATATATGCATGTTTATCACTTATTTACAATAATTTGCAAAAATTTAACAAAATTGCATTTTATTGTTTATCGATAATTTAATTTCTAGAGCTCCTTTTCATTACCAATTTTTATTATATAACGCACAGTTAACGCTTTTATGATTATATAAGGGTGATGGTTACTAAATTCGTATCATTCAAATATGCGATTCCTACCTTTTGTATATCCAAAAAAGAAAACTAATCCAACCACTTTAGTGAACATTTTTCTTCTTCGGATGGCTATTAGGGAAGTTTGTACTTCTTCTTAATTCCACAATCAATTTATATTGCCAAACGTGCATCAAGAAGACAGGTGATTTAATGTTAAATAAAAGAACAGAAAAACATCTTGTAATAACTTGTAAACATGACAGAGCAGATGCAAAATACCTTATTCGCATCCTGAGGTTCTTGAGTACAATCGATGTTAGATCGAACTCTTAGCAAATTAATCGATGTTTAATTGATCTGACAATACAAATCAGATTAATCATTACAAGGAATAAAAGTAAAGACCGTGGATAGAAAAGAAGAAACATTAACAAATTAATATGTGCAGCATACTTATTGTGGTCTCAAAACGACAGCCGCTCCAGGCTGAATGTCGTCTTGCTATTACGCAATTTATTGAATTACAGGCTAAATTAAATTTTAATTCTATAACCGATGAAATGTTAAAACACGCTGAAAAGTTTACTTTGAATAAATAAATTGTGAACAGAGCAAACACGGGTTTCTGAGGATCAGGTGCCATAGAGGAATGAGCATGTCTTATCAACCGGACACAACCACCGTGGGCCCCTTGTCATGAAAGGGTAAACGCAAAAATCTGTAGACAATTCAGTGTGAAAATAATGGCAATGATAAAAACGTTAGCAACCATTCAAATATGGAGATAACTATTTATAACTAACAGTAACCAAACTCAAAGTGCCATTGAAACAATATAAAGTGGGAGCAGCACAAACAAGGACTTTTAAAATATCAGGGGTAGGATCAGGTGCCATGGAGGAGTAAGCATCCCCTGTTGATCGGTCACACCTGCCGTGTTCTCCTTGTCATGATCGGGCAAACGGATATACCCGTACACAATTTAGTGTGTAATTTATGGCCTATCAATATGTACTAAAAATGTCAGTCAGCATTAGACTTAACGATAGATTGTGTTTGATGACAATTCGATAAATAAAGTGAATTTACTAACAAGGTCATTGTAACAATCACGGAATTTGCAAAATATTGACTTTAAACGAGATTGATATCCTTTTTTCATCACGTTATTGGTCAATAGCCTGTCTCGTTGTTGAAATTGTTCGTACGTAGAACATGAAAATTATATTATCCAACTATAAGTCCCGCTTTAAGTACTCCATTCTTTAAACAACGAGAAGCATATTGGATCAGAAAACTAGACACTGTATTTTCGTATGTTGCAACGATCACATAAATAATGTATGGAATCTTTCAAGCTCACAATGTGCAAGTGTTAATGTGATGGGACTTTTTAACATTACACTTAGACGTAGGAAAGTCGTGGACATTGGTCATACAATGGACGAAATAAATATGATGTCTCTTTTGATTTGTTTTTACTTTACGTATATAATAATTATGTCTTCATCACATTCGCACTAACTTTACTCGGTTCCTTCGAAATTTAAAATGGACTATTTGAAAAAGCTAAAGCAAGTCCATTTTTGGATCCTTCAACTGCAGAATACCAGCTAGTGTTTGTGATTATGGATGTTGCCCAGCACAGGCTCTTCTTAAAACAAAATTTTTTAAAGATATCAATTCCAATTCAACCCGTCGGTTCCTTAAACTTAAATTCGCCAAGAAAGAAATAGATGCTGTGAACATTAGTAACATTCATTAACATACAAAGTTTAGTATTGCAATTCACCATACATGTATTTCAAGTTGAAGTCTACACACTGCATTTCCTACAGATATTCCTTAACTGTTGCTTCCAAACTTTTCAGTGATAAACAAACCCAGTACTAGATATTGAACATCTAAAACAAAATCCTCTTAAGTGTTCTTGCTCTTCCTCTTCTTTCAACTGTAGTTCCACTGGACACGTCATTATCAGCGTGATGCTGATATGGTTGAAAATGACAACCTCAAAGTCATCATTTTTAGGTTGTTTGTCGTAATTTTTATGGTTATTCTAACATATTCTAGAAGTGGTGTAGATCAAATGTGGATTCTTAAAAACTCCAAAGAACGTTTAGAAAATTTTAATTCACCGAATATTTGAAAAGTTAGTAACATCAAAACGTACAACTTTTCTACACTAAATATAACCATTCCTTACGATAAATTCAAAACTATGCTTTTTGATATCATAAACAACTGTTTCTCCAATAAAAATTGAACTCGGAAAATTTTCATATCTTGTGATTGGTCATTATTTAAAATACTTTGTTAAAAAGCACTCTGATTCTACACACAAATTCTTGATATTAAAAGGATGCTGGAATTCTTAATTGACAAGATCTATGTAGTCTTCGGAGACCAGGTCTTCCAACAAACTGTTGGAATTCCGAAGGGCTTTAATTGTGTTCCTATATTAGCTGACTTGTTTTTAGATGCCTACCAAGCAATATTTATTTAAAAACTTCTTCATGAGAAGAAAAAAAACACTTGCTGTGGCATTAACTCTACTTTCAGATATATCGACGTTTTATCAATTAAAAATAGTTAATTCCACTCATATGTCGACTCGATATATCCCACATATATAAGTTTAATGGAAAGGCCACAGGGAGAGACTTTTTAATACAGAAGTTTTTGAACAAAACCTGCTTCATACGAATAAAACTTCTCTTTTTCCTTTAATCAAGTGAGATTTTATATAATTTTTATCATTCTCATGTCATGTAAATTTTGTATTTACCTGTTGGCAATAAAAAAAAATACAACATGCTTTTTTGAATTTATTGCTAAATTCAAAATTTACAACATAACACTCATTAAATACGTAATATAACAATCATTCCATGTAAACGTTAATACTTGAGCCATCAAAATTTTAATTTATATAAATTTATACCACATGCTCTAGACTTGGTAGTCTTATATTTGAACACAAAATGCGTTTCTTAATAAATCGTTTATATCCAGATAATAATTCCATAACATTCTTAGGCATTTTTCTGTCAAGAATTAAATCTTTACAAAGTTCTTACTTATACTAGAATATCGACTGTGAAGTTAAAGAGTTATTTCTTATTAAATTTTCAAGTTAATTTACTTTCTTATTAGTGACCGTGACATTGCTTAATTGACCTTTAATAGTATTTCTGTTTTAAATTATCTTTGTAATCAGAAACCGCCTCTGTCAAATATTGAGATCTCAGGCTCCTGTATCTACGTACATTTCCTCAAACTCCATATCTTCATCCGTCATCACAGTGATGTAGATTATCAGACTTCTTTGTATCTCTTCTGATTTCCTTATTTATTATTTCTAAGGTTTAGTAAGATTTTAAGTGAGGTTCAGGTCAAACATGACCAAAGCAAAGTAATCCCCGAGTCTCACTCCAAATTTCAGAGTTCTATACGCGCATAAGGTAAAATCATCAAGTCACCAAGAGAGGATTTTGTTCACGTTTGCGTTGCAAGAAAAAAAATATACATGAATAAATTTGTTTTAGCTTCGTATTTCTATTCCACACCCTTTGAATCGTACACAGTAGTAGTAAAACTTAAATGTCATTTCCCAATAAAATCAAAAAGACCTCACATTTACATATAAAATATTCACCAAACCTCAAATTTCCCTATTTTTTTTTTTAATTCAAAACTGGTACTGTTTAGGAAACTTTCATGTACCATCACTGGTGTTTGTGCTTATCGTGATTTAACTTGAGCTGAATTAGATGAGGCTTAGTATTTGATTCGGGAATTTTGTCCTTAAGATTCTAGATATAGCCTGTGTGCCCCCCCCCCCTTTCCCGAATTCCCATAGATTTCATAAAATTGAACTAAACTTCCTACGATACAAACTGAGGCCACGCCATGGAATATGCATAATCTCAATAAATTCTTACCCACAGTGCAAGGATGTAGCCATTATAGGGGTGATGTCATGCAAAATGTAATAATCTGGAATTATTACATTTTGTGTTATTACATTTTGGGTCAGTATCATCTCAAAATGTAACAAGATGTGTTTGTGAAACACTGATGCCCCCGTATGGCAACTTATAGCAAAGGTTAAACTTTCTCAAATGCAAATCAAATAATTATGTTGGTACCCAAAGTAAGGTCTTGTCTCGAGGAATATACCTGTGAAATATGAGAGCCCTAGAAGCAACCATTGAATAGATATGAATAGATATGGAAAAGGTTAAAGTTTTTCAAAAGTAAGTCAAACATCAAGGTCAAGGTCAAATGGTAAAAAATAATGGTGCCGTAAGGCCTTCTCACAAGAAATATACTGGTGAAATATGAAGCTGAAGCATCAATCGTTCAAAAGTTATGACCAAGGTTTAAGTTTTCCAAAAGTAGGTCAAACTCCAAGGTCAAGGTCAATGGATTACAATTGTTGGTATCCAAAGGAAGGTCTTCTCACAAGGATTACATATGTGAAGTATGAAATCCCTAGCACCAACGGTTCACAAGTTATGGCCAAGGTTAAAGTTTTCCAAGAGTAGGTCAAACTCCAAGGTCAAGGTCAAAGGGTCAAAGTTGATGGTATCCAAAGAAAGGTCTTGTCACAAGGATTACATATGTGAAGTATGAATGAAAGCCTTAGCACCAACCGTTCAAAAGTTATGGCCAAGGTTAAAGTTGGGTAAAATTTTGTAAAACTAGGTCAAACTCCAAGGCCAAAAGGTCAAATATGGTGGTACCCAAAGAAAGGTCTTGTCAGAAGGAATACACATGTGAAATATGAAAGCCATAGCTCCAACCAATCAAAAGTTATGGGCAATGTTAAAGTTTTTGCGGACAAACAGACAAACAGATAAACAGACAAACAGACAGACAGATGGACGGACAGGGCAAAAACTATATACCCCCGAATCTTCGATACGGGGGCATAATAACACAAAATGGAACAACACACTGTTTGGTATAAATATAAAGAAATCATTTTTAATTGGTTTGAATAATATTTTCCTATATTTCAAAATCGGTCAATTCGCTATGAGACTTAGGTTACTACATTGTATCTTTAAATATATTATAAAATGACAAAATTCTTGTTATTTGTCTTAACAGCATGATTAAGATATACTGCAATTTTAGTTAATTATTTTGTTGCTATTGTATCTATATTTTTCTACATAAATTGAATAGGATTTTTTTCGTTTATATAAAACTGACTTTAAAGCGACACCGTGACACAAAAAGCGGGAACAATGACTTGAATAGAATTTTTTCATGACACATGCAAATTATTTTCAATTCTTGAAGGATTAGGTTTCAGAAAATAACAGGTTTCAGGTCCTAAAAAATCAACTCAACATTTCTGGGAAAAATTTTTGTCTGCTCCAAGATGAAAATATTGTTTCACCTCTTTCTCCTTATTGTATGCATTTGCAGAAAAGTTGAAATTACCATGGCTTTAGGTCCAAAGATACCAAGGATTTTGATACAACCTCCAAAAACGATTACCAGAACATATGCCTCGCCTTTGTATTCTCAAATTCGATTTTGTTTACAAGTTTGACGATCGCCCGCGTGGAACAATGGTTAGAGCGATTGCTCTAAAGTCGCAGAGTGGCTCTAATCCCACGTGAGGACCGGTCCTTCGGATGAGACTGTACAAACCGAGGTCCCGTGTTGCAGTAGGTGCTGGCACGATAAAGATCCCTTACTGCTCAATGGCCCTGAGTACTGAGTATTGGTCTAAATTTGCAGCCCTCCACCGGCAAGTGATTGCGTCTCCATATGAGTGAAAAATTACCGAGAGGGACGTTAAACAACAAACAAACAAGATTAAACCTAAAAACAAAAGTCGTGTGCCCTTGATATGGACAATAACAACGATACGCGTAGATCTGACCTTTGTTTTTCTGGCACTTATATTTTGTAGTCTTTTCTTGCTTTGCATTGCAGTTGAGTTTTGCAAAACTTGCTATACTAATATTTTTAATAAATTTTTCGCTTTATGATATAAATATCTTGAAAGAAACGAATGATTTTGACTCAATATTTAACTTAACTAGTTGCTGTTATGTCTGTTTGTCTTTGATGTTGAAACCTTTTACCTCTTTGCGCGTCTGAGAAATCTTCATCTTAGTTTTTTTTTACCGTCTATATACTTCGATGGCTAACTAACCACTAAATTATATAAAGATAATAAACTGTATAACGAACGGGACGGCCAGCCTTTCCATCGTCAACATTCCCTATTTATGTAGTAATATTCCACAATCACCTGCATATAGTTTTATGTCTCCCAACTGATTCAATACTCAAGAGCATGTTCTGAGTACGATAAATTTCTAAGCAGATGCAAGCTACTAACAATTAAGTTGATATTACAGGTTTTCAGCTATCTTCTTTAACGTCAGCCTTTCGCAAATTCTTTTGTCGTTATAATGACCTTGTTTACAAATACAACCTATCATTGGATTGCATTTAGATTGACATGCATCCTACCAATTGTTAGGCCATTGTTTTTACACCATTTTTACTACGGATTACTCCTTTTACCTGATCAATACAGAGGGCTTAGGACAGATGTTTACCCCACCTCTGTTGATTTTTCGATGAAATCCTGGCTTACGATTGGTTGAAGTCTGTCACGTGAAGGGGGTGTATTACTTATACCTAGTCGCTTGAAAATCAATACATGGTCGATACGGAGTTATCGTTCTTTTGTAACGTTCGAACAACTCGAGTTCAAGAGGTTTGCCGAGTGTCTTTTGACAATTTAACAGTTAACTAATGTAAGTAACGAGATTGAACCTTTTTCTCCCTTTACTGAAAGTCTTCAAAACTGTCAGTACGTTAACACTCGCAAAACAACATTACGTAACACAACATGACGTCATAATAGGCATTGCATGAGTGATGATGAAACATATATATAGTGAGGATAACAATTTTACAAACCATAGACAATATATAAATGTTTTATCGGTGGGGTAAATTCGTTACATAGTTTTGTAGTGACAGGGTACGGGATGATACCTGGTTAGTAAATTTCATACCTGGCGAGGCGAAGCCGAGCCAGGTATGAAATTTACTAACCAGGTATCATCCCGTACCCTGTCACTACAAAACTATGTAACTAATAATACTCCTCCTAGGCACCTGATCCCTCCTCTGGCGTTACAGGGGTCCGTGTTTTTTGTTCTGTTTACGATTCTTTCTTTCTACTGGATTAATGCGATTGATTTCTGTTCGTTAACTTCACTTTTTACATTTGAGGAGGAAAAACTAATATCAAAAATGCTCCAAATGATAATTAGTTCCGTTAATAGGGCGTGGATTTTGACAGAGAATGTTAGGAACATAAAATAAAATACATATATATTTAAAGACAGTCGTTTATTAACAATGGAGTATTTACAGATTTTTGAAATATCTAGTAAATCATTTTAATTAAGCAACAATATTATCTTGATATTTAATCAAATGAATGTGTCATTACAGTTTGCGTTACAACATTTTGCTTTGCAGGATAGGAGTACATTAATTTTTAAATCTTTCTCTAGTAACTTCAAGTTGTCAAATTTATATGCACGCATAAAATGATTTCAAATTTACTAAGAAACACAGATACACTAAAGGAGCGGGATCGTAAAAAAGGTTTTATTAGTTTGGAAAAGAAATCTATGGTGGCATATTTCTGTCCCATATGTGCAAGTTATTTTTCTATCAAATATGTCGACATGCAAGATAAATATGTTGACATGCAAGATAGTTATGTCAACATGCAACATAACTATGTTGACATGCAAGAAAATTGCAATCAAATAAAAATTATAAAAAATCTTCAAAAATCTCAAATATCGCCCACATGTGACATTCAACATGCTAGATGCTACTTATTTATGTCAACATGCATTTTATTTATGTTGACATGCAAGATAAATATGTTGATATGCAACTTATTTATGTCAACATAACAACTTGGTTATGTTGACATGCAAGATACTCTTATAATCTACGGTCACGTTTCTGAATCGCTAGGACATTTTATCAAAGGAAATTCAATTTATACTTTGTTGTCCATCTCATATTATAGAAAATAATTTAAACTGCAACATTTGCTTGAATAAATTTTCGATCATTAAAATCAACTTCAATTTTATCGACAAAAGAAACAGAACCTCATTGCCTCATTGCACGTGTCTTGGGTAGTAACGAATCTGCACGCTCGCACAAATGTTCAAATTGTGTATAATTCAAAATCTTATCATTTTGAAAATCGATCATATTTAAAAAAGTATATATCCAAAATGAAATCACAAATCGGTCATATTCACTGTAAACTTTTTCGCCATTCCTGTGTCTTCAGACATTTACATCGATTTGTGATTTCATTTTTGGATATTTACTTTTTTAAAATTATATATATATTCGCTACTCAACATAACTAAGTTGCATGTCAACATATTTATCTCGCATGTCAACATAACTAAGTTGCATGTCGACATAAACAAATTGCATGTCGACATAACTAAGTTGCATGTTGACATAAATAAGTAGCATGTTAACATACCTAAGAAGCATGTTGACATAAATAACTTCTATGCCAACATATTTATTTCGCATGTCAAAATAATTAACTTGCATGTCGATATAAATAAGTAGCATCTAGCATATTAATTGGAAGTCACATGTGGCGATATTTGAGATTTTTAAAAGATTTTTTATAATTCTTACTTGATTGCAATTTTCTTGCATGTCAACATAGTTATGTTGCATGTTGACATAACTATCTTGCATGTCAACATATTTACCTTGCATGTCGACATATTTGACAGAAAAATAACTTGCACATATGGGACAGAAATATGCCACCATAGAAATCATTTATACATATAAAATCCTCTCCAGAACTGCTTGGCAACAGATCTCAAACAGGGGATAATCAGGTATCCAATGGAACAAATGGTCAACAAACATTGTCAGGGGATGGACAAAGAACACGTATGATAATCAGGTATCCAATGGAATACAGTCAAAATATTGTCGACGGATGAACAAAGTTTGTAAGGAAATATAAGGTTCTTGGTAGTATGCAAAAAAGTGACTTTGAGGAATATCGTTGAGTAAGATGGTGGGGGTTAGTTGGAGGTCAAAAAATTCTCTAAAATTCATCAAATAAGCAGAAAAGCTTGATAAAACCACCAGTTATACATTTTAGTTTGAAAGACCACATCATAATCAACCTTTAGAATTTATTGCATCTTAGTATATTGCACATCAGTACAACTTAAAAACATAACAAAAACAACATGAGGTAGAAATACAAGAGACCCAAGGGACTTTTCTGTCACCTGAGTATAACACAATACTGTAAAGGATCCACTGAAGTATAAAATTAAAAAAAACCCCGAGAAATGAAGATATATTGCCCCAAAGCAAGAAAAAAAAGGATATCAGGAATCAATAAAATATCTAGTTCTCAGTAAAAAATTTTAAAGTAGATTTTTTTTACTTGCCAGTACTTATACACTCCCTTCTATCACTTTCATCATGCAGACTAAACAATTCAAAGTGATTGATAACATGTAGTAAACCCTACACATTCCATCACACATTGACCTCTCTTGGTCTTTGAAGAGTATGCAATGTGTGAAAATAATGTATTTTATTACATTTTCAACAGTGAAATACTGTGATTTATTTATTGAATAAAAGTGATATTCTTTCACAGTGTGAAAGGATACCAAAATGATATTCTCTCACAGTGTGAAAGGATATCAAAGTAAGTAAAAAATAATTTCTGGCCTGTCATAAGGTAGAAATAGTAACTAAGCATCTTGATAGAGCTAAAACTGCAAATTTCTTCCCAAATATGTTGCTAAAATCCATGCTATGTAATGTTTTCAATCACACAACTGCTAAGCTATGACGTCTCAACCGCTCAACTATGACGTCAAGCCTATGGCACTGTGTTAAGAAAAGACAGAGGCAAAGTCAAAATCAAAGAAAATGTAATAAACAGAAAATTCAATGTTTTGTAGATGAATATGGAATTTATTTCACTCGTGAGACAGGATTTTTTGATATTTTCACTCGTGCTTCGCATTCGTGAAAATATCAAAAAATCCTGTCCCAATGAATATCCTCTATTTCCCCATTTTTATATATCTATTATAAGTCTACATGACCATTACAGTTGAAAGTTGTTTTTTTTTTTTTTTTTTTTTTTTTTGTATTATACATTAAAAATTCTTTTTAATTCTTTATTCGATTTGACCTATCAATTACGTTATTTATTTACAGTAATTAATTATCATAAGTAAATAGTAAATTAAAGGGAATACCTTCTCTCAGTAGAGTACAAAATTGTATCAATAGAGCCCTGCCCAGCACCAGAACACTTGATCCAAAAATTTCACAAATCTGATAAAAACAAACTTGCCCATTACAACTACGATTTTCGAAGAATTTATGCATTTCCACTATATTAACACAAAACCCCTGACCCTGGGACCATTAATTTTACAATTTTGAAAGAGACATCCGTGCTTATCATAACCATGCCCTTAGTTTATCTGCTAAATACCCAGGAGTAAAGAAGATTGATTGATTGATTGATTGAATGTTATTTTACGTCCAGTTCGATAATTTTTCACTTAGGCTATATAGAGACGTCACCATATACTGGTGAAGGGCTTCAAATTTAGACCTTTGCTCGGCACTCAGGGCCATTGAGGAGTGAGGGTTTATTATCATTATCAATACAGCCCCCCCCCCCCTCCTGACCAGAGCGCCTGACTCTGGGGTCATGAATTTCACAATTTTAGAAGAGACATCCCTGCTTAACCATGCTTTTTATTTGCTGAGTACCAGGGGCAGGGAAAGAGATTTTTAAAGAATATATGCATTTTCATCATATCATCAAAACTCTTGACCCACAGGCCATGAATTTCACTATTTAGAAGAGCCATCCTTGCTCATCATTATCATGCACTATGATGGTTTAATAGCCAGGGGCAGAGAAAAAGGTTTTTAAAGAATTTATGTCTTTTTACTATATAATCAATGCAGCCTCGCATTTAACACCAAAAGCCCTACATGTAACACCAGACCTCCTGACCCAAGGGCCATAAATTTCACAATTTAGGAAGAGGCATCCTTGTTCATCATAATAATGCACTTAGTTTTTCTGTTTAATACCCAGAGCAGAGAAGAAAATTTTCAAAGAAATAATGCATTTTCACTTTATAATAGATCTCCCGACCTCCTATAAGACCAGAACCCCTGACCATGGGGCCATGAATTTCGCAATTTTGGGTGAGGCATATTTGCTCAACATAACCATTTGCTTACTTTGTTTGCTAAAACTCAGAACAGAGAACATTTTCAAAGAAATAAGGCATTTTTATTTTATTGTCAATATAACCCCCCCCCTCCCCCCAAGACCAGAACATCTGACCCTGGTGCCATAAATTTCACAATTTTGGAAGAGGCATCCTTGTTCATCCTAACCATGCATCTACTTTGTTTGCTAAAAACCCAGGGGCAGAAAGGAAATGTTTAAAGAATTTAAGAATTTTTACATTTTAACTGTATGATCAACATAGCCCCGCCCTCAAAACAAATCCCCTGCTTCCTTAATTTGACCTTTAGTTTGTTCTAATAATAATGTTTCAATATTATGATACCCATTACTTTCTACTGGCAATTTCAAATGTTGAAAACAGGGACTATAAAACAAGCCATTTTCCTAGCAATCTTGTGCTGCAATTAAGTGTTTGAGAGAGGTGATATTTTTAATTTTAAATATTTTTTTTTTTTACTGTAAAGAACTGAAGTCATAAGACCAGTGATTATTGGAAGGTTTTTTTTGCCTGGTAATAATTCTTCAAAAGGTGGGAAACAATCCTTTAGATGCATCCTCAGAATAGATGTCACATCAGTAATGAAACTTCAACCACCCGTCGGCCTTCCTTCTGGTTGATTTTCCCAGTTTTTCTTTAAAAACATATATGAAATACTTAAATAATGAAAATAAGTCATGATCAGGTAAACGAAGAAATAGGTAGTCTTTAATATGAAAATAATGGCGTATTAATTTGTATGAAAAACAACAGTCAACATGCAACCTAATGACGGATTGTATATTGTATTTGCAAACAAAGCTATTGCATTGACAACAGATTTGAATTTGCAAAATGTGTACTTTAAACAATAATTGCACCCTCGTATTATCAAATTATTTATCAGTAGACTGTCTCGTTAAAGAAATTGTTCATAAGGAGAACATGCTCTTGCGTGTGGATTCAACTGGGAGAAACAAACCCCTCATGAAGGTAATAAACGTAGTTGACCAATAGAAAAATGAAGTCATCACGTTTGATTACATTTTATTTACAACTGTGCTAAAATTATGTGTTTGAAATTTTTTCTCCTTAGTGCACACTTTCATTAAAAAAAATGTGCAAAAAATATTTTTAAGAAACTGATCGATCTTGTAAAACGGTAGGATACAAGGCTTATCTTTTATTTGCCTGTTATAATTCACTGGTGTTGTATTATCCGGGTAGTTTTATGACTTATTTAATCAGCGTTTAACTTCATACTTTTAGTGCATTGAGGAAGATCAACAATGAGGAACTACATACGGACTGTTCTAGGGATATTTTACTTAATCCATTTCTCTGGTAAGTTTTTTTATTTTTAATTTACGTTTGTGATAATGTAATATATTAACGATTAGCCAGTGTCCAACACATTTTTATAATCCAAAATTCATGAGTAATGCAGAGAAAAAAAAGCAATGAATCAAATAAAAATCATAGAAGTAGTTATTTACATTACCAATTGCAAATATGTTAGTAAAACTTGAAAAGTGTTTCCCCCAAATCTCTCTCCGTCCCTCCCTCCCTCCCTCCCTCTCTTTCCCACTGATAAACAAAATATCAAATTCTTATGTACTCAGATTAGAAAAGTTGATTGACTATAGTATTTCTAGTACTTTTTTTTATTTATGTTCTACATGTATACACGTATTGGTATTTCATATCTGAAATTAAAAATTTGTGTAAAATAAACTTCAGAGTTAGTTTATAGACATTTCTGGTATTCTATAACGTTGATTTAAAAGCTGAAAAGTTAAAGGATCGAAACAAGATTTTCTTTGATGTCACTTGTATGTAATTATGTACAAGACTTACAAGAGCAAACATCTTAGGTCGTAAACTGTGAAGGTTGACCATATAAACGTCCACCCTCGTGTTTACCAGGATAACTTATAGCAAGGATTGATAACCTCTGATAACTCCCGAAAACATTCTAAAAACTTCTTTTTATCTCATAGAATTTAATAAAGGTCTTCCGAAGTTTAATATCAATATAAGACGTACTCATGTAAGATCTCTTAAACTGGTTAGAAAGGTTTAATGATATGTTCTGATGGTTTTTAAATCAAAATCTGTCTGGATTTAACTGTCTTAAAATTAACCTATGACGCCTCCACAGCCTCAGAACTGATTTCCTTTGTAACAACGGATTTGTAAAACCATCCATTTTGATTGCGAGTCACGTGGTTTATTTCCATTTCTTCAATTATCCACAAAAACAATCTATTAACCAGTTGCAAAAGTCTTTTTTACACTTTTGTATGTTTAAATCAGAATACAGTAAAACTCGTTTAGCACGAACAGGGATATACCGGTAGCGAATTCACGGATTCCCGGTAAAATTCTTTACAAAACCTTGTAAAATGTTATGGTAATAACGAACTCTTATATAATGAATTTACTTATATAAGGAGCTGAATTTAATTTCTGTCCGGCAGAGGTTAAAAATATATATAGAAAATTACATCCTTTATTAAATAACGAATTTTAAATATCTTGAAATTCAAAATATCAAATTGAAAATATTTCTCATCAGTATTCCTTTTTGAAAATCTACTCATCAGAATTTTTTACCCGAGAAAAGAATTATATTTAATACCCAGGGATGTAGCATTGTTTTTGATAGGGGCAGCCGGAGGAAAAAATTCAACCTTCCATGAAAAAAAGGGAAAAAATTGTCCAAACTTGACAACCATATTTGGTGTGTTAGTGTGGGGTGGGGGTGGGGGGGGGGGGAGGGGGGTCCAACTTTTTTTAGTACACAGTTTTAGTCCACACTACTACATTACTTTTATTTGACTGAAAATATTTGCTAGTCATACTTCTAGGAACAGATGCATATTGGGAATCCTTAAGTTTATATATACACTTTAAGAATTAGTTTGTTTATACGTTTTATATAGTTTTTTTCTTTGTTACAACGAGATAACTAACTCATTTTGAGATAATTATAACTATCTCCTTCTAACGAGAAAACTAACTCGTGATTACAAGGTAATGCACTCGATCGTTATATCGAGATTCGAACTCGTTATATCAAGTCAGAAATGAGCCTATGTGGCTTTTGTACAGAAGATTATATCTATTTGCACAAAATTTAATATGCCTGGTACACATTCAATCTGTACTGTCACCAAATAACTAAGGTGTCATAAATTATTTTAAGATCTCCTACCTGTCTGGAGGCATCTGGAGTGTTTTGTATACAAACTGTTTCTTTAAAAAAAAAATACAATTCTTAAATTTAGTATACAACTCAGGATTTAATAGATTTTCTATAAGATCTTTTTTCATGAGAAGGATTTTTTTTTTTACTTAAAGTTTCTTTACCTGTCATAAAGCTTAAACAAATCTCAATTATCGGATAATTAACATCGGTTAATTAACGAGGTCTTTAATTATTTCAAAAAGAAAACTGCATCTGCATACAAGTAAATTCTTTTCAAAATGCACTGTTTACTTTTAAATACATATACGTGTATGTTTTTTATGCATATTTAATAGGTGCTTTATATTGCTATCAATGTGGCGACGGCAAAAGTAATGGAGTTTGTCAGGAGGACTTGGAGGAGATGGTGAAGGATAACATAAAACACAGCGACATCACTAAAAATTACACAGATGCAGATTTCAAATACCGAAAAAATTGTTCATCCTCTGAAGACGCATGCATGATTGAAAGGGTTGAAGTCAACGGTACATGTATATTTTTACAATTAATGTAACAATTCATTATCTTCTTCTTTATACAAAAGCACGAAGAAGAACGACAAAGTATAAAAATGTAATCAGGTTAATGTAAGTATTTCACTATTAAATTAAGTTGATCTTGATGTGATATACAAATGTACTCTGGTAAAAGTGAATAGTATTTTTTTATTTGCTATATTGAAAATTTTTACACACCATAGATTAAATGTATAACAGTGTGAAAATCAGTTCCAAATAATTAATGATATTTAAGAGTTAATATCTGTATGAACATCTGTTTTTCATCACAGGAGTTATAGTGGCTTACATTCGGGATTGCTCTGATGGTATGAATTATTCGATTAACGCCAGCCGATTTTGGAACTTAGAAGAAGAGAAAAATTCGACTACCTGCTCATACGTGGAAGGGAAATTTTTTGCCTGCCTATCATTATGTGCCACAGATCTATGTAACGGACCACAACGCGCCAGCGACGCATCCTCGAGTCTGAAGACCGTGATGTCGATGTGGACGACGATTCTTTTATCTGTATACTTCATCGCCTATAAACTTTTCTTTTAATTCACTTAAGTGATAACGACATGTGATAAGTTTTTATGTGAAAAATGAAGAATTCTCGTGTACAATCAAAAAGTAAATGAATCGTTTCACTCTCTGCAATCGGCTCATACATCCACCTCTGTATAGTTTATCGATAAAACACGAGAAATAGTGCATTTGCTTTAATTCATTATAATCAAATTCCTGCACTAATGTTTGTCTTTTAAGGTAGATATTTATTGATTTGTTGTAGAATTATTAGTTTTATTTGAAAAAATCCTTGGAATATCAAATTTTTTTTTGATATGTAAAAAATCTTCTTCTTTTTTTTTTTTTTTTTTTTTTTTTATAATTCTTTATTTTTGTTTTACACATTCTGCTATTTCATACAAGTTAAACATATATTTAAAAGAATATACAGAAGGTGTAGTTTTTTTTATTTTAGAGAGAGAGAGAGAGAGAGAGAGAGAGAGAGAGAGAGAGAGAGAAAGAGTTGGAAGAGGAGAAAAAAGGGTTGCATGCATTCATAAAATATAAACACATATATATTTGTAAGAGTCATTGAAATAATTGATTCCAACAGTTCCAGCAGGTGTCAAACATATCCTTTTCACCTTTATTATAAGCAATATATTTTTGTGTTTCATAAAATGTATTCATAAGCGATATCGCAGTAGTTACATTAAGTGTCTTCCCTGTGCACCTCATTGTGTAGATATAATATTTAAGCCATAGAAAAAGATTATTTGGTATCTTTTTCTTTTCATCCAAGAACCCCAAAATAAAATTATTTTTTGTTATTGGTATTTGAAGATTAGTTTTATTTTCAAAGTAATCTTCAAATTCTCTTAAAAAATGTTGTACACTATCACACTCCCAAAGCAAATGTTCAATTTTCTCTTCTTCCACCTGACAGAATGTACAATTCTTATTTTCTGTGATTTTTATTTTAAATAAATATGAGTTTGAAGCTAAAATTCTGTTCAAAATTCGATACTGAAACCATTGCAGTTTACAATTATTTGTAACTTTGAAGGGCAATTTAAAAATCATTTTCCATTCTTTGTCATTCAATTCAAATGTTTCATTCCACTTTCTTTTACCAGTAGGTTCTGTACTATTGTGATTGAGAAGATTATAAAATTGCCTTGATTTTTTGCATTCTAGAAGGATATGTATATTTGACATAACCAGGGGGTTTTGTGATTTAGTAACGTTTTCTTTAAAATTAACTTTTTTCATCCATGCCTTAAGAGCACTTATAATACTCATGTATTCTAAAAAATTAATTTTCACTTGAGGATAAATATCACAAACAGATTCATAAGTCAGGAACAAACCTTTTTCATTAATAAGATCATTAAGGTATCTAATATTAGAGCGATACATGGATTTATTAAAAAATATTTTTCCTCCCACAAGAATGTCGGGATTGTAAAATAGTGGAGTGTTTGCTGTTACTATAGTTGGGTTTTGTTTATGATGTAGCTCAATCCATGAATCAAAAACATCAATCCAGAATTTTCTTTATATTTTTGATATATTCAATTCCGCACGTTGTAACTTTGTTTAGATCTAGATTTGGTATAAAATCATGCAGACCTCTATTTGACAATAAGAGTTTTCTCATCCAAAATAATTTTGAAGAAGATATAAAAGCCTTTATATTTATCATCTTTAATCCCCTATCTTCATATTTTTTAACAATTACATCCTTTCTTATTCTATGTTGAGAGTGGTTCCACAAGAAGGAAAAGAACAGTTTATCCAGTTCTTTATAAAAGTTGTCATCTGGATTTGGAATTGCCATAAAAATATGATTTAAGAGAGGCAAAACCAAAGTTTTGATAACAGTAATTTTTCCTATTGGTGTTAAGTGTCTTTTCTCCCATTGATGCAAGATTGATTTTATTCTACTTAACTTCGGCTGATAATTCAGTTTGGACATATTTTGAAGTTCTACGTCAAAATTAATTCCAAGTAATGTGAATTTGTTAGTCCCCCACTTCAGATTAAAATCTTTAGAAAGGATATCTTGACTATATTTTTTAGATCCAATCCATACGGTATTAGTTTTCGAAAAATTAACTATTAGTCCAGACATTTCAGAGAAATGTTGTAATACTTTAATTGTTTCTGAAAGTGATTCCTTGCTACCATCAAGGATAATTGAGGTATCATCAGCTAGTTGTGAAATTTTCTTTTCATTATTACATACAGTAATTCCTTTAATCCTTTTATTTTCTTTCATTTTTATAGCTAGAATTTCTGCACAAAGTAGAAAAATATACGGTGATAAGGGATCACCTTGTCTACAGCCTCTATGGATATTGAAGGATGCTGAGAGATTGCCACCTTGATTAATAGCTGAAGTAATGTTATGATAAAATAATTTTACCCATTTGTGAATGTCAGGTCCAAACTTGAAATAAGTTAATGTCTTTTGTATAAAATTCCATGAAACGGTATCAAAGGCTTTTTCAAAATCAATAAGTAGTAGAAGACCAGGAATTTCTTCCTCTTCAGTATACTGCATTATATCATAAATTAGCCGAGTGTTTTCCCCTATATACCTGTTAGAAATAAAACCAGTTTGATCAGGATTGATAAGTTTATTCAAATAAGTCTTTAATCTATTGGTACCAGAGGCTATTTTATATACAGTATTTAAAAGTGTAATTGGGCGCCAGTTTTTAATATATTGTCTTCGTTTTTCTCCTTTCGGTAAAAGGGTAATAATTCCATGTCTCTGTGTGATTGACAGACTATCATTTTCATAAGCATAATTAATTGACCTGATAACAAAAATTCCAAGATATCGCCAAAAGACCTTAAAAAATTCTATTTGCCTTCATTTGGCTAAGTGTTTTAGAAGCTTCCTGTAATGTAATTTTACCTTCTAAAGACACACGTTCATCTAAAGATAACTTGGGAATATCTTTAAAATTTAGCTCAAAATTTAGGTCATATTCATTTCACTCATTGTTAGGTGTAGAGTATACGTTTTCATAAAATTGCTTTGTTTCATCCAAAATTTCAAACTGGTCTTGAGTTATCTGCCCATTGTCTTTAACAAGTTTGGGAATTATTTTACTAGTAAAATTTCTTGATTCTAAACCAAAAAAATAATGAGATGGTTTCTCCCCTTCTTCCACCCATTTTTCTCTACTTCTTATATACATTCCTTGAAGTTTGTATTTTCAAAGTTTTTCCAATTTTTGCTTTTTTTCCATTTAGTTCCTCTACATTGTGCTCAGAAATATTTTCTTCTAATACCTTAATTTCTTCTAATAATTCTTTTTCTTCATTGATTTGTTTCTTTTTTATATATGCAGAGTATGAAATACTTTTCCCTCTTATTTCCATAAGTAGAGTTTCTAGAAATAACTGATCATCAATGGTAAAATATAGATTTTCATCTAGAATAGTATCAAGATTATCAAGGTCATACACAGGAAGTGCATATTGCTTTTTCACATTTGAAATAACATCTCTGATACAATCTAGGTATTGCTTATCACCAAGTAAAGAATTGTTAAATTTCCATAAGCCCCTTCCCGTTTTAAAATCATTGAAAGTTAAAGTCATTGATATCATAGAATGATCGGACCTGTAACTTGGTTCGACTGTTCATGCATTAAGACAAGGTAACAATGACTCAGACATTATAAAGAAGTCTAGCCTACTTTGTTTAAAAGGATTTTTCTTCTCCATGTGTACCTTCGAAGTGTTTCATGGAGTTGTCTAAAGGGATCTACATAACCATATCCTTCCATTATTTCTAATACTTTTTCTCTAGCCTTTGGGTTATTAATTGATTTATAAATATAGCAGAGGTAAAAAAATCTTGACTTGAGCCCATTACAGAGGTGTCTGCGAAAGGTATGAAGGACAACTCTGCAGGGGATATTGGAATCGTTTAACTTTTTTATTGACGCACTTCTTCTTTTTTTTTTAAATTTTCAGACCGTTTAAGGTAATGGTGATATTCTTTGGAAAAGAATTTTTTGATTTAAAATTTTTGGTAGAAAAAAAAGAAAAAAATTGTTCATCGACATCATACAATCTTCGGGCTGTTTAAATTTCTGTTCAAAGAGTTGTCCTTCCTTTTAATAATGGATATATTGAGAAAAAAGAAAAATGGAAGAGAAAGAGCTTATAAACTCACAGATTGTTCGATTTTCGATTTGCTACCTTTTCTTTTTTTATATAAAAGTATTAAACGTCATTAAACGACAAAATATTTTTTTCATGTGTCAATACTGTTACTGGTCATATCTGTTTTATAATCAATCAGGAATCTTTTCAATATGAAATTTTTTTGCATATATATCAGAAAGTACGTTCTGAAATCATACCAGGTGAATCTTCTTTGAATTCTACCAAAAGGGTATGGTTTCATGCTTAACACTTTATCAGCACAATCCTAAACTGCACTGGAAATCAATATTTATTTTGTTATCGTTTCTTGCTCGCAGGACTGTAGATAACAAATAAAAAAAGATAACAGTCATATGGCCATACACGGAGTACCGTTTCCCGGAAGTATTCAATGTAAGAATATGACAACAGCTGTAGGTTTCAGTGGATTATATCTTCTATTTCTATTGTTATTACTATTATTCCTAGGATGCTCAGGTGAGACATTGATATATATGTACATGCTCTAAACATTGTGTGTTTAAAACAAAGCCATTATTAAGAGCAGATGCAGATATACATTTGACTTAATAACAGATTGTATTTGCTGACAAGGTCATTGTTTCGACCACTGCTGATATCATTGTTTCATAAACTTGTTTGTCAGTAACCCAACTTGGTTTTAGAAACTAGTCATACGTAGAGCATGTTCTTGCGTATCAAATCAACTAAGAGATATAAACCCCATATCCAGGTGATAAAGGTATATTTCTGCATAAGTAAGGAAAGTTGACGGTTGAAAAATCATCAAATTTATCATAAAGTTTTGTTGTTAGATTACCATTAACGTTTTTTTCTTGTAAAATATCCAAATATGAAACAGATGTATCAGACTCTATGGCATCTTTTATTTCAAGCTCACCGGGATATATCGTATCGACATAAGAATAGAAATAACCATTGTTAATTGACAATACGTCGTCGATATATCTAAATGTCGAGTTGAAGGCCACAACAAGTGTTTTCTTCCTTTCACGTATAAGATTTTGAAAAAAATTCTGCTTCATATGAATACGTAAATAGGTCTGCTAATAACGGGACACAGTTGGTATCCATGGGAATTCCAATAGATTGTTGAAAGAACTGGTCTCCCAAAACCACATAGATATTGTCAATCAGAAACTCAAGCATCTTTTTAATATCAACTTCAGTGTGCTTGTGTGTACAATCAGAATGTTTTTAACAAAATGATTTTGCAAACGATCAATGTCAAAGTTATTAAAGGTAAGAAAATTTTTATTGAAAAAGCAGCTGTTAATGATATCAAAAAGCCTGGACTTTAATTTATCATGAGGGATGGTTGTATATAAAGTTGAAAAGTCGTACGTTTTTATGTTGTTGACTTTGGTAAAATTTTGTTATTTCAAATTTTTCAAAAGTTCCTTGGAATTTTTAAGTATCCAAATCTGATTTACACC
Source organism: Saccostrea echinata (assembly GCF_033153115.1). NCBI lineage: Eukaryota > Metazoa > Mollusca > Bivalvia > Ostreida > Ostreidae > Saccostrea > Saccostrea echinata. The sequence goes on along the minus strand of NW_026889779.1, from coordinate 22,079,095 downwards.
ACTTCTCGAATATATTGTTGCAAAGTACTCCTGAAACTTTATTCTTCACTACTGTTAATATTTTAGTGAGGAGTAAAGAAAGAGGCTTGGTAGAACATTTACTGGAACCCGCTATGTATCTTTGTTTGTAAGGATTTTTATGAAGTTTCGGAATCCAATATAGATATGGTAATTCAAATTCATGTTAGTTGTTGGGAATATTAAAAATATTCAAAACTGACATATGATTTTGAAGAATTTCCTCCTTAGAAAGGGAGCTATGGATATAAGTTGGATTACCACTTGTAGAATTAAATACCAGTTCCTCTAAAATACAATTTGAATAATGAGCCTTACAAACCAAGAGAATATTGTTACCTGCTTTGTCAGCAGGGACCAGTACATACTGATCGTGTAATCTATTTAATACTTTTTTTTACTTCTGAATTATTGAGCACAGAAGGATGGTTGGTTTTCATTTTGCCCCTCATTCGATAAATGCGAGACTTTAACTTACATCTGATACATTTAATCCATTCTGACAATCAAGGCCTTCTTTTTCATGTCTGGCCCATCGCCTGACGTAATCTTCCGCAGAATCCATAATATTTATGAAATTATGACGCCAGTTAAATGATCGGGGTTTCCTGTAAAATTATTGATTTAAGGTCCTCATTATTAGCTATATTTACATCATGTAATGTAATGTAGATTCACACTTTTTTTTCCAAATCATGGGCCCTTGGAATGGGGGGAGAGGGGAGAGGGGACTTAGATAAGAATTCAAAGATTTTCATGAGAATACGTGTGGAATTTTTTTCTTAAAAATCCTTACGTGAAAAGCAATGTAACACTTAATCATACTAGAGGTACGGCGAACACTGATCTCACCAAATGATACCCTTGCTCCCATACTAGTCCAGAAAAAAACATAAAGAAGGAGGTGCACAATGGCACTATATAATAAAGATTCTGTGAAACCAGCATTAAATTTTATTTAGTTCATGGTATAGGAGTTGTTACGGATAAGAGATGGGTACCCCCCCCCCAATATTATAGAAAGCATTGCAGTGTCTATGTTTTGCTATGGGAAATTCGAAATATATGTCCGTTTAAAAAGTAAAACAGGAGGTGCACAATGGCGCTATATAAAACAGTCTGTGAATGAAATCTGTGAAATCTGTGAATGTCTGATTAAATTTTATTCAGCGGTATAAGAGGAGTTGTGGATAAAAGATGGGTACCCCAAAGCAAAACAGACGGACGGACGGACACTTGACAGACAGCTAGACGGACAAACCCTCATCACAATATACCCTAAGCTTTTCAAGAAGGGGTATAGTAAGTATCTCACATAAATAAACATATCTATGTTTTTTTCCCTTCAAATTGTGACCTTCGGGTAGAGATGGGTCTAAAATCGGGGGTAACATTTTACAATATGCATGTATACAGGAAAGTTTTTTTTTTAATATCTCCTCAAAAAGTAAGTTTATGTTAGTCATATTGATATGGAAGCATTCCAATAATGTACGGATTTCAGTTAACACTAACAAAAATATAATAGTTGATTATACTGAACTATAATTAACTATAGAAAATACTTTAATTTGATACTTTGATTTACTCTATTGTTAGACTGTTTTTGATATTAAAAGCCTTAATATCTTTGATTAACACACCAATGATGTACATTTTTGGAAATGATATATGAATATACAAGTAGGCCTTCATGTAATATTTCCTTTTCATACAAGAAAATAGGATGTAAGAAATGATGAAAATAAAATTAAACAATAGTCGGAGTACTTTGATTTACAAGAATTTAAACTTTGATTTACTAGCGTAAAAATTGATACTATAGTCAACTTTAGTTTACATAAGTAGTTTTTACTAGGGAGTTCATACATCCTTGGGGCCAGGGTGGGGTCAAAATACGCGGTGAATTTTTTTTTTTTAAAGGGAACCTCTTTTAAAAATCTTCTACTGATCGAAAAACAGATAAAACCTAAAGGTTGTTTCCTTGAGTCACTCGTTTTCTACATATGCTGACCTTTCGTCTACAAAATTGAATATTCATAAAATCCTTTAATTGATTGGTTGTATGTTTTACGCCCCGTTCAAGAATTCTTCACTCATATAGAGACTTCACCATATACAGGTGAAGGGCTTCAAATTTAGACTTTTACTCGCGACTCTGGGCCATTGAGCAATGTGGGTTCTTCATCGTGCCAACGCCTACCACGACACGGTGTCTCGGTTTTTAAAATCTCATCCATAGGACCCACAACCTTCACTTCAAAGTTCCGAGCGCTTGGCGAAGGAAGATTTGCTACCTATTTTTGAAAGACTTAGGTCAGTCGCGGCCGTGATTCGAACACACGACCGATCGAGCACTCTACCGACTGAGCTACCTTGATGGCTATAAAATCCTTTGAAACACAAATCTTAACGGAACGCCTCAAGTGTTCTACATGGATAACATGTTGTGATGCTACTTCTTCATGTGCCCTTACATGTATGAGCTGACATTTCTTCATTTTAATTTTTATGCTGGCACTATGACATTACGTGCAGATATGCTCTTATTATGTATATACCAATTCCTTAACATTATATGTTGATATTTTAGCATAATATCCTGATACTTGTTCATTATATAATTGTATTTTTACATTATTATAATTATTCGTCGTTTATTATATTTTGATTAAATATTTAACTTGGAAATCCATCTTCTCAGCTCTCTTTAAGGTACCATAATTTTTATATTCATTATGTTATATCAGTTTATGAGTGTTATAGGTCAAGATATGTATCATTTTTATAGTTATGTGAAGGATATTATAGTCTTTGTTTCTTACATTCATATTTGAGGAAAAATTATAACTTTGTAATTGATCTAGCAGACCACCAGTTCTGTATGTATAACTACGTATATTGTAGAAGCTATAATTTGCTACCAATGTGCCGATTCCAAGGCTTTCGGAGACTGCCAGTATAATTATGACCTGTTCAAGAAGTCTGTAATGACTTATCTGGAAGCCAACGAAACTATTGGCGGGAAGAAGGACAGAGGTTACCTCAAGAACTGTACATCTACCTGGGGAGACTACTGTGTCATCGAAAGTTACCAAGAAAGAGGTATGTTAAATAATAGAAAAAATAATTAAAAAATGGTTTTCAGATTCATACAGAAATACATGTGACCACAGATATGATAAGAATAATACGATACTTATATTTATGGCATTTTCAAGAAAGCGAAATGCTTATCACTAAAAGTCTTAAAATGATTAAACTATCATTATTGTTTGTAAAAGTCAAATAATTTACAACTTTGAATATATAAATGTATATATTGAGATACATTTTTGCTCTTTTGCAGTGACAGGTGAGTGAAAACAAAACAGAAAAGAAGGCGAGTTAAGGGAATAGCATTTTGCAATCGCAGTTGTATTCATAAAGATTTTTTATTGTATTGTCCGTATGAAAATTTAAAGATTACATGGTGAGTATTATAACAAATGAAACACACACTTCCACTGAATCTCCCACAGTCAGTGTCTGCAAAAATGCCTTCAAACAGCTCAGAATTGAAAACAGTCATTCTGTAAGTGATTTTTTTTTTTTTTACAAATCTAAGTATTTTTAAATATTTATTGTAGGTGAAACATTTTCCTTCATTCGAGGATGTTCTAAAGGGCAAAACGACATATCTGTGAAAGGATTTCTAAATTTTACCACCGATAATCAGACAAGCTGTACCTACTATCCACAATCGCAGGATCATCTCCTTGCTTGTGTCTCGTGGTGCAACACCAGTTTCTGTAATGGTCCAATTTTTGAGATTGATAAACTAGCAGAAGAAATTAGCACCAGTTGTCGTCCACTGTTGCATACAATCCTTATAGTGATTCATTTTCTGATAATAGCAGTTTATAGGTGCATGTGACTCGCATTTTTCTAAAACATCTTCGTAGAATGATTAACGTGGTTTGGAATCTCGAAATAATATTTTACCAACCTACCTTTAAAAATAGAGTGTTTTAAACCCGATTGCTAAAATGAGATTACAGTGGAATAATTTAAATTTATGTTTACAATTTTTTGTGAATTTCAAAAATTAACAAATTCATTGAATGCTATTTCAAATGCAGACCTCGTTTTGAAATATGTGCTTTAGCTACACGATCAAATTAAAGGGCCTATTTGTTTAAGGATGCAAATTCATAAAGAAGGGTATCCATACAATTTGAACTCTTATAAAGTATTATGATTCCACAATATTTTCTTTAAAATTAAATCAATATTTGTTTTATTTGTGTTTAACAATATGTCAAATTTCAGTTGCCCGCCGATGAATTTTAACAATGAAAAGTAACTCATATTTTTCACATTCACATTTAACACGGCAAACTCTTACAAAGGTGTCTCCTTTGCGTTTTTACTCAGCCAATCGAAGGTTTTAATGACATCACCATGAGCATATTGCACTAGCTTCTTTCCATCGTCGGCTTGACAATAGGCGCAGTGATGGGGTCTCCTGGAACGTGTTTGTAAAAACAAGTCAGGATGATCTAGCTCAAAAGGCGTTGGGCTTTCGAACTGTGATTTCGGGGTGTCACACAAACTGCAACAGCTGCAGTATGTTGGTGTTCGAGTAGGTTTCATGTTTGTTGATGGCCGCACAGTTGACGGTCGCCTCGGTGAAGAAATACATACTCCTGGCAAGAGTAAATCGATCTCATCCAGACTTTGTTCAATTTCCCTTTTCTCATAAATTGGAAATTTTTCTGGTGAACGAGCGGACTGAACTTCAGTTATGGACTCTGTGTTGCACGCCTTTCTTCTCCTAGGGGCACTAGAGGAATTATAAGTGAACAATGAATTAAAACCGGAACCGGATCTCTCAAGTTTTGAAGTGAGTGGAGATTCCCGAAATGAAGTTCCACTCGAAACTGAACGTTTTATCAATGGCTTTTCCAAAGCCATCATCGACTGAGATTTTCTCAGTAACACATTTCGTTTTGTTAATAAATCACTAGGATCATAATTATTATTTCGTAGATCATCCTCAAAGTCATCGTTGAATGTATCATATACAGGTAACATATCGCCTATGATGTTGGAACCTATATGAGCTGTAGTTTTTTGCTTCTGTTTTTGTTTATCGCTCTCAAATATTTCATTTTCTTGGAGAACATCTTTAGGTTTACTTTTCACCCTAATAAAAGCGTGTTGGCGACGCAGATTTGGTTTACGGTCAGCGCTTCTTTCTAGCGTTCGACTGTACTCGGACATTGTTTTTCTGTTACTTGAATCCAGTGTTGCAAAAAATGAAGCTGAAATTAAGTCGGAAATGGGTAAAACTCTGCTCTATTAAACTAAAAATGCACAACAGAAAAAAATGGGTTGAAAATGGATCTTTGACGAAAATATCTGATTATAACACTGCAAAGCCAATTCATGAACCATTTCTACGATGTGACGTATTACCATAAAGGTAAATTTACTATTTTACAATTCTGTACTTATTAGCTCAATTTCTTCACTAATCAAAAAAAAAGAAAGAAAAAAGAAAAATATTACCTGCCGGCTTTTCTGACGGCAGAAAAAATGGCACCTGAGTTGCTTCATCGTCAATACCAGGAACTTTTGCGCCCTTTGGTACCGGCCTTGCTCTGGCATACCTGTTCTGCATTTTTATCACTTTTTTGGACCTGGCTGCTGTACTGGTGTACGGCACGCTATTCTTTGGTGGTTTGGTCAAATCCTTCACCTTTTGTCCCGTTGCCTTTTCTATCTGTATATTGATAAATATAAACGTTCAAGATTTTTATATGAAGTAGTTATATTAACTAGTATTTATTATTAAAAATAATTGAAGCAAAAAAACCTTTTTGGTTGTAAAAGTCTATTACATACTAAGAACCTGATGAGGTAACTACTCAAAGTAGATTAAGCATTTAATGAGAAAGGTAGCACGTCACATTCACACTGACATTTAAATGCAATTGAAAAAAAGAGTCAAAGGATTTTTTTAAAGGGTTTCTAATTATGTAAACTGTTAAATATTACTATAACAATTTCATGTATCAATAAACAAATTTTTAATGTTCACTGAAATTTCACAAAATTCACAAAGTAATGTTTCTATCCAGTATAGAAACACATTACTTTGTGAATTCTGTGAAATTTAGCGAGCATTTTTTAATTACTTAACTGCTGATTTTCATAACCTTAGGGATGAAAAACATTGAATTAGTAGAAATATTTTGTCGAAGTTTAATGATGAACTTTGAAAAAAATTGCATGGATAATCCCTGCAATGTTCCTCAAAGTTCATCATTAAACTTAATCATTTTATGTAAGGAATATTACAAAATCTCAGATGTTTTATAAGGAAGTGTGGATAAAAATATTAATTGTGCAATTTTAGTTGAAAATTAATTAAAAAAAAAATGTATTCCAGAATAAAAAAAAATAGGTATCCAGGCTTCTTAAAAAACTGCATGTTTTTGTTTTTTTTTAAATATATATTTATGTGGTATAATGGTTCTGCTAACTTCAGTTCCAACATAATACGTTGTTCTAGCATTTAACATCAAGCAAGATATCACAGATCAGGAGTATTATTGAAGAAGACGATAATTTCAAGAGTAACTGTTCCTAGCTAGGGGATAATCATGATTACATAAATTAGAGCACACGTGTATGAGAATCGCTACATAAACGGAAATTTAATTTAATAATGGTTTTGCCGTTTTATTAGATATACATGTATTTTAAATTTGCGACCATATTATATTACCTGTATAATTGCATCCATTCACGATCTTAATCAATTTTTTCTGAGCTTTATAAATGATGATTTTAAAATAAGAATCATTAGCCGTTCAAATTTTGGATCTAAAAATGTAAATTTTTGTCTGTCAATTGCCCCACAGTTGGGATAAAGGCTTTGATTAAAACATACAAAAGTAAAACAAACAAAACTCTTCTTACTATGCGCACAAACGGTTTCTTTTCCTCCTCCTTAACTTGAGTTTCCTCTGTCCAGGCTTGAGATGCCGCCGATGGTGGCGTGGCCATTTTCCACTCTCACATGGCGAAGTTCTGAGTATTACCTATAATCATGGCGTACAATACAGTTAAGATCTCCCATTTAATTATTATTTCCTTCTCACGTCATTTACTGCTTTCACTTTTAAATATGCTTTCATATGCCGGTCTGTATCTTCTTTTGAGTTCCATTTTAAAGTTTTAGATGAGTTCAATATATTTGCGTTTCAAGAGTTTTAGAAATATGTACTGAATGATCTGAATAAATGTACAGCTGCCCAAGTTTAATATAGAAAAATAGACCCTTAATAAACAAATACAGACTTCTTTCAAGTGTATAGTAATGAATTGACAAAAAATAGATTGTTGGTAAGAAGTTCCCATAATGTTCGAGATCGGGAGATGGCCAATACACATGAGGAACAATATCGACCAGAATCGCCCACCCCCCGAAGACAGCATTTAACACTTGTAAAGGCTCACAGAGCGCCTATTGTCTGGAACACGAACACCGATTATTCTGTCAATTAACCATATCATCGCCTGTTTATCAAATGAATGTTTGAATGGTGATGTTAGAAGATAAATCTTCCGCATTGCCTATGAAATTCTTTTCTTTTCCCAAGCCATCCTCTCTACCCCAATACGGTTTTTATTTTTCATTTTTAATTAATTGATCTCGTTAACGGTAAATATTTTCTTCTTACCTCAGTAGATATATGAATTCGTCTTGATTACTCCATATAACAAAAAAATCCACACAACCTTTTATTTAGACAAGCAGTTTTGTTTTTAAAGACAGAGCTTTAGTCAGAAATATGGCGTAATATCCAAATTAGATAGAAACATGTGTATCCTTAAATTAAATAAAACACAAATCCTGGTCATTAATGTTAACCACCACACAATGCTAGCCTCTAATACACCGGCGGTCACAATTTGTTCAATAGAAGAAAGAGAATTCAAGACTTGTACTGATCGGATATAAATCAGAAAAGATTAATCTCGTAGTTTAAATCAGATGTTCATTACTTTACTGTTTGAAAGTTGTATTATAGCACGGGGATTAATTTGTAACATAATGGATGTATGTTGAACGTGTTTAGAGTATTTTTAACACTTGATGTTCTACAGTGTAAAAGCATTAACTTATTTTCAGTGTCGCTGTTTAGTTGTCAGTTGACTCTATTTTCTCTACGGCGTAGTTTCAAACTAAAATTATATCCTTTTCAATTAAAGGTTCTTTTCAGTATGATAAACGCGCACCTGTTCTACTTTGATTTTTTCTCGTCACTATTTGTCCACAGATTTACAAATTGATAGATTCAAAAAAGTACTTCTTGATATTCTCCTCCAGTATAAATCATCTCTCTTTTTTCTCTTTTTTATCAAAGTCTTTCTTTCTTAATTTTGATACCTTACATTACTTATTTTTTCCCACCTAAATATATTAAATTTCAGTTCATTTACCGATATTATTCCGACTGGGTATAACCACCTAACAACCAGAATTAAAAAATCTGTTAATCGTCAAAACATTATATAATGTTTTAAATCCTGATAATACCTCCTCACAAATGGTTTAATGAAAGGAGACGAGAACAAGATTAAGAAAGCTATAAGTGGTTGGAGCTATATTGCGTTTAATTCATGACAACAGTCATCATATAATATTGCCATTTGTCAACGTTCTAAATGATCAAGACACTTATTTGATATGCTTTTCAAGTTTCTTTTGAAAAGCAAGTCATTGTACATGCATTATTTTGCAAGTCATCTTTACTGGATCTGCTGAGTTGAAAAGTTTTGAATTTCAGATATATTTTATGTTCCTAGCCTAAAATTGCCTCAAACTTGCTATGAGAACAAATAACTAGAATCTGTCAGCTTAACTTTCTTTATCGAAAATATTTTTATAATTAAGAAAATTCTTCTCCGTTTAAGTTTTGAAAATAAGACAAAAATCAATCCTCTTAATTACTTAGTTTTGAAAAAAAAAAAAAAAAGCTCTTCATAGGTAAATACATACCGTTAAAAGTACATTATACAGAGATTAAAATACATGTATATATGTTTGATCGAGCGAAACAATCCCAAAAATGTGATTCAACTAAATCACTAAAATCAAGAACATTCACTCTGGCATTTAAATATTGACATTGTCTGATCTTCTATTTACATGTCAAATATGTCATTCTTAAAGTATATTTTCAATAACAGCAAGTTACATTTAAAAAAGAACAAAATATGGAACAAAAATAATATTTTTACAGAAATAAATTTATGTTTTGTATAGCGTATCAAAATTTGAAAGACTTACCAATCATTTATGTCCCCTAGTCTCTTAGTCAATGGAAAATATTTTTAAAACCTGTTGGCCCATAGAAAGCCATTTGGTTGTTTGCTCTTCACTTGTCTAATGTTTACAGTGTTAATAGACACAAAAGGACACCTTCAGATTTTCTTTAATTGCTTCTTATAACTCTAGACAAAGCTTTAAGAAACGTGAAACTCTTACTTTCTTTAATCTAAAATAGCAACTTAAGAATGGATACAGTAATGAAGAGAACGATTCTGAAAAAAGTTCTTAATATTCATGTATGTTCTCTTAAAAGTGTTGTTGTTCCTCCTCTTCTTTCAATTATAGTCCAGCTGGACACCACATGAAAGCAATTGTTTTAAGCAGTCCGAAATTCTAGGAAACTCTATCTTGCAAATAGTGACAAACTTTATTTCTATTATGAATTCCGTCGAGGAATATGCTAGATGATGCGCTGAATATGAAAGGAAAGACTTCAACAGAGCGGAGTAAGAAATTTAAAAGTATATTAAAAGTTCGCATCAGACAATTAAAGCACAAAACCATCTTAACTTCCTTTTTTAGTAAATTGGAATAGACAAAGGAATTAGACAACATGAAAAATATGTTATAGTTCCACTTGACAAAGCGTGTAGCAATATAATCTTTATCTTAAGGTAGAACCTATTTCGGAAAAGTCTTTGTCACAGGATTTTCAAACTTTTCAATATGAGTAATTGGCACTCACTTATTAATCAATTAAAAGTAAATGGCATGTTTCCTTGTTATTAAATGTAGTGCAGCTGGTGCAATTTAGAATGATAATTATATACACTGTGACTAAAATTTTCAGCCATTTTAGGGGTACATGGTTATAAGGAGAATATAGAAAATCACAAAAATACTCCTTCAAACATCTTGGTTTATAGATTTCATTAACTGAACAATAGTAAGAAATATTATTAAAAATTACTTTTTTATAATTAACATAAAATATTAAATCCTCATTTCAACAAATATAGGCAAACACGCTCAATATTTTCAAAGGATTTACGAAAAATTAATAAAATATATACCTTTCCCCGCAAACTAATGAAAGAGATTTTTTGTACTACTCATGTTAACCTTTTTGCACTTATACAGGGTTTAATGATTAAATGAATATTATGGTGTTACTTTCAGATTGTGAATATTTATAAAAAATATAAACTTCTATTTATAAAAAAATAATATTTTAGCAAAATATTATTATTATACACAAACTATTCAAAATTCATATTGATAATTAATAATTAGGAAAATGAATATACACATGTATATCATCTCATAACAGATATTACTATTGCAAGCATTAAACACAATCTTTGATAGATCTATTACTCAGACACATATCATCAAAATGTACTATATAATAGTCAACTGAAGCTTACTTAGCAACTCTGCATTCCTTCAAAATAATAGCATGTCATTCACATTATTACAGTTGTGTATTTTCATTAGCTGAGAGAGTCTTGCATTAATTTTGTTCGCTTAACTATGACGTCATACGACATAGGCTCTCCGTTAAGAGTTAATTTTCAAGAATTTGGTTTAAATTCACAACTGGTTCTGACATTTTTCTTTCGAATTTTTTAGGATTAATTTCTTCAATCCATGTTCAGTTTTTAATACTTTTAGTATTACCAAAATGTAAATGAGTTTGATAGATTGCACCTATAATGAATTTCCAAAAATTCCAAAACAATTCTTGCAAACAAATATGTATATCGCAGGGTCCAGTATATAAATGTTTAACAAAGTCCCTACTATAATTCTCATTAAAATGCTATATTCTGTGAAGGAGAGACTACTGTGCTATACATATTCAAGAAGTGCTGTAAATCAAAAGCGGATTCTCAAAAACTCTATGATTGATTGATTGTATGTTGTTTAACGCCACCACTTGCCGGTGGAAAGCTGTAAATTTTGTCCCATACTCGGCACTTACGGCCATTGAGCAGTGAGGGATCTTTTTCGTGCCAGCACCAACTGCGACACTGGACCTCGGTTTATACCGTCTCATCCGAAGGACCGGTCTCCACGTCCCACAGTGGGATTCGAACCCGCGACGTAAGGATCGACTCCTTACTTTGCGACTTTAGAGCAGACGCTCTAACCACTGCGCCACGCGGGCGACCAAAAACTCTATGAAAAAGAAAAAATTAAAATCACAAAATCTCCTCCAAATCAGTAACCTCGGAACGCATGATTTTTCAATGGTTTATATACGTGTAGCCATTCCCTACGACAGATTAAAGACCAAGATATTTTTTGCATGACAGACAACTGCTTCTTCAATGAAAAAGGATTGGTCATCTAAAAATTAACTAAATTTCTTAAAAACTATTCTGTTTATACACACAAGTACTCTAAAGTTGATATTGTAAAATGTTGGAGTTCCTCATTAATAATATCGTATGTAATCTTTGGAGACCAGGGCTTCCAATAATTTGTTGGAATTTCGATGGACACTTATTGTAGTCCTTTATGAACCGATCTGTATTGGGTATTTAAGAATACCAATCGTGAGGAGGACACAAACAAGGACCCCTGGAAACACCAGAGGTGGGATCAGGTGCCCAGGAGGAGTAAGCATACCCTGTCGACACCCATCGTTAACCCTCTGTATTGGCAGGTACACGGAGTAATCCGTAGTCATAATTGGTATAAAAGCAATGACCTTACAATTGGTGGTAAACATGTTTGTCAAAATACGACCCAACAATAGGTTGTATTATTAAAACGAGCATAGAGTTTGTGAAATGTTGTCTATAAATGAGATAGTAGGAAGTCTTGGCTAATTCGATTGATGGCCACGTAGGCTATGGTGGATCCACAACAAAGTCCATGTTTTCCACATGAATATATAGAAACGACTCTTTATCAAATTTCATTTCAAGAAGAGCAGAGCGTCAAGGAGTCGAGATAACATACCTAGGGTTAAGCCACAATAGTGACTAAATATCTTTGAAAAATGTTCTCATAAAAAACGACATTACATCCATATTATTTTATTATTATGCATTATAAATTCGAATTTCTTCATTTCATGACCGGGAGATAGAATGGGTACTCCACTCAAGTTTAAAGTTTTAAATTGGAATATATATCAACAACAAAAATGAAATGAAACGAAATGGAACATTACTAAGTATATAAGCGTCTTATGTATAGTGTAGATTTGTCAAATAATGGCCCATGTGGCAAGTGTTCGATCCGAGTAGGGAATCCGAGTTACGAGGGATGTTTCAAAAATAAAGATACTTGGCTCTTTTCACCCACATTTATTCATCTTTGATTCGTTTATTCGTCCCTACCCTCCAAAGTACTCACCCTTGGCCTGGATACACTCTTTTAGACGATCATTCTGGAAACATTTTTCATACTCCTCAATAGGGACACCAATCATATACTGATAAATAGCAGATCCAAGGGCATTTCGTGATTTGTATCTTTCCAGATAGGTGGAATTTAAGTTTGGGGAACATGCAGAAAGAAATCGCACGGGGCTAAATCTGGAGAAAAACGGGGGTGTGGTAAGACAGTAACCTCTTCCGCCTCCAAATACTAGTACTCGGTCACAATGCGTGTTTTGATTTGTGTGCAGGCGCAAATTGTCGTGCGTAAGTCGGAGATACTTCACACTCGTTTCGGGGTGACGACTTTAGTAATATTTCTTCAGTTTTTTAAATAAAAATCTTTTTGTAGAAGTTATCTGTTACTGTTTTGCCATTTGGCACAGGAATTTGCATGACAGGGCCTTTATTGTCAAAGAAAATAACATATAAAACCTTCTTCACGGTTCGTAATCTTTTAGCAATACATTTAACGTTTTGCATTCTTTGATGCCCAGATTCCGTTAGAACTTTTGCGTTTTGGATCAAAATAGTATACCAAGGTTTCATCACCAGTAACTAAATTATCAAAAGTCTTTTTGGTATATTTTGGTTACAATTAAATAATTTCTTTGTATTTTCAACGCATACTCTCTTTTGTTCATCGCTAAGTAAATGAGGTATCCACCTAGCGTTTATCTTTCTAAGCTTTAGATTTTTTTTTCAAAATACCATGAACACGTGCTAATGACATGTTTACATGTATCATCTGAGCCAATACGTTTTATTTCCATTACTGAACTCTTCAAAATTAGAGGCGCGTTTGGTCGTCTGACTGGGACAGCATGGGGTGGCGGATAATACAAAACATGCCAATCTCAATCCAATTTTAAATGTTAAATGTATTTGTCATTCCAATTAAAGAATAGAAGAACTAAAAGACATATGTAAGAGAGCGAGAACCCTAAATTTATCATCCATTAATAAAAAAAATACGACATTTCAAAGGCATGTGTATTGTATTTAGATATACCATACGATAAATAGATACATACTACGATCAACAATAGATTTTGACTTGATATCGTTGTCATTCCTACTCTTGATGTATATAAAGTCCACAACAATAAAATATTTCATTTGCATTTTCTTACGAACTGTTCATCGACATTCAACATATTGCTTACATGATTATGTTACGTTTGTCCCAGGAATCCCGCGAGATTTGTACATTTTCCGACTTTTTCACAAAAGAGCGCACTAAGAAGTATGACTCTTCCATAGTGGAAATAGAACGTATTGCCTTACAGTATAGCTTGCGTCTTTCTGTAAGATTAAGTGGTTTTTTACGATGTTATTATTGGTTGTAACTGTTACAGGGCGACCTTGGCGAGCAGCATCTTTGAGGAGTTCGTAACCTGTTTTAAATTCAGCAACCCACCTACAGACAGACCTTATGAGACATTTGAGCATTCCCATAGATATCACATACCTCACGATGAATATCTACGGGTTTAATGAAAAGTAAGGACCTACGTTTTATACAGGCCCTAATTTCAAGTGCATTGTTTGCTCTTTTTCCAGTCATTTTGAGTATAGTGTAATGAATACGGCTATGAAGCAATGTATACTGTAGCTAAGTCAGTGAAATTGTGAACATGAAATTTTCTTCAGCTACGCGGTTCATTGATCAGTGTCAATGTGGTTTCAGTAACTAAGATATTTACACGATTTTCACGCGAAGAAGGTGAAATGAAATTATTTTTGGAACACTCCTCGTATTTCCAGCCTTTATAAGAATCAACAGAAAAGAATCCCTTTTACTCCCCTACTGGTGAAAACGGAGGGGACTATGAATTTCCTCCTAGTCTGTCAGTTCGTTTTCACTCTGTTTTTCAGCCTGTCCCACTTGGTTTTCCGTACTTTTTAAAACATGTTTGTAGATATTAACAGCATGATTTTTGGTTTGTGTACCTTGATGAGTTACAGATCGTTTGCATGTTGCACCGCTTTAATGATTTTTGACAGAGTTACAGCCATTTTAATTTTTTAGGAGAACCAGAATACACTTGTCGATAAGGGACTAGTTTAGCTTATGCAATGCTCTAAGAATGCTTGTCTTCATGACAGAGGACATTAAAGTACATGTACATAAACAGAAATTCAAGTATCTCCGTAGTAGTTATATGCAATTTTTATCTTATCATTTTCACCGTAGGTCACATTAATGCATGGTCGAAGTTTTATATAGCAATTATAAAATTTTTATTAAGAAAAAGAGCTCAAATTTATGTTTCAGAGATATTTTTCTATGTATTGTCAGTTCCAAATTTTCAAATTTACATATCGATTCGGATTTGACATAAGATTATTAATATTAGCATCAAATATACTGTTAGTTCGAATACAATATTCACCGTTTAGGGTAGCTCAGTTGGTAGAGCGCTCGCTTCGTGATCGGGAGGTCGTGAGTTCGATTCTCGGCCGCGACTGACCTAAGTTGATAAACAAAAATGGGTAACAACTGTTCCTTCGCCATGCGCTCGGCACTTTGAAGTGAAAGTTGCGGGTCCTTCCGATGAGACCTTAAAAACCGAGGGCCAGTGTCACGGCAGACGTTGGCACGATAAAGATCCCTCACTGCTCAATGGCCCTGAGTGCCGAGTAAAGGTCAAATTTGAAGCTCTTCACCGGTACATGGTGACAGCTCTATATGAGTGAATAATTCTCGAATGGGACGTAAAACAACATACTTCAATCAATCAATCGAATACAATATTCTGATTAGCAGAGGAATTTAGACTTCAGAGTAATTGCCGATGTTTTTAGATACATGATACATCCCTATGAAATCGTGATTCTTCCGAAAATTCGTTTTTACTGACAATTATGCACTATGTTAACAAAAAACATCATTATGTTCAACAGGTAACAGATAAGATTGATGGAGGCTCCATTGTGTAAAACATCATATTTTGGATCAATGTGTTGAGGCCCATTGCAAAATCTACTCTTACAGACCGTCAAGCAGACGACAACTTTCCCATCTCCTGGTCTATAAGCACAAGTCGTCTGGTTGTCTGGAACAACTGTTCTTTCTGGAAAATCACCAAAAGAGAACACTTTCCCATCTGTACAGCCTCTAAAGAATGATTTTATTTTTCCACTCCCTGAAATTACCATACAAAAACAATTACATATAGTATATTTCAAGATTTTTCAAGTTTTAAAGATAATTTATTGTTAATTATGATTATATCCACTTGCATGTACATCAAACATAAACACTCATCGTTTAATGATTAGTGGTAACTGCGTATTCAATAATGTTTACAATAATTCATTACATGATTCATCGAATCATATAGTACTTGTTTAAAAACATAGATACAACTCTATGAATATGGTAAAAGGTTTAACTCCATTCAGAATATACTGAATCAGTATGCTTGGTGGTTATATCAGAGTCATAATTGAAATGGTTTATGAATTACAATGATTTTTTTTAAAGACCAGTTCCTTTATGGAAGATTTTTGTAGCAGTAATGTTATTTTATTATAATGCAATAAAATATCTACGGAAGCCCGTTGAGGCCAGTTCAGAGAAAGAAATATTTTTTATTGCGTTTAAACGCAACAATTATTGTGTTTAAGCGCAAAACATTGCGTTTAATCGCAATTATCATTGCGTTTAAACGCAAAAGATTGCGATTAATCGCAATGTATATTGCGTTTAAACGCAAAACACTTTGCGTTTAAACGCAATCTTTTGCGCTTAAACGCAATACTTTTGCGATTAAACGCAATACGTTTTGCGTTTAAACGTAATAATATTTTTGCTTTTAAACGCAATATTTTTTGCATTTAAACGCAATAATTTTTGCGATTAAACGCAATACTTTTAAAAGTATTTGCGATTAAGTGCAATAGCATTGTGATTAAACGCAATAATCTTTGCGTTTAAACGCAATAATCCTTCCTTATAGGGATTTGTTTTGCATTTAAACACAATGATACTGTAGTTTCAAAATCATGAATTAGTCAAAGCTCATAATTACATGTACATGTACTAGGATCCGACACTTCAACTTTAAGAAGATCCGATTTGTTCTGTGTCTTTTTGCAAAATTTTCCAGTTTTTGAAAATTGTAGTAAAACAATGGCATCCTAACAACCTGAATGTCTTAAATGTATTAAAATTCAAAACTCTTAATGAAGTCTCTGATCAATTGCTTACGTATATCACAATTTGTGTTTACTGTATGCAACCATAGGAAGGGTTATGAATGTACATTTAAGTCTAAATACTTCATCATGTTGTACGTAATTCCAACATTTCCTCAGTCCTTTCCAAAAATCCCTTTATACATGGGTTAAACTTGTGACCGCAACGTAGGGGACAGTTTTTTTTTAACAGAGCAACTGACCAAAACTTCATTAAGAATGTAGAGAATAATAAGCTTAAGACATGTCTCGTTTTTAGGTTGCCTTTGTTTTTACAACCCGACATTTTTTTTCTCCTCTATAAATTCTTATTAGTGATTTATCCTTTTAGAGAGCGTTTGCTCGGAGAAATCTGATTCTATAAAGCTAGACAATACAAAATTTCCTAATAAGTGAAAAGAGAAAGAAATAAAAGCTATAAGTATGCGTGGGTTTAATGTATTCTGCAAGGTTTGATACAAATGACTGCCTTTAAACACAAAGATTATTGCCTTTGGACGCAAAGATTATTAAACGCGAAAGTATTGCGTTTAAACGCAAAAATTATTGCGATTAATTGCAAAATTATTTCGTTTAATCGCAATATTATTGCGTTTAATCGCAAAAATATTATTGCGTTTAAACGCATAAACTATTACGTTTAATCGCAAAGTTATTGCGTTTAAACGCAAAAGATTCGTTTGCGATTAAACGCAAAGTGTTTTGCGTTTAAACGCAATATGCATTGCGATTAAACGCAATCTTTTGCAATGATTATTGCGATTAAACACAATGTTTCTTTCTCTGAACTGGCCTCACCGAGCTTCCGTAAATATCATAATACTAAATACATATACATATATATATATTCACACTTAAGAATAATTTACTAGTTTATTCTAGCTCTTGAAAAGTAAATTATAAAATTATCTATATTGAGAAGTATAAATGAGGTACACCCACAGGACATTATTAAGCTCATACCTTGCTGCAATTACAAAAAATAAATAATGTCTATATAATTATATTTTGATTGAGACCACAATGGACTGTATATAAATATGATATAGTGTGCCTTACAGAAACAAGAACAGATAAAGCTGACATAATCGACATTCCTAATTTTAGTGCATTTTGTAAGCATAGAACAAATTTGTCATTTCGGAAATCTGGTGGAATAGTTGTGTATATTAGAAATTCAATTGCTAAAACCTGTAATATTATTAATAATGAATGTGACAATGTACTTTGGGTCCGATTAGAAGGTAAAACATTTGGAATCGATGACCATTTATTAATAGGTACAGTCTATATACCACCTGTAAACTCCAGATTTTCATCTAGTGAAATATTTGAAGATATTGAAAATGAAATTTTTAATCTATCTACAGAGAATAAATGTATTTGCTTACTTGTTGACTTTAACAGTAGAGTCTCAAATCTGAAAGAATTTAATGATTGTGATGAACCTTTTGTTCAAACCCATGATCGTGTGTCTGATACTGATTTTAATTGGGCTGTTGATCAAATAGATATAAGATGTCTTGAAAAATATGGTTTTTCAATGTTAAGAAATTCAAGAGATATGATTGTAAACCAGTATGGGAAAAACTTATTGATATTTGCAAACATTGTAATATTTTTATTTGATGTTCATAATCCTGTGGAGGTTTTACTAGCCTTTGAAAAAGAACACGCTTCGAAATTAAATAACCCACAAAAACAAATACAAGAGATTGCTAAAAATTGGATTCCTGAGAAGCAAGAAACATTTCATAACTTTGTAAAAGACAAAATAAATGCTATCACACTATTAGAACATGAAATCAGGAACACTATAGCAGGAAAAGTCACATCAGATTTTATAGATAACGTTGTCGAAAGAATAAGTGACATATTGGTATCAAGTGCTAAAGAGACCTTTGGCAAGAAAACATTTTATACAAATACATGTAAGAAAACAAATTTTAAATATAAGAAACCTTGGTTCACAAAAGATTGGAAAAATGCTCGACAAAACTTTAGGAAAGCAAAAAGGCTGTATAAAAAATTTGGAGGGGAAATTTTTAAAGCTGACTTGTATGAAAAAGAAAAAATATATAAGAATAAATTAAAAAATACTAACATTAAACATAGAGTAGAAATGAAAAAGAAACTCACTAATTTAAGAACAAAAACCCCCAAAGAATACTGGAAAATCCTGAACACAAACTGCAATAAGCAAGGATGTAATGCTGATTTGAACGACCTTTTTACATATTATAAAGAATGCTGTAACGAAAATTTTAATGAACAAGAGTCAGAGCCCACAGTATTAACACAAGAAGAGCTTGATATTTTAGCTGATGTTCAGCTCAATCATGAAATTAACCAACAAATAACACATGATGAAGTGCGCAACAGTATTAATATGTTGAAAAATAACAAGGCTTGTGGTGATGATAGAATCTTTAATGAATATATTAAAAATTCATGTGATTGCATGCTGAATTTATACACTGAATTGTTCAACAAAATTTTTGACTCTGGTGTAATACCCACTCAGTGGGCTTGTGGAAACATAATCCCAGTATACAAAAATAAAGGGGACAATACTGATCCTAAGAATTATAGACCTATCACACTGCTGAGTTGTCTAGGAAAATTATTTACTGCAATTATTAATGAAAGATTAAACTCATATGCTGATAATGTACAACTCATTTTAGAAAATCAAGCAGGCTTTCGTAGAGGTATGGGTACAATAGGTCATATTTTTTCATTATATTCTCTTGTAGAACTTTTTAGAAGACATAAAATGAAATTGTACTGTGCATTTATAGATTTTGAGAAAGCATTTGATTCGGTTTGGCATGTCGGACTATGGAATAAAGTTTTACAAAATAATATTGATGGAAAATGCTTTAAGATTATAACCAACATGTATAAAGGTATTAAATCAAAAGTAGTAGTTAATGGAATAAGTTCAGAAATGTTTGAATGTAGTATAGGAGTTCGGCAAGGGGAGAATTTGTCACCATTTTTATTTTCATTGTACTTGAATTACCTTGAGGAATTTTTATCTGGAAACAAAGCTAAGGGTTTACCTTGTTTGTCAGAAAAACTCGAGAGAGAACTAAATCTCTACTTACAGCTTTTTGTTTTATTATATGCAGATGATACTATTTTGTTATCAGAAAACGCAGATGATTTTCAGTACATGCTAAATACATTTTCTAAATATTGCAAGAAATGGCACCTTAAGGTTAATAGTTAGAAAACAAAAGTTGTAATATTTGGTAGAGGTAAAAATAATAGCTCTTTTACATTTGAAGGCTCCAAGCTTGATATAGTTGACAACTTTAAATATTTAGGTGTTACATTTTGTAAAAGTAATTCTTTCAATTTAAATACCAAAGAATTATATGACAAAGCTACTAAAGCAATGTATAGTGTTATTGGTAGATGTAGAAAACATAACTTATCAATGGATTGTAAATTAGACATGTTTGATAAAATTATCAAACCATTACTTCTATATGGATGTGAAATGTGGGGTTTTCACAATACTAAACTAATGGAGGAATTACACCTAAAATTTTGTAAACATTTTCTAAGCTTGAAAACATCAACACCAAACTTTATGGTGTACGGAGAACTTGGTAGACACCCTTTATTAATTGATATCAAAGTTAGAATGATCTCATTTTGGGGTAAACTTATTAATGCTCAGAGCTCTAAATTGTCTGCAAAACTTTTATGTGCATTGAAAATATGTAAGAATCCATGGTGTGATTTTGTTCAGAAAATTTTAAATGAATGTGGATTGACTTATGTGTGGTATGAAAATTCAATTAATATATCTTGGCTAAAAAATAAGGTATATACCACTCTCTTAGGTCAGTTTAAGCAAACATGGTTTAGTGATGTACAAACTTCCCCTAAAGGTTTGAACTATAGAATTTTTAAAAAATCATTAATCTTTGAAGACTATTTGTTGAATTTGCCTCCTAAACAATCCAAGAAATAATGTTTATTTAGAACTGGGAATACAAAATTACCAATTGAGACTGGTAGATGGTTTAATATCCCTAGAGAAAATAGAATTTGTAAATTATGTAACAGCAACGAAATTGGGGATGAATTTCATTATTTATTTAAATGTACTGATGTGTCTATAAAGAACTCAAGAGTTATGTATTTGTCAAAGTATTTTCATTTGAATCCAAATGTTTTGAAATTTGAAATGCTCTTTAATGTAACCAATACTAATCAACTTAGCAAAATTTGTAAATTGTTAGATATTATAATTGAGAGAGTTGGCGCTCTTGGTTGACATACTCTGTTACCCCTTCTTCAGGCATGTAATATTTTCTGTTTATTATACTGTACATATCTTCTCTTCACTGTTTTGTCAGTTATGAGAATAAAGTTCAAGTTCAAGTTCAAGAAGGTATAGCATACAAAATAATTCTATTAAATTAATACCTGCTTCACGAACTGTTTCAATTGAGCACTGGTCTCCCCAATCGTGCTTTGCACAACTCTTAAAAAGATTCGGATATCTCCAAGAATTATTGATTGTGAGCACCTCTATGTCATTTTTACAGTATCCTTCAGCATTTAAATCCGAGCACCAATAACAAAGTATTGCCCCTGTAAATGAGTGTAGACTTTATACATGTGTCCGAAATACGTATTCATTAACAAGAATATATTACCAAAAAGAATTATTGTGAGCTAAATATTTTTCTTTTTTAATTTCATTTTAAGATGCCATCAAGTCAATCAAGATTTACATGTACTTGTACTTTCGGTTGAAGTGAGATACATGTAAAAATAGAATACCGATACATTGTTTTGATAACGGCTCTATAGCCACTACAATTTACCAGTTACTAGCCTGTGGTACTAAGTTTTATAAGAAAATCACGTAAACTTCGAATTTTGCTTCCTTATAGTAAGAATTCTTTACATCCCTATAAGAAACATAGTTAAAGAGTCTAGTATGGGTTTCCTGAAGGTTCCTTAAAACCGAAATTTCTTTAACATGGTAAATGCGGTCTATGCAAATATCTGTTCTTAGAAAGCAATGTAGTATTTAATTTAGTTGCTCAATTGATCAAACACTATTCAAAGGAAACATTGTCGTACCTGAAGTATAGATGTTAGCGGAAAATAAAAGAAAGAACACAAACATCATATCACATAACCCTTCAAAAACGAAACTAAAACATTTTCACAATACTGTTATCTCCCATTATAGTGATTTCAGATAAAATAAAATCAATAAAATAAACCATCTAAGAACGAGATACAGGGGACCTATTTCAGATAAAAACCGATAGCCTTATCTGCTAAAGCGAAACAGTTGAGGTATTTCAAGTAAGGAGTTGGTAGGAATGAAAATTGCATAATACATGTAGTCTAAAGTTTTTGCTTACATTATAGAATAACTTTTCTTTTGCTCTGAACATATTTTATTGACAATATGTCAAAGGGATTGGACACAAGTTCCAAAAACTTAGGTAGTCCTCTCAACTTTCAATAACTTCTCAATCATGACTTCACCTCTTTGCCATATGACCAGTCACGGTAGCCGAGTGGTAGGGCGACGTAAACATAAAAAAATGTTTAATCTGTTTATACCCAGCATTTTTCTATAATAAACTGTAAATGGTCGTTTAATAAAGTAAGGGTTAATATTTGTTCACTGCAATAGTACTGTAATTAAATATACGCATGCAAGTGAAGGGTATATCATAACAATTACATAGTTTAAGAAGAACAGCATATTCATTTTGAACATGAAGACAAAAAAAAATGTTAACCTTACCTTCAGGTTACATTTTTTGGCTGTTTTTCATGTCTCAAGAAAACAGATAATAGACTTAAGTCAATCATTTTAAAAATAAAACAAAACTTTCATTAAGCTTGTGCATATTATAACATGCAACTTTTTTCATTCATGTTTGTTAAAAATCAAGCTATTTCGCATCTTAATTTTGACTTAATTCTGTATTCAGTGTGTGGTCTAAAAATCATACGCTGCTTACATACTGATCATGAATCAATAATTAATCATTGTCAATGTCTAGTCTTCATGGTTTTTAATTTTTCAATTAACAACTAAAGCTTGAGTGTGTCAGACATTTTGTCAGTTTATTATAATTATTTTATTAATACAGAAACCCGGTACGATATTGAGAAAATTATCAAACACTTATTAAAATGACAGGTATCTGTTCTGTATATCACTTCTAAGATTTTCGACTGATCAACCCAAGTCATGGAAGAAAAATATATTACATTGCTATTCTATATACATTAGTCTTAGAAGTAACGCAAGTACTTTTTCAGACCCGTGGCAACGGTTTCAAAGTTGGGAGGGGCCAACTTCCCCAAGCAAAAAAAAAAAAAAAAAAAAAAAAAAAAAAAAAATTAAAAAAAACCTAAACTGACCAAAAGTGGGTGGGGGTTGGGGGGTTGGCAACTTCCCAAAATTATCTGAAAAGCAAAACAAAAGCTAATTTACTATCCAAATACTGGAATTTGCCATGCAGTACTCGATCTTACAATATCAAAAAGTGGGGGGCGAACCAGCATCTAAAGGAAAAATACTATATTCAGAAAAAGCCCCCCCCCCCCTGCGTTCTACGGGCCTGCTTTTTAAAAAGTAATTTCAAATAGGTAAGGACAGAGTTCTACACACGAAGTTTAGATCAGGAATTACAGTTATACAAAGACTGAGAAACAAAAAAGTATTGCTAAAAAATATTGACATTCATTTCCTATTCATACATATAGAAGGTTAAGAATGAAATGAATATCTGCATTTACATGAATATGTCTAGAACTTTATAATACACATTCAAAATTGTTTCTCAAATGTTAAGAAGTTCGTTATAGTCATTCAATATAGATTCTTCAATCTCTTTTTATAGTCTGATGAAACTAACTGTGCAGCATTTACCATGCAATTGTAAATTCACTTATCATACTGATATTTCAACAAAATTCTAACATGGTTACTGTATATTTGTTTTCTAAATAATTAGTTTTCTAAATAATAACAGATATTCATGAGAAATCATTGTAGTTCAAAAGGAAAAAAAAATGAGACTCTAAGAAGAAGGGACATTCCTGTGAAACGAGTCCTTAAGATTCACTGAAACAATTCACCTTATTCACAAGTAGTAGCATCAGTATCGCCAGTAAAGAACAAAAGTGATTTGAAGATGCTCCATCGTGTAATGGAGGCTGTGGGCCATTACATAGATCTGTTTTACAAATTGTCAAGCAGACGACAACTTTTCCACTCTCCGGTCTGTAGGCACATGTCGTCTGATTATCTGACACTATTGTTCTATTAGGGAAATCATTGAGGGAGAACACTTTTCCATTTGTACATCCTCTAATGAAAGACATCACTTTTCCACTTCCTGAAATTTGGAAAGAAGTTCAGGAATATTGTATAACTTTTATTTTGTCAATCTAAATCAACCAACCTTTAAAGATATTGAATATAAATAAATGATTAAGCCATTGACCATTTCTCAATCTTATCAAAGACAGACATGAAGACAACAAATGTTCCTGAAATTTATAGAAGAACCTCAGTAAATATCAGCACAGACAGAAGATGGTTGACAAGTCGATCAAACTGCTGGTAGAACTGTTCTTTTCAATATGTTACCTGCTTCCCGTATATTTTCAATCAGACATTGCTCTCCCCAGCTCTTTGTACAGTTCTTCAGATATGTAAACTCTGTATTGAACTCTGTGTCCGTGATATTGGTCCTGTTTTGAATACCCTGGTTATCTGACAGGAGTCCACTGTTGTCATGCCTACATGTTCCTTCTGCTTTGGCGTCTGAGCATTGGTAACAAAGTATAGCATCTATCAAAGAGAAATAGAACATTGAAACTTACGTATTATGTAGCAAGGAACATGGAGTAAGTAAACTATCATTTTAATTTTCCTAGTCGAAAAGATTCTTATCATTATCTATATTGAAGGAAATTTATGATACTTTTAGCACAAAATACAGATCGATTGTATTGTCATAGATATTATAACTAATATTGATAGCCACTGAAATATAATCTTTACCAAGTAGATAATTTCTGCACCAGATAATGTAGTACTACTTTCTGTTTGAATATGATAGAAAACTAAAATAAGCACACTTACACCGGGTTTATTAGACAAACTGGTGAGACAAATGAGAAATAATTACATCTCATGATGGTGAAGCTCACAATGAATTTTATAAGTATTTAAAATATGGAATTTTAAAAGTAGATCATTCATATTGGTTTTGCTTATTGGTACTAAGGAGAAATTTTCCTACCTGAAGCAGTGATGAATATAGAAAATATATACATGAAAATTCGAAACATCATGAAACAAAATATACCAATACGGAAGTAAAAAAAACTACATTCACAGAACAAAATACACTCGATCACAGTATTCCAGATAATCGGTTAAATCAATTTTTCATTCCTAAAGGTTTAAGATAACGCAAGTGTCGGTGTCGCACAAAATTGATATCGTTATCTGTTATCACACAAAACAACTAAGATATTTCAATAAAGAAACAGAAAGATCTATAGGCCTATTGAAATGCAATTGTTTTTTTAATATATTGGAAACATTAAAATATGATAGAATGATGGTTTTGCCAGATTTGACAAAGATAAAAAAAATATGGTTGTCATGCTTAATTGCAATAATTCTGAATATTTTTAGATTCGGTACTCTTGTCCAATATGCTTTTTCAACTCAAGGAATAAAATTCTGTGTCCATAAAGTTAATTTCGAAAGTTAATAAAATTTTATACATTTGAATTTAATTTTAAGCATCGACTGATTTTGTGTGTCATTCAGTTATAGTCAATTTACATTTTCAGCCACTGAATATTATCCCCTATATTTCTTATGAAAACCATCAGTCAGTAAACACCGCTAAGCATATCACATGTACAGTATAGTGGCTGTTCCATCAATGAAACGTACAATGACGTAAATATCAATAATACATTATTTAATCTACTTAATCCTTGTTTAGATGATTATTTGTACAGATACATGTATAAATATAAACAATAAAATATCTTTCTTTCTTTGTCAGTACGGGTTATGCATTTTTTTCTGCAACAGCTGCAACATTAGTTCCCGTATTAACATCGTTAACCAAAGAAAGCATTTAATTGTTTAGATATATTCACGATTATTTTTCGTAAACGTCACTTCCGAGATAATGTGAATAGTACTGCGCAGCCGCCAAGTCATTGAACTGCAAGTAGCCGGAGCGAGTAGACGTGGTCTTACTTGCTCGATCATTTTTGATATATTTTTACATATTGACGAGGTCAATATACTCTTAGAACTTTTTCAGAGTTCATTATCTTTTCTGACGTGGTCAGATCAGTTTTCGGGGGCGATTTTGTCTGACGTGGTCAGATATTTTTTCATCGGTTTTGAAAGTTCAAACCACGTGCGTCATGGCGGACGTTCCTAACCCTGACGATGATAAAGCACCGGTCAAGGGAAAGAAAAAAGCCCCGAACAAATCATCGTCTTCGGAGAAGACACCGTCTAACTTGCGTTCGTCGTCGAGTTCGTCGACTTCGACTGGCACTTCCACATGTTCTCGTGGTCATGGCGGAGGACATGATAGTTCCGCGCCAAATAACGAGAATGAGATTCTCAACATATTAAAAGCGATTCAAGAGAATCAAAAGAAACAAGACGATCGTATGACAGAGCTAGAAAATCTGTATGATTATGATTACCAAGAATATGAAGATCGTCAAGACGATACCCCGGACGAACCGGGTACTTCCGGTGAAGCGGCTTCGAGGAAGCGCGCATTAAACGAGATTCTGACTGATACGGAAAACAAGTACGTCAATGCCGGTAAGAAACTTAAAGTTAAAGAGACTTGTGATAAACCGATTGATGATGAACTAGCTAATCTCGTGACAGATTGGTTCCGAGAGGGAATCGAGGAAGAACGATATAATGAACTTCTGAAAACGACAAATCGTCCTGAAAACTGTTCAGCATTAGTGACTGTGAAAACTAACCAAATGGTTTGGGATTTTTTGAGCCCAACTACAAAATCTTCCGATAAGAAGATGCAAAATGTTCAGACTTCGTTGATCAAGGGTGCTTGTGCACTCACTAAAATGACTTATTTGCTCGGTAAGTGTGACAATCCCGAGATTTTAGACCTTTTGGGAAATGCTATGGAATCATTGGCATTGCTGGGGCATGCCAACAGACAGTTGTGTATGTTGCGTAGAGAATTTATGAAACCTGATATGAAGGGTGAATATACTCACCTTTGTAGTCATAATTTAAAGTATACAGACTATTTGTTTGGTGACGATGTCCTTAAAACTGTAAAAGACATCACAGATTGTTCCAAAATCAGCAACAAAATTGGTATCGGATATAGAGGGAGCTTCCGTGGTCGCTTTATGAGGGGACGATCACGTGG
Organism: Saccostrea echinata; assembly: GCF_033153115.1. Taxonomy (NCBI): domain Eukaryota; kingdom Metazoa; phylum Mollusca; class Bivalvia; order Ostreida; family Ostreidae; genus Saccostrea; species Saccostrea echinata. Next base: position 22,051,685 of record NW_026889779.1, on the reverse strand, counting down.
ACGCTTTGTCCGAGGAGCTGCAAGGGGTCGTGGATCCTACTCGAATGCTGCATCCTTCTCATCTGATTCAAAAAACTACCAACGAAGAGGCTTGCAGAGTCGCCTCCAGAAGTAGTTGAAAAGGTATGTGAATTTAGAGCAGGTGTACTAAAAAATTTCATTTCTGAATGGAAAGAGTTAACATCAGATAAAAGTATATTAGATATTGTGAAAGGTTGTCATTTGGAATTTAAAGATGATAAAATTCCTGTACAAAATTCAAAACCTTTTGAGCCACGTTTTAGTTCAGCTGAATCATGTGTGATTGACAAAGAAATTGAATCTTTATTAGATATGAATGTAATTGAAGAATTGTCTGAAAATGTAGACCTTAGTGATGGTTTCATTTCCACTGTTTTCACTAGACCTAAAAAGAATGGCAGTTATAGAGTCATTTTGAACCTGAAAGAATTTAACAAAAACATTGTGTATCACCATTTTAAAATGGATACTTTTGAGAGTGCTCTTGATTTAGTGACTCAAGGTTGTTATTTTGCTAGTGTTGACTTTAGCAATGCATACTATAGTGTCAGTGTGGCAGAGGAACATAGAAAGTTTCTTAGATTCATATGGAAAAATAAGATTTATCAGTATACTTGTCTCGCTCAAGGGTTAGCTAGTGCACCTAGACTCTTTACAAAACTACTGAAGCCTGTTTTTGCAACACTTAGAAGATTAGGACATGTCATTATTGGGTATATTGATGACTCGTTACTGATTGGCAATTGTATTAAAGAGTGTTTAGATCATGTTTCTGAAACTTTAGCCCTAGTAGAGAGTCTAGGGTTTGTAGTCAATTATGAGAAGTCTGTTCTCACACCTAGTACAAAAATCATTTTCTTAGGAAATGTTATTGATTCTGAATTGATGATAGTTTCTCTTACTGAAGAAAGAAAGGAATCTATTTTAGAGGCATGTAAAAAATTACAAACAAAATCAAGAGAAAAAATTAGAGAAGTTGCAAAGGTCATTGGATTGGTCGTGGCTAGTTTTTCAGCAGTAGAATTTGGTCAGCTGTTTTATCGTGATATGGAAAGAGCAAAAACTGATGCACTTGTACAATCACAACATGACTATGATGCTTTCATGATCATAACAAAAGAAATGAAATTAGAATTAGATTGGTGGATTTCTAATATTTCTTCATCAGTTAGAAGAATTTTGCATGAACCCTATGATCTTACAATAACTTCTGATGCTTCTCATCTTGGATGGGGTGCTGTTATGAATGAATTGAAATCAGGGGGTAGATGGACAACAGATGAATCTGAAAATCATATCAATTACTTAGAATTATTAGCCTGCTTTTTGGGGTTAAAGTGCTTTTGTTCTGATGTAACAAATAAAAATGTCAAATTATTTATGGACAATACCACAGCTATTTCCTACATCAATAACATGGGTGGTATTAGTTCTAAAAAATGTGATAAACTTGCAAAAGAAATTTGGCTATGGAGTATGAATAGGGATCTGTGGTTAAGTGCATGGCACATTCCTGGTAAAGATAATTTGATAGCAGATATGATGTCGCGCAAATTTGATGATCAAATAGAATGGATGTTGAGCAAATCTGTGTTCCATAAAATTGTTTTAAGATGGGAACAACCTGAAATTGATTTGTTTGCAACAAGGTTGAATAAGCAGATTGATGTATATTGTTCTTGGCATCCAGATCCAGATGCCCGTTATGTTAATGCATTTAGTTTTTCATGGGCAAACATTTATGGTTATCTTAATCCTCCTTTCAGCCTCATTGGACGTGTGGTGAGGAAGATTTGTCAGGACCAAGCAGAGTGTGTACTGGTGGCTCCAGTGTGGCCAACACAGCCGTGGTTCAATCGTGTGTTAGAAAAACTGGTGGATCATCCGGTGATTTTACCTGTGATGGACAATCTGTTGACACTTCCAGGCACAGATGTGCAGCATCCTCTGAAAGACTCGTTAGTGCTGATGGCATGTCGATTGTCCGGTTGCAGTACCAAAAACGAGGAATTTCTCATCAAGCAGCCTCGATCCTTTTGGCATCATGGAAGTCGGGAACCAAGAAACAATATAAAACATTTTATACGAGATGGTTTCAGTACTGTAGTGAAAAATCGATTGATCCATTTTGTACAACTATAGAAACTGTTATTGAATTTTTAGCACATCTTTTTCGCCTAGGTTTAGGGTATAGTGCTATTAATACTGCCCGAGGGGCTTTATCTTCTGTTGGACTGATTTTTGATGGGTTTACTGTTGGATGTCATCCACTTGTTATACGATTTATGAAGGGTGTTTTTAATTTGAGACCATCAAAATCTCGATATGTACATACTTGGGATGCATCTATTGTTATCAAGTATTTGAGAAAATTGTCACCTGTAAAATACTTAAGTTTGAAAGACTTGACACTGAAGTTAGTTATGTTAATTAGTTTAATTTGTGCAAGTCGAGTACAAACTATTTCATGCATGAAACTTGGTAATATGACGAGAAGAAAAAATAGCTTTGTTTTTACTTTTAGTGATTTATTGAAAACATGTAGACCTAACAGTAGTATGTCTGACATGGTTTTGAAATCATATCCTCCAGATAGGAGGCTTTGTGTATATATTGTTTTATGTGAATACTTATCAAGGACTGCAAGAATTAGAAATAAGTGTGATTCACTGTTTATCAGTTATGTACAACCACACAAGGAAGTATCAAGAGATACTGTTGCCCGTTGGATAAGAACAGTGATGTGTTCTGCAGGTGTTGATACTACTATTTTTAAGGCTCATAGTGTTAGATCTGCATCAGCATCTAAAGCAAAAGAGAACTTTGTTCCTGTCGATGATATTTTGTCCAAAGTAGGTTGGTCTAATGTCGAAACCTTCAGAAAGTTTTATGACAAACCTGTGCTGAATGATGATAAGTATGCAAATGCTGTTTTGAAATTAAAATAAAGAATTTGATTTCAGTTTGAAAAATTTTTTGTGTTGTGCTTTAAAGATTCACATTATCTCGGAAGTGACGTTTACGAAAAATAATTAGGAAATTAAACGAGACTTACCTTGGTAAAGGCGAAGTTTGATTCCAATTATTGGAGTAAATAAAAGGCACTGTAGAGATAAGGTGCCTCCCTCCCACCCTGCAGGTGGTGAATGTATTATTTGAAATTATTAGTGAAATGAATTTGGGTTTGATGTTTTGTTGCAAATCTATCAACCCAAAAAATTTTAGCTTTGAAGCAATGACTTGGCGGCTGCGCAGTACTATTCACCTTATCTCTACAGTGCCTTTTATTTACTCCAATAATTGGAATCAAACTTCGCCTTTACCAAGGTAAGTCTCGTTTAATTTCCTAATTTTTCTCTGTATTGATCAATATAGGCCTAAAGAATTGTATTTGTGTATTTTGTTCCTGGAAATATTATGCTTCAAATAATAGAACCACATGTCATAAAAACAGTATTAAAATATGTTGTTGTTATTTCATAAAAATAATTTCGAAATAAAACTAATTCATCAACAAATGTACATGGAATTATATACTTCAGGTTTCTTTTTTTTAAATAGATTGATTACAACATGTGCCCAGGAACTAAACATACAACTGTTGTACATGAGTACAAACAATAACTAGTACATGTATTTATGCACTGAAAAATTGTAAAAGATCATAAAATAAAATTACTATTACATTATAATCTTTTCAAGGTTTTAAAACCCCTTCAAGATAGAGAGAGATACATGTGGTATAGTATTTCGTTTAAGTATTATAATGTAAATCTAAAATTTTCTGGAAGAAAGTATATGCAAAATTTAAAATCTGGTAACAACTATCATATTGTAAATTTTGCCATACCTCCACCCTGTAAAAATTAACAACATTATATAAAACTTTCTCTCGCCTAGTTCCCTGTTAAATACATATTTTTTACATTTGATTTTTAGCCCAAATGGGAAAAAGCATATGGAAATCAAAGATTTTTTGTGATTTTGGATACAACTGACCTTTAAATAAAATAATAGAAAACTTTAAATGAATATGAGATATGAATTTTATAGCTGTATTCAGCAGAATTATATCAGTGCAATCATTTTAAGTTTTCTTACTCTCAGACTTAATGAAAACCAAGACACACAAAACATCTTTAGTAGATTTTAATAATAATAATAATAATAAAAACAGGAAAACGGTGATTGATTTTTTCCAAAAAATATTTTATGTCAAATTATTTAAAATAAATATCCTATAATATTCCATTCTGTGAGATATATGCGATTTACTTAAATACATTAAATGTCGATTAAAATATCACCCCGAACAAGTGAACCAGATGGAACAAATATTTTTTTCCACATAAATTCTTCTCTTTTACTTGTGAGATAGGGATTTGCACAGCACAATTTTTAATGTATACGAGTTATCTTTCTTCATACTCGGTATTTCATTGAATTCTTCAATGAAACTTAATCTAATTACATTTTGGGTACTAAAGCTGTAGTTAATTGACCGTATAATACATATAGTACATCTAACCACATATATTGGAGAATCATGTTACTGAAAAAAATAACATATATTCTGAAGCTGTTATAAATATGATTTGAAATCTCTACGATGCTATATATCCGAATAGAATTGGTCATGTAAAATGTTAAAAAACATGCATACAAATATTTGCACTGACATCAGAATCTTTGAAATCTATCGTTCGTTATCAAGAGATAAAAATCTCTAATTGAGATGAAAAATATTGGTGGGCTATCTGCTCATGATCAGCTTTAGTTACGAATGATATAAAAATTTAGGAACCTCCGCCTGTTTATCTTCTTTGGCCTCATTTTAAGGCGATTTATGTATGATCAATAACTTTGCGTATACTTTGTAATTTTTTTTTCCTTTTGGCAGTATTTATCGTTACAAAAATGAAAATACAGTCAATGAAAATGCAGATTCACACATGTTCTTTCGATAATATATGTTCATGAAATCTTTCTTTAGCAAAATGTTTTTGTAATGAATAATATTTCAGTGTAGTGACGACATTCATGGTCTCATTTTTTCAATTTTCATTTTTTTTATAGCTTAACATATAATAATATAATGTAATGAACATTCTTCAGAATGATCATTTTCCTAGATGAGATAATGACAAAATGCCTCATCCTATCAAATGTGTTTATATTTCTTAACAATTCAGTGTCCAGCAAATAGTTTTGAACATTTTCGAAGTCAAAAACAGTTATACATCTAAACTCCTTCAAAGATAATCTCTTCGTGTTCTCAAATTCTCTGATGAACAATTCATCCCCGGTTCTACTACCATATGGATTGTCTTTTTGCTGTTAAGGTAACTAAGAAGGCAATGCTATTTTCACGGCAATTATATTTACCCAACCCAATGAATGAACCCATGTATCATCCCGATAATAGAAAAGGGTAACAAAGTCTTAGTGCCAATTATGTTCTGTAGTTTATCCTTTTCATCTAAAGAAAAATTTCAAAGTCATATTCTTTTTCATCATGGTAAGTTTTTGTTATTTTATTTTGTTAAAATATACATTTCCGGGTACCAACAACTATAACGTTTGGTGCCAATGATCAATAAAAAAAGAAGCTTTCACAGACAGTTATATCATAGCATAAAAATATAATCAAATCATTTGTTGTCTCTTAGCTTTGAAAATATTGGCTTTAAAAGTCTTCAGTTATTGAGAGACCAAAATTGTTCTTAAGGACAGATGATACGAACAAACTTTTATCAAAAATCTTGAAAATAACGACTTAAGTCATATTTATATATGCAAATGAATAAGTTTAACGTATAGATTTTCATTTTTCTTTCGAAGTTTTACAATATTTGAATTTAACAAAATAATTTAATTGTGACAAAAATTTGTATAGAGTAATAAGGATGGCTGCAGAATGTTGGAATTTTGAACATCGTAGAAAGTATACAATTAATTCTTAATATTTTAGAAACTTATAATTCTAATCATTTGAAACCAAAATATATTAAAAAATATATACCAAGCTAGGCATCCATTTTTTTTTCTGTGTATCATTTGTCCTTAAATAAATGTGCTTCGTGAAGAATGTACTTTATATCAGATAGTCAACAACAAAAAACCAAAAGCACTCAATGTGAACTTGACCCGAGTGTTTCTTTTAGACCCAGATCTTTCGGAAGACATCTTACATTAAGATTTATAAACTTCAGAAAAATGATGTCTTTTTGAAATGCATTAATAGCTCCAACTTTCAAGATTTTTTTTTTACTAGAATAACATTAACGGGAGGAGTTGAAGTGCTGCGACAAAGATGCGCTTGGAGGGGGACCAACCTGTAAATGGAAATTAATTTCCATACTAAATTGACAGAAAAAGATAACCCTCGGGAAAAAAAGTGAGGGAAAGGGGACAGACTCTCCCCTTCCCGATACTTCATGTCAAACTAAAACATACAAGGGTTGCTATAAGAACAAGGCCCTTTAAGTATATTTAGTTGGAATACATTTCTCTTTTTTTGTAAAGGAAAGCTTCAGTAAGGTGGGTCTAGGAATACCTCCTCCCTTTCCTGTATCCAACCATCTTGTTTGCAAACGGGTTAAAGAGACAGCTTGAGGACATATTGCATATGGCTTCGTACGAAACTCATTTCAGCATGAGGGGAAATGACTTGCCCCCGTACATCGCCCTCTTTCTTTTTCGTAATTGTTAACTTAGTGCAGCGTTGCATAATTTACAAACCATATGACAAAACAGAAGTCTACTAGTTACATGTTCGCATTGACAACTTGCAATTGCATTTTACACAAGCTGTGTTGTTACAAGTAACAAATTGTTATAAAACAATTTTTACAAATTATGAAATTATGATTTGCAATTCACAAACTCAGGTTTACAAGTATACATTAAAAGAATTACAAAGTTGGAATTGTGAACCCGTTGGTTTTCCATACTTAGCAGGGTTTTTTTTCATTCTTGATTCCCCAAAGGAAGCTCACTCTCAATATTGGTCGGATGCTCTGTGTGACCTCTATTTTCTGGATGAGTAATCAGGAAACTGCATGATTTTTTAGTTTGTCCATTCCAAAGATTACCATGCATTTGTTTATTTAAGATATTAGATAAATGATTTCTATTTGTTCATTTATCCTCTGTATCAATACTTCACAACTTATAAAATAATTCCTAAGAAGTCCGATACCCACTTTCTGAACCCGACAACTAGTTTACAGTGCTAACGATTCCATCATGCATTTAAGGGCTTGTAAAAGCAAATTAAGATAATGTCTTTAGAAAGAATCTTGTACTTTTTATTAGATGCTCCTGTTAACATTCTCAGTTGGAGAGATATGTATGGTTAATGCACGTTTCCAAATTTCCAATTAAAGATCACATTGTTCTGGAGCAATTCAATGCTTCACCTACAGACAAAGATGTAGCAACACTTCAAACTTGGAAGAAGTTTTAAATATATATTAATCTTGATTTTTATCCGGTATTAAGAACTGTAATACACTTTTCCGAAGAATGGTAACACCTTCAAATTTCATTAGGGGGTGGTGATATTAATTTTTATAGAGTTGGCATATATAGTTACTAAATACTAGTATTTTAAATTGCAAACTTTAAAAACATACACATTTCTTAAAGATGATCAGATCTCCACAAAATACAGAATTTATCTATTAACCTATGGAATTACATATACCGTATATACTCGCCTATAAGTCGGTTTTTTGGGAGTTAAACTTTGGTCCAAAACTCTTTATCCGACTTATACGCGAGTTATAAAAAGACTGGTATTTTATTGGGTCAATCCCTCTAATTTAAGCTGAAAAATAGGCGGACCGACTTATAGGCGAGTATATACGGTATTTCTTCTCTTTTATAAAAATGTTTATCAATCAACGGAATTATTTCTTCTCTTTTACAGGTTATGTCTTCTTTTCTTTTTCAAGAAATTAGAAACGTTTTACGATATCCTTACTTGTATCTCTGGTATTTGGAATAAAATGATACTATACATAATTTACATTCATTCTACTATTAGATGTACAACTTTTTAACTTATGTTTTTATTTTCTTTAAACTTAGAATGCCCATTGCTTATGGTCGTGTAAAATTATCAGGTACGTTTTGAAGTCCACACTTAATTGACCAAAACTACATCCCACTGTGAAAAATTAAACATGTTATATACTTGTATATATCTGATGCTCCTTTTTAGTAAAGATGTTGTGTATGGTTGGAGACTTAATTTTTGGTGTTTTTGGTAATTTTTGAATTATTTGCTTAACAAAAGCATTCCTACCTGAAGAATGTTTTTTGTTCGTTCGTATTTTTTTTTAAAAAGGAGCTCTACTGTTGGTTTTCGCTTAAAATTAAAAACTAATAAAATTAAAAATATATGTGAAAAGAACAACATGATTGTTCTTTATCTACTACTCAACAATAAATTAAAAGACGTAATTAATCATCTCCTCGATGTACTTACTTCTGGAATTTTTTTTTCCGGTTCGGATAATAAATGTAGGATAAAACCAGAGACTTTCGAGTTTTCCATTCTGAGGTCTTTGGTTTTATCGTACACTACAACCCTAACCGGAAGATCCTGTATCTCGTCTAGAGTCTTAAAATTTATCGAGGTAATTTTCGAGGAATAAATGAGTGGTTTACAATAAAGAGGCTCGACCAGAGACGTCTAAAATAATTTATTTGACAAGAAAAAAAGTCTCTTGAAGCGAACGATGTCATTTTTTAAGTAGGTTAATGATTGATATATTAACAAAATACGAGTTTGAAGTGGGGGTGTCTGAAATTGAGTTAGGTACATTGTGGAAAAAAAAAATTAGAGGGTGACCCCATATACGAAACAAGTGCCTATGGTCTGGTCACATGAATTACATGTGTGAAATATAAAAGCCTTCGCATCAACCATTCAAAAGTTATGACTAAGGTTTAAGTTTGGTAAAATTTTGCAAAAGTGGGTCAAACTCCAAGGTCAAGGTCAAGAGGACAAATATGTTACCCAAAGAAAGGTCTTGTCACAGTGAATATACACATGTGAAATATGAAAGCCCTATCACCAACCATTCATATGTTATGGGCGAGGTTGAACTTCTTGCGGACAAACAGACAAAACGATTAATAGACAGACTTACATACATAGTAAAGGACAGACTAAAACCTATCTGCACCTAATGCTCAATTACGGGGGCATAAAAACACAATTATCTAACAACATCTTTTTCGTCTAAAGGTTTTCATATCACATAAAATATAAGAATCACAATAGATTTTAAAGGGCCTTCGTGGCTGTTGCTGTGACTGATAGCAGAAAGAAATCTGTGGCGAAGGAAGCTACTGTTTAATACCATATCACAGTAAAATAACAAATCAATATTAAGCTTCTTTTACAATCCTCATTTATCTTTCTTGTTAATACTATGCATAAACGTTTAGAAAACATCTCTACGAAATAAGTCTTTCATTTCTGAAACTTTTCACATAATGGTGGACTATTACAATAATATCGAGTTTATTATATCATCATATCAATTTATAGTAAAATTTTGTATTTCATTTTTTCAGTTGGATCTTTCCTCATTTAAATAATGATAGTATATGCATTAGTGTTTCGTCCATATCTATATATATATATATATATATATATATATATATATATATATATATATATATATATATATATATATATATATATATATATTGCAGATTCCCTATTAATCAAACAAACAACAGATATTATTTTGCTTGTTTAATTTGGCGCTTCTGGCCGCGGTGATCAATTTGCTGGGGCTACCACAGGGCTGCCCCACAATCAACAATCAATACAACAAATGTGACGACCCAAATCGGGCGGATCATGCACTGGGTAGGTCACAAGTGCATGAACGTCACCAATTCAATTATCAATCAAGTTCAATCAATCAATCAATCAAATTCAATCAATCAATCAATCAATTCAATATCAATCAAGTCAACTGCTTGTCAATTACAAGCCAATGCACAAATTCAAATCCTGAATTTCAATTTACATGTGCAATAGGATAAACAATGGAATGAGCGTAAGAATATGTGTTGCACTCCTCCAGTTGCGTTGAGGTGCGACGGAATACGCAAACACACATAATTACCACCGCGACATCAGTTGAAGTGGACGCTGTACCCAGCAGGCAGTCATCACGGAATACGCAAACACACAGATTTCACCACCTTCACATAGGCTGATGTGGACGCTGGATCAATCAGGCTGTATTTACAGAATACACAAACACACAAAATTCACCATCGCCACGTAGGCTGATGTAGGTGCTGGACCAAGCAAGCTGTCCTTACGGAATATGCGAACACCCATAATCCACCACCGCGACATAGGCTTTTGTGGAAGCTGGACGAAGCAGGCAGTCTTCAGCTACAATGACATAACAAAAAGCAGCAGTATTTGTTCTAAAAACAAGAGGAGGGTGGGTGGGTAAAATTTAAAACATTGCCACAATTTAACTCCCAAAAATTTTCCAAGACCTTACCGTTTAATCGATTCTTTGAGAAAGGAGGTAGAAGAGAACTTACTATTAGACTATATACGAATGGACCTCAATTATCCGGAATGATAGCTTGTGACTAAGGGTGAAAATCTATATTTATCCGAATGTACGTAACTTATACGGAATAGATAAATATTACTAGGGTTACTGAAATAAACTCACTTATCCGAGACCAGGCTCGTGTAAGTGGTATTATTGCAGATTCCCTATTAATCAAACAAACAACAGATATTATTTTGCTTGTTTAATTTGGCGCTTCTGGCCGCGGTGATCAATTTGCTGGGGCTACCACAGGGCTGCCCCACAATCAACAATCAATACAACAAATGTGACGACCCAAATCGGGCGGATCATGCACTGGGTAGGTCACAAGTGCATGAACGTCACCAATTCAATTATCAATCAAGTTCAATCAATCAATCAATCAAATTCAATCAATCAATCAATTCAATATCAATCAAGTCAACTGCTTGTCAATTACAAGCCAATGCACAAATTCAAATCCTGAATTTCAATTTACATGTGCAATAGGATAAACAATGGAATGAGCGTAAGAATATGTGTTGCACTCCTCCAGTTGCGTTGAGGTGCGACGGAATACGCCACTTGCAAGGGCCATGAATACTCGTGTCTACCACGAGTAAACATGGAACTGCAACCGCCACCAATGGGGGTGCCAAGAACCATGGTGACGGCGGCAGTACCTCAACGCAAATGGTCACCGTCGACCAGGGCCTGCTCATTCACCAATACAAGTTATAAAACAAGTGACTTATTAGTCAATTTACTATTCAATGCATTAAAACAAAATATGAATTTAAATCGCCAACAGTCATTCACCTATTCCGTTATAATTATTTTAACAAATGTGTTGAAATGCAATTATGGACTTTTCAGTATAAAACAACTCCCCGTTTAATCTAAAATTGTGGATCCTTACCTGCACTGTATTTCCCGTCCCGATGGTTTCTTTAATCGTCTTACTTACCTACTAGGCTGTTACTCCTGTTACGCATTTTTATGGCTTTTATAAAAAATTTAAACTATCCTTGCAAGTATTGGTTATAGGTGTACTAAAAAGTTTGGAGTGTATCAGACCTAGGGCTGGGACGATATATCGAGATATCGATAATATCGATTCAATGTGAGGATGATACGCATATCGATACGTATGAAGAAATATCGACATATTTCCCAAAAAATTCTGACTAATGTTTTTCTTTGTTAACTTAACATTTTGGGTTTAATATGTAAAATAAATATGCTTAATATAAATAGGAATATGAAATACATAATAATTAAGACCAAAATAATTAAGTTTTACAACAGATATACAACTTCTTTGAATAAATTATTCTTATTTGTGAAGAAATATCTTGTTCATTTCAATATAAAAAAAGAATTTATAACCAATTAAACATATCGTGATACATATCGTATCGTGGCTCAAATATCGGGATACGTATCGATATAGAAAAAGTTGGATCGTCCCAGCCCTAATCAGACCCATATTGAACAAAATCGAGAAATTTACGTCACCTCTCAACTTTTAGAATACTTTTAAAACTATATGATATCCTTAACCCCCCCCCCCCTTTCTCATTTCCCCAGCTGCATAAATCGAATTCCCTCTTCGCAATTTATCAAACAACTATAATCCATAGCAAAATTCAAAAAAATAAATCATTGGAATGAAAGAAAGTAAAAATATGTGAGCCTTGTAACAACTACTTAATGGATGCATAAACATGTGCATTTTATAGCCAGCGTTTCAAAGCTAAAATAACCTCCCCCGTTGCATCTTGATAGCAAATGTGCTTTAGCGGTTGCTCCCTCATTGTAGTGAATGGGATTTAAATTTTGTATTCTACAAATAATAAAACATATCGGCATGATATACAGTATCCAATACTGACTCAACCTGCTCTCAGTTTCCCTGAAAAATGATAAACGCCTTATATGACTACATTCTAACCGTTAACTTTTTTTTTTAATTTAATTACCAATAACTACCAAGGCTTATTAATTTAATCATCACCTAATAAGTGTTTTAAAGTACGACTAATTTTAGCCTTATATAACCTCATGCCATAACGGTACTTTAACCTATTTTAAACAAAAGAAAGAATACTTTATATCGCTATTACTTAACGTAATGAAACTCTTTTGCGTTGAAGGTAGGATACGTTGATTAATAGCTGAGGACAATGTGCTATAGCTATTGACTACACTATGAGATTGATCACTGCAGATTTAGAAAGAAGCCCTGATGAAATACCTTGCTAAATGTTCGGCGCACCACGCTGCTGAAATTAAAATGCTAGCTCTCTTGTGTAAATTTTTGTGGATATTTCCCTGTAAGTAGACTATTCTAATAATAAGTTTAATCATTTCTTTCTGATAAACGTTATTTTGGGAATCTAAAAACTCCGAATACTTTGACTTGCTTTCTGATGTGCAACCATCGGCATTACATTGTACATTCGGCATACTTATTGTTCGTATCATTCCATTGTCGCTAGCGTAAACAATATATGTAAACAATATGTTATGTCCCGAAAATGAAGGGAGATTTATAACTTTCTTGACTTTATCGCAAAACAGAGGCATTAAGTTATATAATTCGAGGTAATTGCGAAACTAAATGTTCTGAGTATTCAAAAAAATGTCTACGAGGGAGTAGTTTGATCTCTGGGAAATTTAGGTATAAGCGTGGACCATTGTGTATTACACACAATTATACATGTATTTGGTAATAATTAAACAGAATGATAAAATTAGTCTCAAGGCTTAAATCCCCATTAGACACTGACATAGGTGCGTAATAAAATAAACAAGCACCATAAAATATCCGAGAAAACAAAATCTTGAGTATGTTGCAATTCTTTGTCCACGGGTATGTGCGCTGGACAAAACTGGTTTACTTGATAAGGCATACTTCTGGACATATCTTGGATATCCCTTACCAGATTAGCTTAAAATTGAATATCGTAGTGTACCTTAAATAAATGGATCAATATTGTTTTGACAACACATTATTAACTCCTTGGTTTTGACCTTTCTTATATACTAGAAAATTCAATATACTAGTTGATATTCAATATTGCAATTTCACATCAACCTATTAAATCTTTAGATAATTGTTGATTCATATATACGGTAATTTATATTTAAATGATTATTCGACAAGCTTTGTTTCCCCGTCTCGTCGCACGCGTTACCAGACTATCCATTCAAATAAAGCGTGATAAGCAACATACAGAGCAAGTGGTGGGTGCTGCTTATCCGAGTGAGACTCCTGACCAATCACTTTGTTAACCTGCCTATCACAGTGCTCTAATAGCTTAACTAAATATCAGAACTCAATCGATCCGAAGGAGATGAGGAACCAATTTGATTTTGACCATCTACTTAAAAAATTACCAGTTTACTTGAAATATGCCCCCCCCCCCCACACACACACACACAAAGACCGCTTAACCAAATTATACTTTCCCTCATAATGTAATCTAATAGTTGCAATTAATTGTAGCTGGATTAGGATAAATATATCATTTGCCAATGCCACTTTTATATCTAGTTGTAGCACAACTGCAACATTTCCTACTTATTTCTTTTTTGCAAATCTTTAATTACTGTTCTAATGAATTACTGGGGAAGTGATAAGGTCATGCTTTGATGGAAAGGAATCTTGTTCCCACTGCAGCTGTTGACTCACTGATAAAGCTGTCTTAAAAAAAATAAAAATGTTGACCTGTTTTTGGTAATGTAGCTGAAAATAATTAATCATGGTAACATATATCTGTAATCACTATCACTTAAGGTTTTTTATTGTACTTACTGCCTTTTGTACCAATATCATTTGCTCCTTGCTTGTGCCCGAACCCTGCAAATTTGCATACCTATTCTAAAGCATATGAAGAATACATTTCCACAGCTTTGCTATGGTTTGACTGCTCACTGTGAGACAAATGCTTGCAAAATTAATAAGAAATGTTTTCATCCTATTTCAATAAACTGTGATTTTGCTTTCATTAGTTGGATTTTTATACAGTAATTGACCATGTGGACCACATGAGTTCCCATATATTGTGTAACATAATATACAAATTAACTCCCCTCCCATTATGTAATAGGAAAATCAGTTCATACAATATCACCTATAAAACCTTAGACCTTTTTGTTTTCTTGGTAACATGTTCTATGTAAATGCCAGGATAACATGAAAAAAAAAAATTAAAAAATTGGAAAAGAAAACAAACAGTACTCTTCCATACTTTTTCAAAAGACCAATAAACAAATGAAACGTTACAAGTCTGCAAATAGAGCATAACACTACTACAACTTAATAAATCTCCTCTCAGTACATACAGTACTTTGATTACTTCAAAAAGTGAAAGTGCACAAATCCTCTTGAATGCTTTCTCCGGATTTAACGACGATTACATTTTGTAAAATGCGAATCAATAAACCTCCTTCAAGCACGATAAATCTATGTAGAAAACAAACTAAAATCCGTCTAATAAGCCCGGCTTCTTAGAATATTCCGTGTTTTATGAAATTAACCCCCCCCCCCGTTATAGCTATGATGAACTCGAAGTTTAACATTTCGCTCCTAAAAATAATACTCAAGTTAAACAATCCTTTGACCCCCAAACTGATCTTAATGTTTATTTATTCCTTTTATCTGTAACTCACACATTACAATATCGCGTAAAATCAATTCAGTTTACGAAAAAGTCCAATCAGGCCAAATCCAAAGTCAAACTTCGCCATTGATACGTCTAATTTGCTTTGAAACTACAAACCTCAATAGTTATACTAAAAATCAAACTTATTTGATTTAAAAAATTTAAAACATTGCCACAATTTAACTCCCAAAAATTTTCCAAGACCTAAGCGTTTAATCGATTCTTTGAGAAAGGAGGTAGAAGAGAACTTACTATTAGACTATATACGAATGGACCTCAATTATCCGGAATGATAGCTTGTGACTAAGGGTGAAAATCTATATTTATCCGAATGTACGTAACTTATACGGAATAGATAAATATTACTAGGGTTACTGAAATAAACTCACTTATCCGAGACCAGGCTCGTATAAGTGGTAATATATATATATATATATATATATATATATATATATATATATATATATATATATATATATATATATATATATATATATATATATATATATATATATAAAGCTATGTCGATTTTTGAAAGGAATTGTTAGCTCTTTCCATTTTTTTAGTCCTTCTTAAGAAACATAATTATTCATTTAACTTTAAAACCCGGTTTGTTAATGTAAAGTCTGTTGAAATGTTTAAATACCAAATACCATCTAACCATGTCAATATGTGTGTTCAAATAGAACCAGCCACCCATGAAGCACTGTGTGCATTACACTTCTGGTATTCCAAACTAATACAGGCGGAGTAATTATAGTGGAAATGTGAACGATAGACAGACTTTCTACATAAACAAGTACAATATGTTATCAAAGACAGGAAGTATACAAATTTTAGAAATGCTACTAGTCCTTTTCTTGTGTTGTGGAACATTGATACCCCAAAGTTTGGGTAAGTAAGGATACTTAAATAAAATTGACGGGAATACATTAGTCATACGTGCATCTTCACCTTTTGAGAACACTTTATTTGTAACAAATGAAACACTTTATGCTCAAGGTATTCTAAGTGTGAAGTAACCCATTAATCTCGTTACACCCAGGAAGAAAAAATACTGAAATTTACTTCCTGGTCGAAATTAATCAAAGATGCTTTAAAGCATGCTAACTACAAAAAATTAAATATTAAAATGAGATTCTGAATATAATTTATCATTGATTCACAGCTTCTACAACGCAGGATATCAGATCTTCTACTGACAACAGTACAGAACAAACAAACGGTATGACAAACACCTCAGAATCAACAGTCACTGCAAAGCTTATTACTAACACCTCAGAATCAACAGTCACGGCAGCAATGGCAACAACCACAGCAGGTGCGACTACTACATAAAACAGTAGTGTGCAGAAGAAATGTCATTTTCTTATAAACATGAAAATTTCAGTTTCAAGCACTAATCCAAGAATTAATTTCTACTTTCGTTTTAATTTCATCAAGCAAATAAGATTAAGGTGCCGAATGGGGTTTCTATTGCCCAATATTTTGCGCATTGTATGAAATAATCTAATAGAATTTAACAAAATTAAGAAATCAGAGGTAAAAAAAAAATGCATTTCTAAGGAAATGATTTTTTTACGAATTTATAACGGATAGGTAAATTCACATCATTTTGGAGAGTTTGTGATGACAAACTGAAGTGATTCAAGAGGGGTCACAGAAAGTGCTATAAAAGAAAAAGTACAAGTACTCGACATAAATATGTTGCATGTTAACATAAATAAGTCATAATCATCTTGAATGTTAAAATATAAGTCGCATGTTGACATAAATAAGTCGCGTGTTAACAGAAATATAATAAGTCGCATGTCTACATAATTATGTTGCATGTTAACATAAGTAAGTCGCATGTTGAAATAAATATCTTGCATGTAAACATAATTATCTTGCATGTTAACATGAATAAGTCGCATATCAACAAAACTATGTTTACCAACATTAGAATTAGTTTCTCAAAAAAAAAAGATTAGTAACCTTCAAATCAACATCATTACCGGTAGTATGCATGTAGACATTATTATCTTGCATGTTGATATACTTTTCTCGCATGCATGTTAACGTAATTTATCTAGCATGTAGAGGGCAGAAATATGCTATCATATTTTTGTTCTTAAGAAGAAGATTTTTACAGATTTCTTCCAGTAAAATTTTGATCTTCTATTGTGGCCCCGCCCTACCCCAGGGATCACGATTTGATTAAGCTTGAATCTACACTACATGGGGATGCTTCCATATAAATATGAATAATTATGATTTAATATTTAAAAGAATTTTTCCTATAAATTCCTATGTAAAACCTTGATTGTTCATTTTGGCACCGCACAATACCTGGGGACATGATTTGAACAAATTTAAATCTACACTACCTGAGAATGTTTCCATATTCCATATAAATATGACTTATCATGGTTTTGCAGTTCTTGAGAAGGAGATTTTTAAAGATTTTTTTTCTGTGTACTCCTATGTAAAAATTACCATCTGTGGCCCCGCACTACACATGGGGGGGGGGGGGGTCCATGATATGAATAAATCTGAATCTACAGTATGTAATGAAGTTTTCATGCAAGTTTCATCTTTTTTTTCCCAGTGGTTATTAAGAAGATTTTAAAAAGATCCCACTAAATTTAAACTTCTTAATTATCCCACTTGAAAGAGGATGTGGCCCTTCATTTGAAAAAAAAAATCCCTTCACCAAGAATGCTTTGTGACAAGTTAGGTTAAAAATGGCCTTGTGGTTCTTGAGAAGAAGTCGAAAAATATGAAAAGTTTACATATGTCATAAGACACACAACAGACGAAACACGACAGACGGATGTCGAACAGCCTTCCATCAGAAAAACTTACTTGAGCCTTCGGCTCAGGTGAGCTTAAAGGAGAAATGACCAAAGTAACCATTCTACATGTGTAAAGATACAATTTTTTACGTAAAGGTTTTACCTTGAGACAGTTAAAAATAATTTACTTTAAAAACTTTATATTTCAGTTTGATGATCAATAAGTCAGCTACATGTTTTTATAAAGCTTGATGTTCTATTTAAAATTCTTAAAGGTGCTTAGACACAGATTTGAAGTCAATATTTTTTTCAAATTTTCTGTATAATATCACGACTTATATATTTCAATAGCATTTCACACGAAAATATAATTAAAAACTTATTTTATCTGGAAATTATTGGAACTACGAATTTCTGGACGCGTTTGATTAACACATTCTTGCACTTTCACAAATTTTATCTTTATCCTTAATATTTAAGAAAAGGAGCTATTTTTTTGTGTATTAATGAAAAACATTACATCTATAATCCAGAAAATTCAGAGTAGAAATGTGCGAAAGCAAACCCCCCTCACTAATATCGTCAGCCCGTGCTCAGTGTTGTGTACAGAGTTTAACAAATTAAACACACCCGTGAAACATAAACTGTTTTTGTAAACAGGGCACGAGCTCTGTTATTGTTAATGTTTACGATTCACCGGGTGTGTTCAATTGTTAAAGTCTGCACACACCACTGAGCACGGACTGACAATACTGTGAGTGGATTTTGCTTTCGAACATTTCTACTCTGAATTTTTCTGGATTATAGTTTTAATATTTTTCATTAATACACAACAAAATTGCCACTTTTTTTAAGTATTAAGAATAGAATTAAAATTTGTGAAAGTGCAAGGATGTGTCAATCAAACGCGTCCATAAATTTGAAGTTTCAATAACTTCGAGATGAAATAAGATTTTTATTATATTTTAGTATGAAATGCTATAGCAACATATAAGTCATGAAATTATGCAGAAAATTTGAGAAAATGTTAACTTCAAATCTGTGTCCAAGCACCTTTAACATTTTTTTATGTAAAGTGAACGATTTGTGGTGCTATAGCTGTTCGGACACTAAGCGTGGTGCTGACTGTCAAGCAAACATTAAAACTATGGCCGGAGAGGCAGGAGAAGTACAGAGAAAGACAACACAGGACGGACGAAATACAAGGAAGTATGTAAAGAACTGCGGGGGATACTACAATTTCACCTATTGTTTGATTGAAACAATAGAAAATAGAGGTAACAGATTTTTCATAAGAGTAAGCAAATTGCTCCCTCTACTGTCAGTCGTTTATTTGAAATGTATGGTGGCATATTTCTGCCCCTTGCGTGCAAGTTATTTTTCTATCAAATATGTCGACTTGCAAGATAAGTATGTTGACATGCAAGATAGTTATGTCAACATGCAACATAACTATGTTGACATGCAAGAAAATTGCAATCAAATAAAAATTATAAAAAAATCTTCAGAAATCTCATATATCGCCCACAGGTGACATCCAACACGCTAGATGCTACTTATTTATGTAAACATGCATTTTATTTATGTTGACATGCAACCTATTTATGTCGACATGTAACTTATTTATGTTGACATGCAACTTATTTATGTCGACATGCAACTTGGTCATGTTGACATGCGAGATAAATATGTTGACATGCAGCATATTTATATCGACATGCAACTTATTTATGTTAACATGCATTTTTCAGATACAGTTCTGCTATGACCTTAACCTTAGACCTTGAAAGATAGTTCAAGGTCACTGCACACCCATTAAAAGAGACCTTGGACAGATCGACGGACGGACATACTAATTACTATAGGTCTCCCGCAGAGAGGGGCCCTAAAAACGTTTTATAATCTACGGTCACGTTTCTGAATCGCCAGGACATTTTATCTAAGGAAATTCAATTTATACTTTGTTGTCCACCTCATATTATACAAAATAATTTAAACTGCAACATTTGCTTGAATAAATTTTCGGTCATTAAAATCAACTTCAATTTTACTGACCAAAAAAAAAAAAAGAAGAAAAAAAACACAACCGTGCCTCATTGCATGTGTCTTGGGTGGTAACGAACCTGCACGCTCGTACAAAAGTTCAAATTGTGTATCACATATTTCATTTTGCATTTAGATTTAATCATTGAATTCAAAATCTTATCATTTTGAAAATCGATCATATTTAAAAAATTATATATCCAAAATGAAATCAAAATCGATCATATTCACTGTAAACTTTTTCGCCATTCCTGGGTCTTCAGACATTTACATCCATTTGAGATTTCATTTTTGGATATTTACTTTTTTAAAAATTTTATATATATCCGCCACTCAACATAACTAAATTGCATGTCAACATAAATAAGTTGTATGTTGACATAAACAAATTGCATGTTGACATAACTAAGTTGCATACTGACATAAATAAGTTGCATGTTGACATAAATAAGTAGCATGTTAACATACCTAAGTTGCATGTTGACATAAATAACCTGCATGCAAACATATTTATTTCGCTTGTCAACATAAATAACTTGCATGTCGACATACATAAGTAGTATCTAGCATATTGTAAGTGACAATATTTGAGATTTTTTAAAGATTTTTTAAATTCTTATTTGATTGGAATTTTCTTGCATGTCAGCATAGTCATGTTGCATGTTGACATAACTATCTTGCATGTCAACATATTTATCTTGCTTGTCGACATATTTGACAGAAAAATAACTTGCACACATGGGGCAGAAATATACCACCATACAAATGCAATATTTTATTAAAAAAAAATATATTTTCTATTAGACGTATTCAGCCATAAATATATCAATGGTACATTTTCAGGAAAAGAGTTTGTTCTTTTTTATTTGCGGAATAATCGAAAAAATTAAAATAAAACAATGTGTCCTCTATCAAACAATGAACCTTACATTTTTAGGAGAAGTACATTCCTATATCCGAGATTGTTCTGATGGTGTCTCCTTCTCCTACAGCCTCGCTAAGCTGACTAACGTCCATCCCGACAACCAGACGACATGTGGCTACACAGGACAGGGATACGTCATATGTGTACGTCTGTGTCGGTCAGACTTTTGTAACGGACCACGTCCTCTCTCAGCGGCGAATACAGACAAAAATAGGAATGGACTGTTATTTATTTTATTTATGGCATATTATTTGGTCTTCTAAAAATGACTTGATTTTGAAATGCTGAGCATTATAAAAAGAAAAACATTTATTTGATCCAAACTCGGCATAAACGAAAATTTGGGGATCTTATGGTGCAGCATAAGGAATTTCTGTTGATAATTGTACTTATTAAAAAGTCTAAATTTATTTTGTATTCTTAGCTCTGTATTGTTCTACTGAAATTTTAGATGGGCAACATATTTTATATCTTAATTTGCATTATGTAACAAGGTATCAATCCCTATTAATTTTTGTCTTTTTTGCATCAATCAAGTAAATTTTAATAAAGAAATATTTTATGCATAATTGGTGTTTATTTGATCCCAACTAAGCAAAACGGAGCTGCCATGAACTTGTGCAGGATAAGATAACATAATTTGGTTTTTTTAACGTAAAAAAAATCGTGCTGGAGGTATGATCCGCATGTTTGAATAAAGCAGATCTGAAGTCAGTGACTAAATCAGACCATGAAAACAACAATACAGAATATTTTTGAAAAGTTGAACAAAGGATTATCTTTGCAAATTTAATTCACGTGTCCTTGAAAGATAGCCGGCTGTTAAAATTAAATTCAATTTCAGTTCAGAATTACAGATACCGAAATCACCTTTGTTGTAGCACACATGTAGGATCGCGATGTTTGTTTAGGTTAGCGTTTACCTTTGGAATACATTGCTTTTCAATTATCATTTGCCGGCTTGATGAATTTGTTTTTAAAACTGTCTGATAACCAGATCCAAACACGCGCTACAGACGTTTCCGATCAAAACTATCATAATTATATTAGCGTCAAAATAATAAATGCCACGTGCTTTTTCCCGCCGAGAGAACCACCGGCAGAAGAATTCAGTGACCGTTCTGTGAAATTGGACAATTTTACACCTTTGTTCCGTGAAATTGCAGATGTGCTGTAGATATAATTGCCTCTATCTGTAACCAACAGGGAGCAAAGGTTGAAGTAAAATTCTTACCGATGTAAGAATTCTAAGGAATTTTCTGGATGAGGAAAATGTTTACTTTTAAACAATTTAACTTGATCTGTATAGTGATTTGGAATTGTTTGACCTTTTCTTCTGCTAAAAGTGTCGAAGATGTTTTGATACCAAGAGAGAAAACACGATGGTTGTCAGATGAATTAGTGAGTATAGATTTGATTGTGATAGACAGTTGGTAAAATAATATTAAGAAAACCACAACTAATTACAAAGTCTTCATATATATAAGAAAGATGCTATGATTTTTTGTACAGTGATAATGCTTATAAAAAGATAAAAATATGTATATATTAATATCCCTAAAAAAATCTAAATTTGCCGTATTTTAAAAATAAGTACTTTTTAATAACAAGATATAAAGCCATTCTATTGAATGATAAGTACATAAACGACTATATATGTGTATATATATATATATATATATATCCAAAAAATGAAAAGAAATATCACAGTGTCCGGTAATTAATATGAAAATTAAAAATAACAAGGCAACAATGTTAGTAAAACGTATTACTAATAGTATAACGTTTTACTAACATTGTTGCCTTGTTATTTTTAATTTTCATATATATATATATATATATATATATATATATATATATATATATATATATATATATATATATATATATATATATATATATATATATAATCTTTATAAATATCTCAAAAGGCTAAGAAACCAGAGTTACTGTGAGCACTGAGCTAATGATACCCCGCCTCCCATATAATTATAATGGCAAAGCTCATATTTTGCTATGGGAGACCCAAAATGAGGGCTCGATCAAAAAGTAAAGTTGGAGGTGCACAGTAGCCCTTTGTGACTAAGATTCTACGAAAGTATCATTAAATTTTATATAGTGGTATAGGAGGAGATGGGTACCCCTCAATATTATAGAAAGAATGGCAGTGTCTATGTTTTGCTATTGGAAACCTGAAATATGTGTCTGAGCAAAAAGTAAAATAGGAGGTCCACAATACTTTGCAACAAAGATTCTGTGAAAATATCATTAAATTAAGAGGAGTTGCGGATAAAAGATGGGTAGCCCAAAGTGTAACGGACGGACGAACGGACATCACCATACACTCCCCGCTTTTCATGTGGGGGTTATAAAAATACGGAGAAAAAACCTTATCAGTAAAGCAGACAATATAGGCTGTAATGCGCTTTACTCTCTCTCCAGAGAAAGTGGTAAAGCTTTGAAATCCACTCCACGGCATGCTTCTTGAGCTTTAACAATATAGATAACAGCAAGATCAAAGAAAGGTTTTCCTCAGACAAAATGTTTAAAACATCGCTGTGTGGCAGTTATGTTCCACTTTTAGCAAAAGCAATTTCTTGTGTTTAGTAAGCTTTTTTTCATTTTATAATTAACTCTATGTTCTAATTGAAGGCAATGCAAGAACAATGCCTATCAGACGAATTGTCTAGTCTTGTGGATAAGATTTGTAGTTTCGCTTTCAGTGTAAACGATATTTCAAGAATCTCTCTTATCATTTCTCTAAATCGTGAACACTATCTTTCTCACTTCTGAAGACAAACTGCAGGCTGCGGTCTCGGTTACCATTCCTGGGCTGTCGAAGCAGGTGCGATAGCAAAGAAATACGTACATATCTTCTTATTTTCTTTGGTTGAAACACACGAATTGATGCTGAGATATACAGTATTCAAATGATATGCAAAAATAACATTCTGCAACGGCAAAACGTCAAAGTTCGTGTAGCTTGTAAATCTTTTTGACTACTGATAATGTAGTTTGACGTTAAATATTACCATTAAGTTATGTTTCAAGACACTACGCAGTATACTGAATTCTATTTTAAAGAATTTGCTGAAATTTTATAAATTAGGGAAATGGGGTTTATCTAAGATAATGGAGTGAAAAGATTTCTAACAAAGCACTGGGCTCGTTTAGGCACCTAATCCCACCTCTGAAATTTCCAGGGGTTCTTGTTTTATGCCCTGTTCACAAATATATCCTAGAATACCCATAAATCGTTCCCTTACGACATTCAACGTCATAGTAACGGCGAGCGCGTGCAAATTGATACACAAACTTCAGTGCGAGCTATAGAACGGAAATGCTGATTAAATGTTAAAATTCATTTTTTCATATCACTCTTGACAAGATTTTAGAGCTCTTCTACAAAATCAAACTTTTACACTTAAAAATGTCACTCATACCCTAGATTCGTCCTTCAGATATAAAAACGGACGAAAGCGATTGGTCCATTTGTTTTTCGTGCTTTGTGATAAAAAAAGGTGGAAAATCATTAAAATAAAAATTGTAAATAAAGTTCCTCTGTGGAAAAGGTTTTTTTTTTTTTTTTTTTTAAAATATTCTTATCAATTTAAGAACATTCAATTGCTTTAGCTATTACCGACTCCGTTTTCTTTTTAAGAAACAAGAATGTGCTTTCAGATTTACATTGTCAACGATGTCATTACAATACATGCTCATCAAATTACCTGATATGTGAATTATACAATGTTACATGTATATTTCAGATTTTCCCAAATTCATTGGCCTTACTGGCAAAAACCGATAGAAAATCAATATATTCGAACAGTGCAAGTCTGACCGACACAATCTGGAAAAATCAGAAAACTTTAATTTAATGGTTGGGGTTACGAGGTAGACTTGAAATTGATCTCCTAATTATATGTAAAATGTTCACGTTACAGGAAAAAAACTTTTTAACTACTGTGTAGTAGATGAGAAATTAATTAAAGAGTGGCAGTAAAGATCTTGTTTTACTAGATTAGCAATATGTCGTGAATTTCATACCCCAGTAGACGATCGCTGGATTAGTTATGCTTCAATGCACATGGCACCTGTGAAACTGGTAAAAATTGTGACAAAAATACACCTTCTTTGGTCGACTAAATAAAACTACTGTTTGATAAAATAAATTTTTGGTATATAAAAATGAAATATTCTCTTCTTAATTACTTGACTACTTTTCGACTTTTTTGCGAAGGGGGGGGGGGGTATTAATCAGAACTGGCGACTGCTAGGTTAAAAGTAGATCTATTTAAACAATGTGATCATCATTGCTTGGGTATGTTGAAAGATTGATTTTTTTAAGGGTGGAGGGGGGGGGGGTATGATAAATTCTTACGTACGATAAATATTGATTTTATTTATTTGTCATTTTAATAACATATTCCTGGAGAAAAAAATCTCGATTATATACAACTTATAAAAAACAAAAACAAAGAACCTCCCCCCCCCCCCCCCAAACACACAAAAACACACACACACACACACAGATGAAAGAAAAAAGAAAAACACCAGCATGATGTAAAATGTTTTAATTTGTAAGACCAACAGAAATTCTATTGTTGGAAGCATTCACAGTTATTAGTCAAAGTTACTGATAAAATCTTTGATTTTTGGAGACTCTATCATTTGCAGTGATGACTTAGATTTTTTTTCTGAAATAATTTGTAATACCGCATAGTACGTCAACCAAACACGGGTAACGTCAATTTCTAGGTGGAAAGTGTATAAGATCCTTATGATTTGGGAGCATTAAATTTTTGTTTTCAAATTCTTATATTAAAAGCCCATGCACGTAATTCAATACTTTGACAGGTATAAAATAATAAAATGAAGGTAAATTTGATCTGGAAGTGATTTTTGGGAACGTAACTGCCGTGTACACTTTCAATAAAAAATGGACCTAAGGAAAAACAGATAGTTTAAGGATTTTTATTTTTCTTTAATTTACTACGAGTTTAAACTGCATATTCTAAAAGATAATTGCTATCACATTTGCATCCTTGTGTTTACCAGTCAAAACAATTAAAAGTGACGTCATCGATACATAGTTCGAAACGTGCGGGCTGCGTCAAGTTTGAGGACGATTTTAGGGTACGGACGAATTTAGGGTATATGACGATATATTGTTTGAAAAAAAAATTGAGATCGATCACTGTTCATTATATTCAAATTTTTCAATTGAATGATAGTAACTCAACAATCTCCGATTTCTTCGCTTATTAGACATAAATATCTTAATAATAACTGTTTGGGATATTTATGGCATGTAAATTCCAGATTTACAGTTATAATTTCCCTTGATTCTTCTTCCAAATTCCTTAATTTACATATGCAACATGAATCTAAAATAAAAATCCCATATCTTTTTCCCAGGCAGGCGAAATGAAAGATGTATACATTGTATATAAACCCAGTTTCTATTTCTCGACTCATTTTCTCGTGTATTTATATCCATCATTAGCATGAGCACTTACCAAGATAAATAGATCGCTGGATGATGGATGGGCAACACACTTGCCAGAAAAGTGATCATTAAAAATATGTTACCAATTAACGAATTGGTTGCTACCTTTCTATGTATTGAATTATGTTACCCTTTTTTAAACTAAATACATTTTTTAAAGATTTTGAACGTGTATTCACTTACTATTTACATTTCCCCATAGAAAGATGTTTTATTTTTTGAAAAAAAAAAAAGACAAGACCTCCACCCTTCGTTTACTTTTTTGATGTCATTTTTGACTTGATGGTAGTTCCTTGCAATTGAATTAAGTATCACATTATGTGACGAAGTGATATAAGGGCAATAACAGAGCATAAAAAATGAAGATTATTTAAATTCAAACAAGTTTAACCCCCAGTGAAATTGATACAAGACTTTACATTAAGTCTTGAACTGCAATAGACTGAAATTTGAATTAATATCTCAGAAAAGGGGTTATCAATTTTTTACTGGTAGAAAATAGTTATAAAAACCATTTCTATGTGAAATAGTGTAACTTTTGAATTGAAGTCCTCTTGTTATTTGCCGACAAGCCAGACAATGAGACAGAAACATGGGTTAAACAAAGGTAAACACCAGTGTGCTGTCTTCTTTCCTGTAGAATTATGATGATTATGACTATAACAAGGACGAACCTCAGAACCTCGCTTTGAGTGATGACGACAGCGAATGCGGACCAGTACCAGATATAGTGCTGACAGGTTTTTGTAAAAAGAAAACATGCTCAAGTCACACTGACTGCCGGAAGAAAAACCAACGGTGCTGTTTTAATGGATGTGTTAAAACGTGCATGAGACAACCTGATCCACCGCCTTGTACGTACATTCACATTAATTTTATACATGTATGCCATGCAGTTCCTTGGTATGATTATTTTTCTAATGTCAGTTTAAATTTTATATCCATTTTAGGATGCTTGTTTTGATTTTCAAATCTCAGAAATCGTTGTCGCAATTTTTTTTTTTCAAAATTATTTGATGTAAAATAACACAAAGTTCCAGTTGTATACATGTACATAATACCAGCTGTTGTTCGTCATATTCAGAAACAGAATGAAGTGATAATATCTTTAACATAAAATTTTACAGTTATTGACTGGATAAAAGAGCCCAGAAGCAGAATTGTGTCTGGTGAGAGTAAGAGGGTTGCCCCAGGAAAAAAGCAAACTTTTCAATATTTCAGAAACTATTCGACCAAAACTAATAATTTTTTCAGGTTGTTGAAAAATGATATTTTCGATATTTTGACAAAATATTATAGGCTTGTGATGACATGAGTATATAAAAACAACATTTAAAGGGTGTTAAATATCGGTGGTCGGCGCACGGCAATTTTTTGACTTTGAGAAGTAGCATTGTCAATGAAGTTTTCTTTATTACTAGGCTCTACGGACATATAATGTCACAAAATTTACCTCCATAAATACTCTTTCATCTGGTGTACTCGTGTATAAAAATTCATTAATTTGATATCATTAATGACAAATATATGACGTTATATGCCAAAACACTTTTAATTAGATATTGTCAAAAATGGTGAAGTTTGTCGATAATGTGGAGTACCAAATTATTAAGCAGTACTGTGTTGAGTGGGATATGACTCCTATCCATTCGATAAAAGAGATGTTAACGATGGGGAAAACAGAAACATAAATCTTGGACACAGGTTTATCTGTTGTTGAAGAGGTTTGAGGATGGCTTGACTGGTTATAGAAGAGGCGTTTTGTAGACCAACAAAAATAAAAACAAACTGAAAGTCAGGAGCTGGACATCATAGGCCTAAGTGCAGGCCGCCGTTAAACAATACGAACTGTTAGGTTTATGATCGGGACTAAGAAATTGTCTATTTAAAAGAATTCATTCCGCAATCTTTTGGCAACACTAGTATTTGAGATGTATAACTTGGTAAATAAAAGAAAATTAAATACAGTGCCGAATTTCTGCTTAAACGAATTTTCTCAGAAGCACATTTCCAGAACAAATTCACAAACGCCACAAGCTACGTTTAGACGTCGTCAGTGTTGCGCCGCCAACTGATTTGTTAGATTCGTTTACCTGAGAGATAAACGTTATTTACAGAGATATTTCATTGAAATTTTTATGCATTATTCAAAAAATGTTGATTATGATGTTTGTCAATTTTAACTTTATAGTATTAGAGAAACAAAAGATATTGAAAATGTTCGCGTATTTCTGGGACAACCCTCGTATATGTATTTCCTTCCATTCAAAATGAAATAAAAGTAGATTAACTGACGTATTTAAAAAATTTCAAATTATTCTCCATTGAAATTTTATATTCTTATCATTTCAGGTGTATCCTGGCTTATCAATGGGCCCTCCAATAGAAACGAACGTGAGAATGCAAAACTGTTATGACGACTCTTGTATCGAGTTGATCCTTGATAATACGTCTTATTTTTTTTTTTTTAATTATTTATGCACTGTTGGCGAATACTTCCCGTATCTACCCTCAATTATTTTATTTTCAGGAGTTTGAAAAATCTTTGATTTTAATTCATTATATAGTTATACTTAAGGCTATAGAAAAATTACCGTGATTTGTTAAGTGTCTTCTGAAATTTGAGAACTTCATGTGAATATATTGTAGCACAATTTGGGACATCCCATCAGCGAACTTGGAAAATTTTTATAAGCACAACTGAAACAAATACTGTCTGATTTAACGAAAGTTATTAATTTATAATAGTTAAGTTTTTAGTAAACTGAATTACATTTGGGAGAAGAATTTTCATAACAGTTAAGGCACCATACACAACACATGGCCAGTTTTACCCTCTAATTCAAACTAACTTTCTAAGCAAATTTTTGTGCGACTCGCAATCGACACGCTAATTTGTTTTGAGTGCCACATTTGAAAGAAAATCACACATTACTACCAGAGCCCGTAAAATAAGATATTTATTGTTTGAGTCCCAATCACCCAACACTCAGCAGCTGAGATGACAAACACTCATTGTTCATTATTAAGATTGAGTATTTATTTACTATTGATAGATATACTCACACAGCGACAACAAACAATGCATACAATGTTATTTTTAGGTGTACAGAAAGACGAGTTGTGCAACGTTTTTTTTTTCTGATTTGAACTTAAGTGTACTTGTACATAGATGGAATTCTCTATTTTCCACTTTTTTCTCGCAAGAACAGATGATACAAAGAAAAGAAAATGATGCATGGATTGGTATATGTGTTTTGACCTACTTTGGTTTAATAAAAAAGGTGAAGATAACGAACAGTGATTGATCACAAAAAAACCTTCAAGCAATACAAATCTTACACACAGACCCTGTAAATTTCAGGTGGGATCAGGAGCCTAGGAGGAGTAAGCATCCCCTGTCCACCAGTCACACCCGCCGTGAGCTCTATGCATTCGCACTCGTGAAAATATCAAAAAATCCTGTCCCACTCGTGAAATAAATTCCATATTCATCTACAAAACATTGAATTTTCTGTTTATTACATTTTCTTTCCTTTGCCTCTGTCTTTTCTTAACACAGTGTCATAGATAGGCTTGACGTCATAGTTAAGCGGTTGAGACGTCATAGTTTAGCAGTTGTGAGATTGAAAACATTACATAGCATGGATTTTAGCAACATATTTTGGAAGAAAATTGCAGTTTTAGCTCTATCAAGATGTTCAGTTACTATCTCTATCTTATGACAGGTCTGAAATTATTTTTTACTTACTTTGATATCCTTTCACACTGTGAGAGAATATCATTTTGGTATCCTTTCACACTGTGAGAGAATATCACTTTTATTCAATAAATAAATCACAGTATTTCACTGTTGAAAATGTAATAAATTCCAATATTAAAGGGTTGATACAAAAATAATGTCACTAGTGCCATCAATCTCACAACGTCAGGGGTTCTGTGTCAAGTTGACTCGTTTCCGTGGGACCCCTGACAAATTTCATTTGTTTCTTTTTTTGGGCAAGCTTCCCTCATTTAGAAGCACCAATCAAATTGAAGTAGACGAGTTGACACAGAACCCCTGACGTTGTGAGGATGTAGTGCTAGAAAATAAGATAATAGGAAGATTATCAAAATTTTACATACTAATACCTCATTCCAGTTTGTTACCATTAAAAAATCATTAATTTTAGTTTTGCATATAAATATATAAATCACCACGCTTTAAGTTGGTTTATTAAAATTAATTTAACTTTCCAATTTTCATTTCTAAATTCATTATTCGCGTACATCGCCCGATTAAAAAGTAAGTGACTGATCGTGCACAAACTTTTAAAATGTTGAAAAAGACTTTTAAAATGTTGAAAAATATGATGTCTCGACATAAAGTCAAGAAATGACTATTTTATGACTACAAAGAAGGGATGAAAACTTTACAGAGATAAAAAAAAATACATAAAATAACATTTTAAAAAGAAGTCGATTGATTGTATGTTGTTTTAACGTCCTATTCGAGAATTTTTCACTCATAGAGACGTCACCGTATCAAGAAAGTAAGTGGATGATCAGCCTGTGTTTACTCTTGAATCCGATGACACATGAAATCTACATGTACGCACAGCGCAATGAACGCACTTTGGCGATGTTCATAAAAATGCGTGTGGGAGATTTAATAGATTTTTGAAATAACTAAAAATGAGTGCTGACAACTGACGTCATAAAGACGTCAGTCATTCTTATGTCCTGCAGCATATCTGAATGAATTTTTTGGGCTTAAGTGAAAAAGACAGGGATATTGGTACATAAAAGTTTGCTCATGGCGTCTTTGTATTAAGATTATTTCTGATCAATCCTCGAATATGTTCGATAGTCGTTCAATAAATAATTCAATAGGTCATCTAAGAGTAAGAATAGTGCGTTATACATATCCTAATCATTTTCAATCACTCATAGCATTCCCTGTAAGCCTTTACACATGTCTCAAGTCTTTGTACCCATGACCAGAAAGCCTCAGCATATCCATCTTTAGGGATGCCCCAAAGACAGTGATGAATATCACTTTCCATGACATATCTAATAATGTACAATCTTCCTTTGATTGTTTTCATGCATTTTTAGAATAAAAAGATCTCACAATGGCTGAGATCTAGCGAATATAGGGGATGGCAAAGCTCTGTAAACTTTCTTTTCTTCAGAATTTCATTTATTTTTCTGTGCTTATTTGCAGCAGCGTTGCTATGTCAAGAAAATTACCCTGGGGTGGTATTTGGACTTCCTTTGCAGGAAATCTGTTTACGTTTCCTCAGTGCAATTTTAACATAAAAGTTACCATTGATGGTCCTTCCTTTGGGTGTATCTACATGTTTTACTGGACCTCTTGGAAAAAATGAAAACTAATTAAACATGCTTGAAAACCTTATTTCTCTTTACAATAATAAGAACGATAGTTTTTCTTTGATTCCACATTTTATTATTGATCTTCCTTGTAGCTATAAAAAGTGCACCCATGTTTCGTCACCCATCACGCAAATTTAACAAATCTTTTATTTTGTTAAAATATTGTTTTTAAGTAGACCTTTGGCATATTTAATGCGTATTTTTCTGTTAGGCAATTTAAGAAAATAAGGCATATATCTGATAGAAATATTATCATATTCATTTCCGTTGTCAGAATTATAAAATGTTATGACGATGAAATGGTTTATGTTTTATCAACGTCTTTTGGTGTAAATCTGACATTTTCAGTTATCTTGTTGCACATTTCATCGATAATTTTTGGTGTCCCTACAAATTGCAATCGACCAGTTTGACTTTTATATTTTAACTCTCCTTTTTCACTTTTGAATTTCTGAATCAATCTGAAAACTATACAGCGTTAAAGACTATTCTTTCTACATATAAAAATCATATCTTTGATATGAGTTCTTCGGCGATTTATATAAAGAAGCACAGTTTTCACATACGTTCTCATTTTCATCTTCTTGGCAGAGATCATTTTAAACAGTTTTCAGCTCAGTGTAGTGACCATGCATACTTTGAAAGTGAATTTCTTCGCGAGGACAATAGAATAAATTATGGGGGTTTCTGTGATTAGGAGCTTTTTAATTGAACGTTTCAACTGTGAAAAAATAAAATTAAATATATCTACATTTACTTTGATATACTGTTTGTTGCATTATTTATTGAACGACCCTCGTAGATGGATGAAATAAACGGTGAAGGAATTTAAAAGATGCCATGGAAACATTTTTGCATTATGAATATAAAAAAACCACTTTATTTTGAAGTTCAAACCTGTACAACATCACCATTTGGAAAGAATGAGGATCCATTGATGTGTCCCCATGGATACACGTGTCATGTAGTAATAAAGGGTAACAAGAAGAAACGAATCCAGAACAGGGGATACTGTGTTCCGGAAAAAGAAAATGGTAAAAAATCGAAATTCCTCAACACCTGACATTTATCATATGTCCCGGAAACATCGTTCATATTTTCTTTTCTCTGTTCCAATGATCAGCGTACTCTTCTCGTGTTTACTTAAGATTTCGCCTTTGTTTTTTCAGCAGTTGTTCGTAGCCATCGTAAACAGAACAACAGGTCAACAGTCACTGGAGAATGTCCACTGGATAAATACATTTTAGCGGAAGGGGCTTTCATGCTATTCGATGGCAAAAAATGGTATGAAATATTCTTTAGATATTTTTTTCCGCACACGATTTTGTATTTCAAGTATTCTGTTAATTCGTAGCGACTTTTGATTGGCAGTGAAAAATATAAAATATGATACCTGTATGATTTGACTTAAGGTTTCTTTTATTTTTATTTTCTTTTTCAGCTTTTGCAAAAAAGGTTTTCTAGAATGCTTGGAAATGAAAGGATAAAGTGATTTTAAAGTCTGTGGTGGAGGAAATAGATTGTGTTTAATAAAAATAAAGAAAATAAAATACATTGTTCTCATGATACATGTATTACATTTTTGTGGATTGTCTGGCTTTTAACCTCCTTCTTCAAACGTTATAGACTAAATTACCTGAAAACTTTACCAAATTTCCGCTGTAATTGAAATTTGTTCCAAAATAGGAATGTGACCTCTTGTAGGGGAGATAATAGATTAGTGAAATTACTAAAAAAAATCTATTCAAGTAGAAGGGGGCTAATATGATATAAGTTATATAAAAAGCCGTATAAGGTAATACGGTCTACATGCTGGAAATATTAGTTGAAAAGTCTACACAAAGTTTTGAAAAGTTCTGTTCAGACTTCTCGGTGATCTTTTAAGATTTTCATATTTATGCTTAATATGTTGAATATTATATTAAATAGGAATATCTTTAATTAAATAATTGGCTTGAGCATTAAAAAGATAATTTATTTTCATCCGAAATTGTCATTTGACCTTTCCCTTGTTAAATTGAGTTACTAGTTTCCTCAATTAAAATATAAAGTAGAGCCTTTTGAATATGTTTACAACTACATCAAGGATTCATGCATAAAACTTGTATGCAAGTTTCTTCAAATGGTTTAGTGTGAAGATCACCGGTCTGCAAAAAGTGTATATTTATTGCGCACAAAAACGTGCGCACGGTCCGAGCGGTATCCACATAATTAACTTACAACTCTCTTTCCACCCTAACAAAAATTTACTATAGTTAACTATAGTGAAAACTTTGATACTTTGAATACTATGAAACTTTACTCTGGACTTTTTGGGGATTTCAAAGCTTAAAATCTCTTAAATTCGATAACAGTAATGTAAAATTTTAAAATAATATGTGAATATACAAATAATATTTCAATTTAATATAAAAAATGTGCATGTATGAGTTGAAGAACAAAAAATATAACGATCTGAAATCCATAGTAAAAATACTTTGATTTACTATATGAAAAAACTTCGATACTATAGTAAACTATAGTTAACTATAGTAAACTATAGTACTTTTTTGTTAGGGTATGCACGCTTTTTAGTGCACAATATAAAAAATACATGTTTTTTAATGGATGGATCTGTAGATATAGCTAATAGAGGGCCATGCTACAGAAATTTTGGGTAAAGAAATATAAAGGAAAAATCTTAAGATCTTAAGAACAACAAGACTATCATAACAAAATTTGCATGAAAATATAAAATTGTGGAATTTAAAAGCAGCGAAGCAATTTCATATAAAAAAGACAACTTATGAACGATATACCATAAGTTTTTGTCTATAGTTTATCAATTTGTTTTCAAAAAAAAAATCTCAGACATTTCAATATCAACGTATTTGATCTTCTACGTTATGTCGTACAAAGTCCTTTCACTGAGTCCATCGAAGTAAGGGTAAGGTGCTTAGATGTAAATTTCGAACATGTAAAGTTCAACATAAAAATACGAAGAAACCCTTTTTTGTCTTTTTTTCCCTTCCTTTTTTATTTTTAAAACTTTGAAAGGGGTGTGGGGGTATCGGTGCAATCTTAGAAATACCATATTTTCTATAATCAACTTTAGTTTACTATAGGTTACTTTATAACTTTAGTTTACTACAGTACATATTTTTATACTTTGATTTATTATGAAACTATACCCCTGATTTTTTTTTAATTTAGAGATTTCGAGTCCTTGATGTAGTATCTAGATGTATGTAGTATGTAGATTTATCCGTTATTTCCCGACAAGGAGGACACGGCGGGTGTGACCGGTCGGCTGGGGATGTTCACTCCTCCGTGGCACCCGATCCCACCTCTGATGTTTTGGAGGTCCGTGTTTGCTCTGCACCTATTTTGTATTGATTAATGGACTTTTGAACTTGAATACTGTTCGTTATCTCCATATCTTTCATTTAACTCCATACCAATGATGTAAATTTAGTAAAAATACTTGAAAATACAAGTAATATTTCCTTTTAATAAAACACGTAATACTCTAGTAATTGGAGGAAAAATAAAATATAATAATTTGAAATTCAAAGTAAAATAATTTATTTTTCTAAATTAAAAACTTTGATCAAGTGTAGTAAAACATTTGATATTTAACTATTGTTAACTATTGTGAGCTCTAGTTTTTAAATTTTTGTTTAGGACAATGTAAGTATATCCGATATACGTTCCCTGTAAATAGGTTCAAAATAATTTTTTCCTTCTATAACTTTATTTTCGTTATTATATTTTTATGGTGAATTGTGTTATTATATGCGTGCCATCATATGCCTCTTAAAAAGAAAGGGAAAGCAAACGTGTTTAAATCTCTGATGATGTTTATCAGGAGCATTCAGGAGCATTGTGTTCCCAGGAGGTTCCGTCAACAAGAACCTCTAGCCAAACTTTGAATAAACACAAGAGCCATGGGATCAATTTCAAATGCTAGAAATAAACAAAACCTTTGCCAAGATATCAAAAGAACGTACTTTTTTCTACGATGGCTGATAGCGGCTGTCACTTACACTGACGTTTTATGTGTAATGTGTACAACGTTTCTGTGAAGACTCTTTGACACTTTACCCCTTTAAGTAAAAGTGTTCAGTTTCATTGCAAAATTTTCACACACTTTAAGCCAGCGTTATTTTTGTAAATTGTAAGGAAAAGTACACTCTACATCTTAAGTTGGTATCAATTATCAAAACTGAACCAGTATTTTCTGGTCCTTTTGTAATTCAAGGAAGTATAATGCGAAGAAATTCCTTTGCAATTGCCCTTAGGCTTGTAAGGTTTATTGATTTCTGCAAAATTATTTTAAAGCATGTGGTTATTTTGGGATTAGGAGAAAACATTCCATATTTTAATATATTCTTTAAATGTTCAACGGTTTTTATCGACCTTTACAAAAGTTAAACTGTTTTTCTTCCTCATGGTTCCTTAGCTTTGTTCATCTGTGAGGGAAAAAAATTCAAAAGATTAAATGGTTTAGTTTATCTTTTACTTCGCTGAATCAAGCATGAAAGACAATTTGTCTAAAATACGTTTTCTTCAGATTTAAAATAAAACACTTGCATGATTTACCCCCGTTACCTAATAAACAGTTAACATTTCAAAAAAACTGTTGCAATTGTTTCCACATACCTATTTTCCACTGGATTTTCTTCCTGTCATTCAATTCTTTTTTGAGTAGACAAAAAATCAAGACAGTTGCACAAGAGCTAAGTACTGTGAAGATTATAAAGCTCCACATAAAACAATGTAATCCAAAGCAATTGTTTCTAGAGTCGGTATTTAAATCGTATAAAGTACCAAATATTTGTTGCATAAAAAGATGACAAAAAGCTTGTCCAAGTAACACGAAACCATAATTCCTTCCAAAGTATTTCATACCATAGAACTCGCTGACCATTGTTGGTGTTATAGAGAAATAGATACCATTGGATGATCCAAAAAATATTACAGCTATAATAAAGAAGATGAGTTTGTCTAACAGAAATATTGACAAGATTAGACATATTGTTTGGATGACGGTGATTATGAAGAGAATACCAGATCTTGGAACTTTGAGCAAAATGAAATCTGACAAAACCCCTGCGAACAATTTGGAGAAGACACCAGCAATGGGAACTAAGGTTGCAGAAATGGTGATATAGCTTTCTAATCCAAAAGATTTCAGGTATGTTCCTGTGTTGTTTTGAAAAGTAAGTAGAAGACTGGTAGAAAATATAAATGCCCAGAAAACGTAATGGAAATCACGTCTACGAATTAATTTCTGTCCCGTGACATCGTTTTGCTGTTTGAAAATACTTGGCGACAGTAGTGCCTCTGAGTCGAGAAGATCGTTCGTATCGTCATCCATTTTTATCTTTAACTGCTTCAAAAATAAAATTCCTAGGCACCCAGCAACTCCAAATGTAACTGCCGACATCAGATAGAAGCCACAAAGATCCTGCTTTTCCTCATCTTTTATGTGACCCCTAGCAAATATTGATCCATAAACTCCAACAAATATAACCGGTCCAAAACTTATACATGCGCAAAGAATGCCGACTATTTTCCCTCTGTGCTTTGGATGATAGTTGATCATATTTGGGATCAAACAGGACAAGCTCATGAACGAGCCACTCAAACCTAAATCAAGAAAATAAATTTTAATGGCTATCGTGTGCACATTTCCTCTTGTATTGAAAATAGAAAATAACGGAGAATTTTTTTTTTTGAAAAAAAGTTATCTTTAGGATGGAAGAAAGGTATTTGACTTTGAGTGTAACAGCCATGAAAGTGGTATCCAGTTTATCGGATATTTGCCTTTACACATAAGCATGCATCTATACACACATTTTAACACGGGAACCTGTTTCCCTTTTTAAAAGACATAAGACATAGAAATGTTTAGGGAAAAGGAAAATTTCTAGACGACAAGTCAGTAAAAGAAGAGTCAATAGGAATTACATGTATCATAGTATTTAGTTTTTGACATCTGTGATTTTTAATAAAGATTGTATATCATAATATGATATAAAATCCTCACTTTTCTTACAGTTAATGAATTATCAACAAACCTGTCATGAAATAATAAACACATTGCAACCAGAAGTGTGTATAGTAGAAAGGTCGCATTTGCGTAGTTTTGTATAACAAAATAAATCCAATGGTCCCAAAAAGAAAACCTCCAAAGGCTATCCACTTGACGCCAAATGCTTCATACAAAATTCCTACTGGAAGGTCGAGATTTATTCCCAAAATTGAAAAACCTTCAAGAAATTCCACTGGAAATAAAAAAGTATCTTTATTTTATGTTTATAACTATGCACATTTCATCAAATAAAAAATATATAATCGAAGAAAGCAACAGATTATGTTGCCGGTGAAGTTTTGATTTTACACACATAAATAATTCAGGTCTTAAATAGGTATGTCTATTTAAAAGTTAATAACTACTATTTGAGTATACATGATTTAAACATTGAAATATTTGGGGGAAAACCATGCGGTTTTAGATATAAATACAATACAATCTAAACAGCACTGTTTTTTATTTGACTTTGTACTATGAACATTCTTATTCTTAAATAAAAATATAAGTTGTGATTACAGATTATTACTTCGTGAAATATCTGAAAATATAATAAACGCATATATACTAAAGATCAACTAACGATGGACACTTAATTGAGATGAATATTTATATTTGTCTATCATTCTTTGAAACATTTTTTTTTAATTCGAGAAAAGAATCCTCATTGTATCAATGTTTCTTAATCCATTTTTAAACACCATTCATTACTATAAACTAGGGATAGCAATCAAATACGGAATAACCAATCGGTTAACGTTCCGACCGCTTAATCGGTTAATCGTATCAACATTATGATGTAAGTGCTTTTCAAATCGCAAAACGTAAAGGTGTTAGGAAAATTATGTGTTTTATCAGAGCAATATTTATTATGGAAAAATAAATTTAAGAAAACCATGAAACTTGCCTAAAAGATCAGACACATTAAAAATTTTTTCACTAGATGTCACTCAAGTTCATTCTGCATTGTCACTATTACCAGAAATAAGTCTTAACTACCTCTTAATTTACAATGTTTGTTTAATAATATAATCTGATAGGTAACTGCAAAGGATAGATGAAATGATATACACATTATAATCAGTTTGTGGTACTCAACGATCATTTTATTAAATCATTTAAGAAACACAAGGCAGGGTTTACACAGCAATTAACATCTCATAAACTGACCAATTACACAAAGTTAATCAGGAGAGGTTTAATTATCTCTGAATTGGTTTAGATCGAAAGGTGAAAATGCGTACATTCAGAAATATTCATTTGTATTTTTGTTATTGATTTTTAAGGAAATTGTGTTCAAATTTACATACATTTTTTTTTTAAATTTTTTCCGACAACTAACTGATAACAGAATTTCTAACCGATTACCATCGTTCCGACCGAGTAACCGGTTAACCGATACAAATTTCCATCTTCGATTCACACTGACTAGTTTTGCGATAACAATACCTTGAGTACAATCAATATATTGTTAAGAAATAGAAAGATAATTTACCTTGAGTCTGTGTGTAGTTGAACTGAGCCTTGATAGCGTTACTGTAAGCTCCAAAGGATTGATAATGACCGGAAACAGCTAATCCTACACACCCAACAATGAATGTGAGACCACGCTCTACATTTTCTGGTAACATTCTCCTGTTTAAAATATGAGAATAATTTTTTTGCAGTTAATTTGTGTCACATAGTATAAATACAAAAGGCATGCTATATGTAAATTTGTAGGATCATCCCAAGAATAAACGCAGTATACGCATGATTAT
The DNA here is from genome assembly GCF_033153115.1 of Saccostrea echinata. Taxonomy (NCBI): domain Eukaryota; kingdom Metazoa; phylum Mollusca; class Bivalvia; order Ostreida; family Ostreidae; genus Saccostrea; species Saccostrea echinata. The sequence continues at coordinate 22,011,942 of NW_026889779.1, read as the reverse complement.
TGAACTAGGCTAAAGAGACCTTGATATATTAAATATACGTTTTTGCTATCGATTCTCCTCAGTAACACTTATTTTACTAAAATCTCCCAATAATATTGATAATCTGTCAATCTGATGCAGTATGGTCAGTGATTCGTTAGACGCATTTTCATTTAGATAAACATAAACTAGTACCCTTTTGTGAATCTCTTTATCCTCAGTAAATAATATTTTTAGCTTCGAATAGAATAATATTGTTAATTATAGATTTATTGATTGTATGTTGTTTTACGTCCAATTCAAGAATTTTTCACTCATATAGAAACGCCACCATATACCAATGAAGGGCTTCAAATTTAGACCTATACTCGCGCGGGACCGGCATACTGTGCTATTTAACCGTTAGGAATCTTCATTGTTCAAAGGCCTACCGTGACACGGGACCTCGATTTTTAAGGTGTCATCCGAAAGACTCGTAAAATTACATACAATCAGTCAATTCCACGTGTTTTCATAAAACATATCTAAGTAATATTGTATTGTATAGAATGCGTTAAAAAAATGAAAATTCTCAATACACCTATTTTCGGGGCATAGCGAGCGTCAACGTTGTCAACGTTTGGCATTTCCAGTGGAGAAGAACTACGTTATTCATATCAACATAACTTGCTTTATAATCGCTGAAAACTTCACGTTTCCATGTTTTGGTTTTTAAAAAGGCTTGGACAAACTAGCTCTCCAAAAACCACTAAATTACAAAATCAAAATAAAAATATAGTTTAGATTTTTTGATGTTCTCCAGACCTGAAAGTTTCGAGCAAGCTGTTTCAGAGAATTCGCGTGCACAAAATCGGTAAAGAAAAAAAACATTATTAATAAAATTGTGGAAAAGAAACTCAAGAATGATAAGAAGGTCCTCCGTAAGATACTTACTTTGATATGTGTGTTCTCTGCATTTGAACAATCTTAAAACAACAAAATACATTGAACGCATGGTATGCGATCGAGTCCAATTAACTATACTTTCATTATAATTTTACAAAAAAGCCCAGTTTCATCACAAAAACAACACAGAGAGTAATTAATAAATAATTCTCGCGGTAGTGAAGCATTTAAAATTACTTTGTACATGTACTATGTCAACAGTTTTTGTTGAGGATAATTATATTATTGACTGTGTCTGAGGAAAAAACGGTTTCTCAACTTTGAGATGAGAATACCATCTCGGTTTCACTCTTCTGTCCGAATGTCATTTCATTATTCAATCGTCGGGCCATTCTCCTTTTAACCTACTTTTACATGTATATTTGTTCGCATTTACTGTACTCATGAGCTGAAAAACTCAAAGATAAAAAAAATCTGAACTGATAATATTCAAAGCCAAATATAGTTCTCGAACGATTTACATGTACTTAAGCACAAATAAATCCACTCCGTTGATAATATAGAAGTATTGATAGCTGTGCTACATAGTATGCATCGAAGTATAAAAATACGATGCTGTGAAACCTTTGACTGACGTATACACTAGCCATAAAGACATTTTATAAACACTTAATGAAACTGTTGAATTTAAAACATTGAACAATTTAAAACATAACGACAGAAATTGCAGTCATTAAAGTTGGAAACATTGTACATAAAAAAGAGATACTTTAATATATACCTTACAAGTTTTCTTGTTACTGTAAACATACTGTTTTCCACGGGGTCATAATTACCGGGTACACGAAATCAGAACTTCTGTTCAATCCACGGGTAGAAAACTAGGGGGATTTCTAGGACTATAATTGTATTTCTTAAAGTACGTTGTGACGAGGAAGAAGGTACGTTTTGGGCTTTCTTGTGCCCTAAAATGTTGTAATTTTAAAAAAATTATGGAATTGGCTTGAATATGAGTTGATTATATGCAATTGATAAATGATGAAAGAATATGGTATGAAGGAGGACCATTCTGGAAATATGACATCATTAATTTGGTATATTTCTAAGTTTTTAACAGGAAAAAAACCTATTTAAAAATGACTCATTTCTGAAGTCATTTTCCTTAAGAAAATAGTGTCCATAGCTGTCGCCCACTTTCATTTTCGGATATATTGTGTAAAATCAATTGAAAAATCACATTTCTCAAAATTTTTTTTAGGGCTTTGCATGTGCCATATTTAATCTGAAAGAAAAATCTACTGAAAGCTGATTTATTCTGCAACATTTTTAAAGAAAATATGGGAATATGCACAAGTTCATGACATCACAATTAGCATTTTGGAGGATATACGGGAAAAAAACGATTTGTATGTTCTAAATAACTGCATGGAATTTTAACGATTTAGAATGCATTAGTTTTAATTTCGTTTACCACTTTAATATTGTACAAAAAGACAGGACCAGATTTGTATTGAAACCGTACCTTCTTCCTTCCTTCGGAGAATTTGTGATCGCGTAAATGCACATAGCGAAAATAATCCCACGCTGGAAGAAGTACATCTACAGTATCTCTTATTTTTAGGATTAAGTAATCATAGGTTTTGAACAACTATGACTATTCAATCTTATGAATACAAACATATTACGAATGGTGAAATCAATACAAATTGCAAATAAAATGAACATAGACGATTTCTATTGACAGAGAGTCTATCAAAATCATAATGAAATGTAAAAGTAATTAGTAACATTTTAAGAATAAAGATAAGGACAGGGTGTGAACTATGCATAATTAGTAGGAAAACTAGAATAAGACTATTGCACCACCTTTCTGTAGCAAGGGATTAATGGAAAGACATAAAAGAAAAACCAATTATGCTTGAACCCGCGACAATTTTAGTGTGCAGAAATAAAAGAATGAAACCTTACCTTTCAACGGCAGTTAAAGGAATACACGAGATGAGGTACAGATGAGATCGCCAAGATGTTGCTCAGGTGTATCATACACAAATCAAAATAAAAATTATATAACTTTTCTCATTTCAGTTGCTATTTTTAGACATAACTAATAAAACTTGCCAATGTTGGATTGTTTTCATCAGGATGTGACACAACATTAAAAGGAAGCTAAATCTGGACAAGCTTTTTACCTGATTAATACAGAGGACTCACGGTGCAATGTCGACAGATTATGCTTACTCCTAATAGGTACCTCATCTCACCTCTTGTGTTTCTTTGCCTGTTCACAAATTCGTATTGTTTACAGGATTTATGATTGATCACTGTTTTCGTTATCTTCAATTTTTTTTTAAATTTATGATGAACCAGTATAACACACTAGGAATATTTAATGTAAAATATGAATGAGTGAGTGAATGCGTATGAAATACATTTGCTGATTGAAATAACTAATAATTATTTAATCTGTCAATCACACACTTTATTTTACATGATAAAATATTTGACTCTGAAGAATGGGAGTTAAGCATACTACATGAAAGTATCTCTCCTTTTTATATCACTTGAGCTGAAGGCTAGAATTTTATTCGAGCTTGCTTCTCTCAATGAGAAGCATCAATCAAATTTATTTAGGCAGATAAACAGAAAAGAATCAATTGACACCTAAAAAACACGTGTTAAAAATTATTTATTTATTTGTTTATCATTATTATCATTGTTTATCACAGAAAGGCTTTATGTGATTGGTTGAGAGATAAGACAAACAATCAAGATTTGTAATTTTCCGAAAGATGTCGCTGCAGTCAGCCCGCAAGATATCGAATTTGACTCAGGACCCCTGACATTGTAGGGATGCGCCTTCCAGAAACTACAAGATATGTAGAAACAATTTAATTTTTTATTTAAACTAGCGTATGCCCTTGCAATATTGAAATTTGTTTATGACCTCCATGCAGCACACATTATATGCACTTATCACGATACTGTCAAATAAGATGATCAAACTAAATTCAATACATTGTGGGGTATACTATGTTCATTTAATTAATTTTAAAGTCATGAGATAATATAAAAGCTTTACAAAAATAAATCCAGTTTAAAAAAGGTATCTATTGGTGAACGTCTATATTCCGTTGATTTCTTCATAGTGTGCTTTAACAGTGCTGTAAGTGTAGATTCAAATTTGTTCAAATCATGACCCTCTCCCCTCCCCGGGGTAAAGTGAGACCACTTATGTATTTAAACTTTTCAATTCTAGACTGATATCTGCTTTTCTTTAACCAAAGTGCTCTGGTGAGCGATGTGACCCTACGGCCTCTCGTCATTACAATTGCAAAGTAACCAGAGATGATGCCAGATACTTTTCTAATGAAAAAGGTAAAGATAAAGAACACTGGTCGATCTCAAAACATCTATAAACAATACAAATCTGTGAAGAGGGTATAAGACACGGACCCCCGGAAATTCCAGAGGTAGGGTCAGGTGCCTAGGAGGAGTAAGCATCCCCTGTGATCGGTCACACCCATTGCGAGTTTTATGTCTTGATCAGGTAGACGGAACATTCCGTAGTCAGATTTGGTATAAAGGCCTTACAATTAGTATGAAACACGTCAGCCAGATTACGACCAAATGATGGGTCATATGTTAGGGTTAATGTACGAGTAGCGCTTCATTCCTTAAAAGTAATGGTGCCGAGGTTCCGAAGGGGCCGAGGTCCAATACTTTTAAGGAATGGAGAGCTACGAGTATATTAACCCGCTTAAAATCCACCTTTTTAAACGCTTTCTATTATTATTTGTTAATATATAAAAAGAATATTTATAAGATACACTGTAAATATACATTTCATATATTTATATATATATTAAGTAAGGCGGAAAAGGTGTACTGAAGTTATTTAAATCCACTGTCTTTCAACAGTTTCGTTAGCGTAGTAGGATTAATACCTGACTACGACGGTGAAGATACCGGGTTCGAGTCTCAACAGTACCACAGTTATTTTCTTTATATGAAATAAACTTTTTAAAATTTTCTAAGTTCTTTCCTCGGTAGAGGCACGGGAAGGAGAATAGAATCTAATAAATTCCGTTTTCAATGTAATATGCAACTCTCCATTCCTTAGAAATAATGGAGCGCTCAAACAAAAAGAGTGAGGTCACAGGCCTAGGTGGATTTTAATTGTGAACAAGATCATTATATCGACCATAGAATTTACGAAATGCTGACTTTAAACGAGGTTGCTGAAATCCCTGTAACATGAACTTATCTGTCAGTACATTGCCTCGATTTAAAAAGTGATCGTTCTTAGGGAATGCTTTTGAGTATCGTATAAGATGGGAGACATAAACACAATATGCGGGTGATAGCGGGATATTACTACATAAATAGGGAAAGTTAATGATGGAAAAGCTGAAGTCATCGCGCTTGTCATACAAATTTGCTGTTAGTTGGCCCTTATCATCTATAGTCAGTAAAACATCTTTAAAGACTTCTAGTGGGCAAATAGATTTAAATAATTACAATGAGTGCATGATCCTTTACCAAAATCAGAAATTCATGTCACCTGGCTTTAGCACTCAGGTCCCAGGGTATGTTAATGACGGTCATATATTGAGAAAAATAATTTGAAAATCTTTACTCTTAAACATCTAGAAAATTTACTGTTTACATGATTATAATGAACACAGTCGTCTGTCGAAATTATGAAATGCATGACCCCTGACTCATGATTCAGGCCACAGGGTGGAGCTAAGTTCGTCATACGTATATTGAAAAATACTGTAAAACTTTGAAAATCTTCTTTAAACATGGACATGTGTCAGCCAAACTGTTCGCATTATTTCAATCATCTTTAAAAAATCTTGTTTACTCATAGAAACCAGGTAGACAAAATGATTGCTTAAATATACCACTGAGCAAAATTTTGGAGCACTATCCAAATTTTAAAATTTATGGCACGCTGGCCCATGACTCAGGCCCCACGATGAAGTAAAGTTGGTCATATATTGAAAGTAAATTACTAGAAAATTATATCTCTGAAAACCATTTTTTTACTCGAGACATGTAAATTTAGCCAGTAAATTGTTTGCATTTTTAAAATGAACAAAAATGTATAATTAGTACATCCATGAACCAGGAAAAATAATCCACAGAGTTGGGTTAAGTTGATTCATTTTGAAATTTGTTATTATTTCTTTACTTGACTCTTGAACATCTTGAAGAAAAGCTTCATGAATATGTTAATGATAACTGAGTCCTCACCAAACTGTGAAAATTTTATCACATATGCCCTGATCAGTTCCAGGCCTTCAGTGGTCATAGCTGAGAAATTGATGATACCCAGGTGACCACCGAACCCCGCGGGCCTATTGATTGAATTTAAATTACAATAACATATGTAGGGGTGTGAATGTTATTTGACATGGAACAGTTTCTGCAAACAGTATTCTTAAAATCTCCATGTACTCATAAATGCATTTATATAGTTGAGATAACAATTTGAAAATATAATCATAGATTTCCTTATTTATTTTCTTTAGCAAGAACAGTTTATATGAAAGGGTTTTAATTACAATATTATCAAAACATATCGTAGTATAAGTTAAAATCACCTACATAAACTTCAATGTTCATAGAGTTGCAACTCATGCTTTCTCTTGTCGATGTATAACAATTTAAAGGCCTGAAAAGTAGGTGTGGATGTTACAAATTTTGGAATAAGTGACCCAGTACAATATACTTGATCAAACTTGTATTTTTTTTCAACCATGAAATCACTGAATATGAACACAGCAAAGTTTCTTTTATATACCAGTATGTTAAGTCTGCTTTGCACTTGATAATAGTAATTGCTTATTCTTTATAAGATAATGGCATTTGTTTCATTAGAATACAAAACATCTAAAATGTTTACCTGAAAAATATTTAACTTCTGCAGGACGATCATCAAACTTGTTTTTAATTGCTGAGCAAACGATCCCTGTAAAGCAGATATTTTTTTTTACAATAACAAGCATTCCTGGGTGAAGGGAATTCAAATTTTTCATATGAAGGGTCACGTTCTCTTTGAAGGGGGGATAATTAAGAATTAGTAAAAATTGAATAGCAACTTTTAAACTTCTCGAGAACAACTGGGCCAGAAAAGATGACATTTAAGTAAAAGCTTCATTACACTATGTAAATCCATGGGTTTTTTTTTTTTAAATCATGACCCCCTCCCCCCTGAGATAGGTGGAATCACAATAGGCGATCAAAGTTTTACATAGAAATATATAGGACAAAATCTTTTAACATCTTCTTCTCAAGAACAACAAATTCATGATTAGTCATATTTATTTGGAAGCATCCTCAGCTTATGTAGGTTCTAGTTTGTATGAATCATGGCCCCTATTGGGCCACATTCAGAGATCAGAAGTTTTCATAAAATATTTGCGAAGAAATCTTAAACAGCAAATGATCATACGTTATATTTTATATAGAAGCATACTCAGGTAATACAGATTCAAGTTTGTTCAAATGATGATCCTCGCGGATACGATGGGGCCACAATAGGCGATCATAATTTAACATAGGAATATATAGGAAAAATCCTTTTAAAAAGCTTCTTTTCCAAAATAGCAAAGTCATATTTATATGGAAACATTCTCGGGTAGCATAGATTCAAGTTCGTTCAAATAATGACCCTTGGGGGTAGGGTGGGGCCATAAAAGGAATCAAAGCTTTACAGAGATCAATATGCAGAAACTCTTTAAAACTCGTTCTCTAATGAACAACAAAGTCATTTTCAGTCATATTGATACATGGAAGGATCTTCAGATAGTTTAGATTCAAGTTTGTTCAGATCAGGACCTTAGGGAATAGGTTTAGATTACAAAGGAAGTCAGATTTTTCAAGGATATTGAAGCATACCAAAGTTGTGTTGATTTAACACTTATTGTATCATAGCTCCCAAGGGCTAGATACCGATCCACGATTAGAAGTCAATTTTTTATTTAATTTAATAAGGATTTTTTTGGGGACAAGGCTGTTGATGAAGAACATCATGGCAAAAGTGACTTAGGTGAGCGTTGTGGTCCTTGGGCCTCTTGTTTCTGTAGTTGTTGGTAGTCTGACAAAGACCAGCGCACGGATACAAGAGCAGTGGCACTTTCAATGGAAGTGCGGGGAAATCACTATTCCTTTTTTCTGCTTTCAATCTACAAAAGTTACACAAAATGGCCAAACTGTCTGTTTAAGAACTGGACAATTTCTAGCAATTCAGAAATAAAGCTCATTACCGCCTACATCTCAAACAGGCATAATAATCAACAAGTTTGAAATATTTGCTATTAAATCTTTTCTGAATGCAAAGTTGACTTCATTTGTAATTGATTAATGGCGCTGATACCAGTGTTTATTAAATAATTTCTGTTAAATATAACTCTTTTTGATAAGGGGGTGTAATTTTTTCATTGAAATCAGGCTTTAAAACTTCATTCCTGTTTAATCATGTCGATGTAAGAAAAAAAAGTTTAAATGAAATATCTTGTTACGTTTCACGAACTTCACCTGTTCAGACTAACCGTGTTTTCTTACGTACGGGATAAAACAGACACGGAGCCCTTTGTGCAAAATCTACTTAAATATTTGTTAATAAACAATAACTATACAAATACACAATACATGTAATTTATTTAATTGAACCTTTATAATTTGATTTATATATCATAGTGACATAGTGTAATATGTTACACATGGGTACAACGTGATTAAATGCGGTTAAAAGTGTTATCTTAGATACTGATTATGAAGTTATCAGCATTTGAAGTTTATACATGAAACAACTTTTGCCTATAGAAGACAGTTGTTTTGGGTTTGAAGTCAGTGGACAGAAGGGAGCGATTCGGTATTCTTTGAGTATAAGATAGTGGTATATACCAACATATACGTGTAACCATAAGTGAAAAAGCCATGTACTACCAAGTCAATAGCAACGTCCTAAATTTGTTGTCACGGTATTCATAAACTTAGGACGTTATACCAACCAAACAACAGTTTACCATTTCATGTGTTTATAATAGGACCATAAACTTTATACAGAGTGCTATTCATAACAATTGTACCACTACAGACATTAAAGTGGACCTAAAGTTGGTCATTATTTATTATATAAGTCGTGGTCAACGTGACCTATTTCAACCTTGACTGTGACCAGAAACAAACAGCTCCATGTACCTTGGGATCGTGACAATATAATCTCTTTCAATAACTTATTTACTTTTTCCGCAAACACCATCGCCTTGCAATGCTAATTCAACCCTCCATTTTGGAATACTTGCTATACTTTTTAGTGTCAGTATACGAGCACTACCTATCGTGAATGCTTACAATTAAGCGATATATCACCTTATCATGAGCCCATCAAAGTAAGTATCAATTTAAAACATGTAAAAGGGATAATTCCCCTTTGACTGAGTTAAAACTACATGTGATTTCCTAATTTTATTCAATTTTGATATTGTATTGTTATGGGGAATGCATTAATAATTACATGTATGTTCCATTAAATGAATCTAGAAAAAAATGTTAAGTTTATTAGTAGAAGTGTTTTCTCAGAGGCCCTGGGTTCCGTCCACAAGAACCTTTGAGCAATCTTTTAAAAAAGAATATATACGAAATTCTGTTTCAAATTATACAATTTGTAAAGGAAATCTTTTTCAAGATATTGGAAGAGCGAACAATAAATTCCATAATTAAAGGTAGGATGGCCTAAAATCGTGTCATACTACGTACATTAATGTTTAATTTTTCAGTGAGTTATATATTATGCAGTCGCCCGCGTTGCGCAGTGGTTAGAGCGTTTGCTGTAGAGTCGCGGAGTAAGGAGTTGATCATTACGTCGCGGGTGCGAACCCCACTGTGGGACGTGGAGACCGGTCCTTCGGATGAGAACGTATAAACCGAGGTCCAATGTCGCAGTAGGTGCTGGCATATATATATATATATATATATATATATATATATATATATATATATATATATATATATATATAAAGCACTAAGAGTGACCAACGACACGAACAATAGAAATTGTCAAATTTTCGGGACGCCCTATCCCTTCCTCAGGACAAAGAAAAAAGTTAAGAAGTCATCAAAGGAAATAGAAAAACAAAAACGGCTAGCATTACTACTAAACTACCAAACACTACTTATTTACAATGTTACATGTTTAATTTAAAGTTTATAATCAGTTGGAAAGAAAGAAATCCGGACGCTATGAAATACGTCCGGTCTCTCGGGTTTACTCTGGTGAAGTTCGATTTACATAATTGAACGAATTAATTATCGCTAATTAAGGAATGACTTCAGTCTGTGCATCCTGAACTTTTCCTTGCTTTTTCTCTGAGCATCGGCGTTTGAGAAACTAGCTCATTTCCATGCCAGACAAGGCCCCCGACAATTTAAGTAAGGAAGAGAGATCCGCCTTACAATCATTAGAATCGGGATGACATTGTAATCAAGAAAGCAGACAAAGGCTCTACAGTAGTAGTACTTGACAAAGAGACGTACATGGCGGAGGCCCATAGACAACTCTCAGACGAACGTTTCTATAAGAAACTTGACTCTTACCCTACTAAAGAATTCTCCAACGCTATCACCAAAACCCTCGATGAAATGTTTGAAAATAATGAGATCGGTATAAACGTCTATGAGACACTCAATCCTATTGACTGTAGACCAGGACAATTTTACCTGCTTCCTAAGATACATAAAGAAGGCATGCCAGGTCGCCCTATAGTTAGTGCAATCAGACACCCCACGGAGAAAATTTCTGAATACATTGATTTGCATCTCCGTCCTCATGTAGAAAATTTGCCATCCTATCTCAAGGACACCACAGTCTATATCAACAAGACGCCCTCGACTGGTCTTCCAGATCACACCCTTCTCATGACTATGGACGTTACATCTTTGTACACCAATATTCTGCACGATGAGGGTATTGAGGCCTGTAGAGAAGTCTGGGACAGTAGATCAATACAAACTCCTTCCACTGAGTCCCCTACCAAGCTCCTTGAAGATGTTCTCAAATGTAACAATTTCATGTTTAACGGAGAACATTACCTGCAGGTTAATGGCACTGCTATGGGTACGAGAATGGCCCCATCTTATGCCAATATTTTCATGGGCAGACTTGAACGCAACTTGTTACTTCAAGCACCATTTATGCCCCTTAGCTGGTTGCGCTTCATTGACGATATAGAGATGAAGTGGGTGGAATGCTGCAAGAGCCTCGAAGCATTCATTTCGTTTGCCAACAATATATATATGCAAAAAAGAGTTTGTTGATTTTTAATTCAGATATTATTCTGCAAAATGAATGCAAGGCATGATATTGTTTTTGGATCAGATAAAAATTCTTTATTATAATATTTATGTGTGTTAATCATACAGTTTTCATTGACATTTTCATTGCAGTAAAATTATTTCACTCTCTCATGGTTCCGTAGCTTTGTGCATCTGTGAGGAAAAATAAATTTTAAATATTAGATGCTTTAGTTTCTATTACTTTGTTAAAGTAAAACATGAAAGACAGTTTATCTGAAATATGTTTTCCACATAAATTAAATTCAACATTCATTTGTTTTACTCCAATCACCCAATAAACTGTTGAACCATTCAAGAAATCTTTTGTTCCCATATACCTTTTAAGACATTTATTTCCACTTGGTTTTTATTTCCTATATTCTTCCTCTCGTTCAATTCTTTTTTGAGTAGACAAAAGTGGCAGACAGTCGCACAGGAGCTAAGTACTGCGAAGATTACAAAGCTCCACATGAAACAATGAAATCCAAAACAATTATTTCTAGAGTCGGTATTTATATCGTATAAAGTACCAAATATTTGTTGCATAACAAAATGACAAAAAGCTTGTCCAAGTAACACAAAACCATAATTCCTTCCGAAGTATTTCATTCCATAGAACTCACTGACCATTGTTGGTGTGATACAGAAAAAAGCGCCATTGGCAGATCCAAAAATTATTACAGCAATTATAAAGAAGATTGGATTCTCTATTAGAAATATTGACATGATTAAGCATAATGTTTGGACGATGTTGACGATGAAAAGAATTCCTGATCTTGGAACTTTGTGAAAAATCAAATCTGACAAAAACCCTGCAAAGAATTTGGAGAAGACACCAGCAATTGGAATTAACGTTGCAGAAAGGGTAATATAATTTTCTAATCCAAAGGATTTCAGATATGTTCCTGTGTTGTTTTGGAAAGTAAATAAAAGACTGGTAGACATTATGAATGCCCAGAAAACGTAATGAAAATCAAGTTTACAAATTAATTTCTGCCCTGTGACATCATTCTGTTGTTTAAGAATATTTTGCGTCGGTGATGCCTCTGAGTCGAGAAGATTGGTTGCATCACTATTCATATCCATTTCTATCGGTAACTGTTTCAAAAATAAAATTCCTAAGCTACCAGCAACTCCAAATGTAACTGCCGACATCAGATAGAAGCCACAAAGATCCTGCTTTTCCTCATCTTTCAGGTGACCCCTAGCAAATATTGATCCATACATTCCAACAAATATAACGGGTCCCAAACTTATAAATGCGCAAAGAATGCCGACAATTTTTCCTCTGTGCTTTGGATGAAAGTTGATCATATTTGGGATCAAACAGGACAAGCACATAAAGGAACCACTCAGACCTAAATTAAGAAAATAAAAGTTTTATGGATATATATACTGTATGCACGTTTTCTCTGTTGCATTAAAAAAGATGAGAATAAATCAAATTTAAAATTTCTAGGTAAAAGTAATCTTTGATATAAAGGGGTGTCTAGTTTTTAGTGCACCAGGCAAGAAAGCGAAGTCCAGTTTTATCAGTTATTTACCTACATACTCATAAATACATGCATTTATACACCCATAATACAATTGTAACATACGAACGCACGCACCTGTTTCTAAAGTTGTTTTTTTTTTTTACAAATAGTATCATTAAGGGATCAGTGTCTAGTTTGTTTATGCCGTGACATTAACGAGTTATGCACAAATTATGTTTCCAACAGTCGCTAATGTCCCTGCCATACCCAACAAACCAGAGAATGATTCCTTATACAGTGAAACATGCATTTGGGGACAAATGTTGTGTTGGAATAGACAGGGTGTCGGATCGCACGGTGTCAAAAGCAGGCTTGGGGCGAATTACATTGAAAAGTGATGCATTACATTACCATTACTTCAAGAATTTGGGCATTAAATTACCATTACCATTACTCTCATTTTTTTAAAGTAATGCATTACATTACCATTACTTTAGCAGAGGAATGCATTACCATTACCATTACTTTTGGTGGTTTTCAAAATTAAAAACACAAACCTTTGCAACTATTTTCATAAACATGCATCCTTTGGTTATTTCCATTCAGAGAGTCTGACACATCTGTTTCATATTTGGATATTTCATTAGAAAAAGACGTTAATGGTAATCTGACAACAAAACTTTATGACAAACGTGATGACTTTAACTTTTCAATCGTCAACTTCCCTCACTTTTGCAGAAATATACCATTATCACCTGTATACGGGGTTTATATCTCTCAGTTGATTCGATACGCAAGAGCATGCTCTACGTACGAACAATTTCTAAAACGAGGTAAATTATTGACAAACAAGTTGATGAAACAAAAATATCATCAGTCTCGTTTAAAGTCATCATTTCGTAAGTTCTATGGTCGATACAATGACTTTGTCAGCAAATACAATCTTTCCTTAAGTCAAATTCTGAATGACTTTTTTAAATACTTATTGTTAGGCTATTATTTACACACTGATTTGTTGACGGATTTTTCCGTTATTTCCCGATCATGACAAGGAGCACACGGCAGGTGTGACCTGTCGGCAGGGGATGCTCACTCTTCCGTGGCACCTGATCCCACCTCTAATGTCTAAGAGGTTCGTGTTTGCTCTACTCCTATTTTAAAATGTTTAATGGACTTTTGAGCTCGAATACTGTTCGTTATCTCCACAAATTTCATTTGAGTTTAAGTAATGCATTGCAATGCATTACCATTACATTAAGCATTACCCCAAGTCTGGTCAAAAACATGGACAATAGAAAAATGAGAATGAAAATAAAGGTCGGAATTTACAGTGAAACAGATTGCACAGGTGTCGGATTAGACGTTTTCACTTATTTACATTTATAAGTGAAATAAAAATGTAGGCTATATATTTGAATTTTTAAAAAAAAATGTTGTCGAAGAGATATGAAATACACGAGGCATTCCATGTTTATTTCCATAGTTCCTCATCCACTGAGTTAGACACAATGATAGCTGCAAGAAATTGACATGCATGTTAGGCGCTTTGCCTTTCACTTAGCAAAATTTGCATTCAGTTGTAATAATCGAGAAATCAACACATTTAAATTTTGAAAAAAAGAAAGCATTTGGAAATGTAAATATTTAGTAATATAGAATTTTGTATTTGACACTGTGATTCTTTGCAAAGTTTTATACTCTGGTATATGATGTCACATTCAATCCACAACGTATTTATCCCTCTCCTTCTCTCCTTCTTTACCGTTAATGAATTAACAACAAACCTGTCATAAAGAAATAAACGCATTGCAACCAGGAATGTGTGTAGTAGAAAGGCTGCATCTGTGTGGTTGTGTATAACAAAGTAAATCCGACGGCCCCAAGGAAAAAACCTCCAAAGGATACCCACTTAACGCCAAACACTTCATAGAGAATTCCTACTGGAAGGTCGAGAGATATTCCAAAATTTAAAAAAGCTTCAAGAACTTCCACTGAAATAAGAACAGTATTACAGCATTATTGTTTATGGAATCATTGTGTTTTAGTTTGATAACTATTGTCTTGAAATTTATATTTTTTCCTAGCACAGTTAGTATATGTGAACAGCCAAATCTTTCTGAAGGATCCAATCAGAGGCGAGTATTTTTATATTAATGCAATAAGTATTCTGATAGCCCAGTTACCCATTAAATTGTTTATTTCATTTTATTATCCTCTCATCACTAGAACACCTAATCTTATCCTCCTTCAATGAATAAAAAGTCTGTAAAACAGTTTGTCGTGTGTTGCCACCTTTGTGACGTTTAATAATTTGTTTGAAATTCTCAAAAGTATTATAAACAATGGTATATAATTTTAACAGACACAAAATATAAATAGGAGAAATAAACCAATTTTGTAAAGGGAGATAAACCAAATTTCCAGTAATTACAACTTAGACTTAACAGAAAAATCATGAAAATGGGTCTGATAACGCTTAAAATATGACAGAGGCGGGGTGGAAGGAGGTAAATAACAAACTTGAAAAAACGTCCTTCCTCTTAGGCTGTAGGTTGGAGAAGAGGGAGAAGAGGGAGAGTGACGCACCGCGTGGCAGAATTTTAATTGTTAGATTTTGATTGGTTAATCTCTGCTTCTCCTAAGACATGAAACAAAATGACCATTATAATACATAAGTATACAATATTTCAGACTTGAACATTCAAGGAGGACACTTATTGATACAATAAAAAAATTTAAGTATACTTAAATTTATTTACGTGACTCAGAATAGCATCACTTGACTGGTTTTGATGGAAAATAAAACCACACAGATAATTTACGCAAGAAATTACCCATCCGACTTCCTCAACTTTCACAATCATCCAAAATTTGAGCATCTTTTATATCTAATATAAACTTTTCATTTTTTAATTTTTTTTTAATGCAAACTCTTTGGTTGTACTGTTCATATGTATTACAGGGGCACTTGTTTTATTTTGAACGCCAATTGTTTGCTTGTTCGGTATACAGTGTATGTATATATATTCTACAATTTGTTCTGTTGGCATCTGCTTTATTTTTAAATGCTAATTTTTTTTTTTTTTTTTTTTTTTTTTTTTTTTTTTTTTTGCTTGTACTTCAGATATAATTTACAATTTGTTCTGTTATTTCTTACATTATTTTGGTATGTAACAGGGGAGAAACGTATACAACTTTACTATGATAAATAAAAGATCATTTGTATTAGATATGGGTTTTTGTGATCTCCCATTTGTTGTGTAGATAATAATCATTGTCATTTTATATAAATAACAATTGATACAATTACTGTTTTGTGCTATTTTCTCTGGGAAAAGGGGGTTCTATTTAAATTTGGGATTAAATCATATCTTAACAACATGTATTACATAAATGTATCCTATTTCATATGCATATTTCATCACAGACAAATAATTCAGATAAATAGGGCAGGTTTATTAAAGTTGAATTTCATTAATCACTGTCTCCTGTGCAAACATGATTTAAAATATTGATATATCTGAAAAGGTCTTTTGAATTGAGATATCAATGAATGCATCCAGAAATATTAATAAAAAATCACTTTTTAAATTGATTTTGTACCATGAGGATATTTATTTTTTTCCTAAATATATACGTTGAAATTTTATGGTGGACGACAAGTTGTTAGCAGTTTTTTCTATGTAAAATGCATATGTGCTTGGAAGTAATAAACAAATAATAAGAGATGCTAATTATTCAGATCATCTATTCACGAATAATGATGGACAATTCAATGAGATTATTTATTATAATTGTATATCTTTCTTCGAAATACAAGTAATATAAATTTTTTTTAATTCGAAAAGGATATTCTCTTTGTATCAGTTTAAATTAAGTAAATTTATTGAAGAGTTATCTCCCTTTATTGAAAAATTCTTTTCAATCCTTATTCTTAATACATCTTTCCACCGCAGCATTTATTGATATTCTTAGTATTTGAATTTTTATCTTTAAAAATTTGCATGTCTCCGTAGACCAAAATGTAATCTTTGTTGATTATTTACTGCCTAGGAAATTTTAGTTTAAAAATTAAAAATTATCTTCTTAAAATCATTTTCTACTCTTAAATGCTTTAAACTCCTATCAAAGTATTTAATACACGAGGGATATTTAAAGATAGGGAATTTCGTCTTATTAGCTAGGGATAAAATACCTTAAAATGTGATGATTTACCTTGAGTCTGTGTGTAGTTGAACTGAGCCTTGATAGCGTTACTGTATGCTCCAAAGGATTGATAATGACCGGAAACAGCTAATCCTACACACCCAACAATGAATGTGAGACCACGCTCTACATTTTCTGGTAACATTTTCCTGTTTACAAATATGAAAAAAGTGCATAAATTAGTCACACAGTATCAAAACGATAGGATGTTATTAAAGTTTGCAAGATCATCTCTAGATCTTTTCTTTCTTTTTTTATGGTAAAGCTGTCATTAATTTCGAACAATAATGATCCAGTTTGGTGTTTTATGGATAATCAGTTTCAAGCTATGAACTCTGTTAAAAACGGTACATTTTGGCAGAACAAATAGATCATGTATTCCATCAGTGTATTAAACTCATGTTATAATGGAGATAAAATGAACATAATTGATTTCTATTGACAAAGTCTGTAACAAACTTAAAATAAAGAAAAAAGATGAATTGGTAATTTTTTAAAGACATTGATAAGCTTAAAGTCAGGATGGATCATTTAGTAAAATTATTTTTAAAAAAAGACTTATAGGGGAACGTAACGATATGGAAGAGTAATCATGTTTAAAATTACAACAAACAAACAGCAAGAGAAACTTATTTTGACTCCGAGACATATGAAGTATGAAAATAAGCATAATAGAGATTAAAAGATCTTACCTCTCAACAGCAATACAAAGTGTCTACGAGACGAGGTACAAATTACCAAGATGTTGCTCAGGTGTATGAAACACTAATTAAAATAAAATACATATAATTATTAAATTTTAAAAATATTCTTAGATAAAGAGAATTCAAGTTTGTTCAAACAAAGAGCCACTGACATTGTAATGTTAGTCATGTTGATAACGAAGCTTTTCAAAGTTTTGTGGACTCAGATTCGTTACATCGGGACCGCCTAACGCTACAGAGTGGAGCACATTATAGCTTGAAAAGTTTCTAGGAAATAAAAAAGGTAATATCTCTTTTAAAAATCTTTCTCTGAAGAACAGTAGGGCTTAATTGATCTTGGTGAGTATCGTGGCCCATGCGTAACTTGATAGTCACATTTTGTAAAAAAAAAAAAAAAAAAAAAAAAACTGCCGATGTTGGATAGTTTTCATCAGGATGTTGCAGAACCATAATATGAAATCTAATTCTGGAGATTCTTGTTAAGGATTTGCAACACACCGGGAATTTTTAATACATAATCTATAAAAAAAAAAATTAAAACCATTTCTGGAGATACATGTTTCAATAAATTCATTACGAATAGAAAATATGTTTATATTTGCTGATAGAAACATACCATTATTAAATTTGTCAATCATATTTGATATGATGCAACACAAACAAATGAACCCTGAATGATATACATATTTTTTACCTATTTTGGTTGTAAATGATGCAAATTTTGAATTTCTAAAATATTAGTATATTGTAATCTTCAAAATCCGACGTTTTTGTGTCATCCTGACAAATCTTTACGAATTAATATCACTTCAAAGGACATTATTTGAAATATATAATGTTCAAAACAAAAAAACAAAAAACAAAAAAAACTCAAAATCTATGCAGCTAAATTTCTCCATTTTACTTATACAAAAATGGCTATAACCAGTTCGTTATAACCAGTTCAAAAATTTGATATATCCAATTAAATCTGTTTTAACAAACACAATTCCCAAATTATATGGAATATGCTTAATTTACGTCATCCTACTCCTATGATAAGGTTTTGTATCGGTATTCAGAAGTGAAATTAGTGCAGAATTTAGTTGAAGTACAGCAAAGTATTCTGCATTTGATATTTATCAATGTTTGAAATGAATGTGTACAACGGAAATAATTGAAGTAAATTATATCTTGAATCTCCATATGATGAACCGATTACAAAAGGCAAAATTGTCTTACATTATAGAGATTTTAATAATGTATTTAATCAATGTTATCTGCCTGATAAGAGATATAGTTATAAATCTTTGATTCATTGTTTTGAAAATGTAAAGAGGCGCTTCCATAAACATTTTTCTAAGGTAATTACATAAAATATGAAAATAACGAATAGTAATCAAGCTAAAAAGTAAATTGAAACAACACAAATTTGGAGTAGAGCAAACACGGACCCCTAAAACATCACAGGTGGGATCAGGAGCCAATGAGGAGTAAGCAACCCCTGTCGACCGGTCACAGCTGACGTGTGCTTATTGTCATGATCTGGATACGGAAAAAAAAATCCGTAGACAATTCCGTCTGTAAATAATGTCTTACCAAATTGTATGAAAAACGCCAGTCAGCATTCGATACAATGATAGAATGTATTTGCTGACAAGGTCATTGTATCGACTATAGAATTTGCGAAATGTTGACGTAAAACGAGACTGTTGATATCAGTGGTATCTTTTATTTCTATGGTTAAATGGTTAAACGTCGTTGATATATCTTTTAATATTGAGTTGAAGGTCAAGGCAAGAGACTCCTTCTTTTCATGTTTCTGAATAAATTCTGCTTCATGGGAATTCCGACAGATTGATGGAAGGCTGGATCTTCAAAAATTACATGGATATTGTCAATCAGAAACTCAAGCATCTTTTTTCATGTCAACTTCGGAGTACGTGTGTGTACAATTAGGATGTTTTTAATGAAATAATTTTGCAAATGACCAATAACAAGGTGAGATATTTACGAGTTCCATTTTTATCGAAGCTGCTGTTGTGATGCCAAAAAGCCCTTACTTTAAGTTATCATGGAGGAATAGTTGTATAGAGTGTTGAAAAGTCGTACGTTTTGATGTAATTGATTTTGGTAAAATTTTGTGATTTTAAATTTTCTACAAGTTCCTTGGAGTGTTTAAGTATCTACATCTGATTTACAGCACTTCTCGAATATATTGTTGAACAGTACCCCAGGAGTTTCTCCTTCACTGCTGTTAATATTTTAGAGAGAAGATAAAATTGAGAATTCGTAGAACATGTACTGGAATCTTTGTGAGGATTTTTATGTAGTTTAGGAATCCAGTATGAGTATAGTTATTCAAATTCAATTTAATTGTTGGGAATATGAAAATATTTAAAACTGACATATGATTTTGAAGAATTTCCTTCTTAGAAAGGGAGCTATGGGTTGGATTACCACTTGCTGAACAAAATCCCGGCTAATTTTCCGGTAATTCTAAGGAGTATTTACAACCCAGGATAACCAATTAATTCACGCATTCATTCTGAAATTTATCCCTTAATGATACTACAGAATAATTCTATTAAACATGCAATGCAATGATCAGTAAAATTTCCTTTTATAAGTAATTTTTCACATCTTTTAAATAATCTTAAAAGGGTCACATTTTGATGTCGTCAATTCCAGATAGGATCGCACTGAGAACCGCCAACTTCAAAATCTCAGAAAAATCCTCCCCAGATACAAGACTGACCGTTCAAACGTTACTAAAATATCCCGTACTCCAGTACAAATAGATCGCTGGTAAATAAAACTGGGTTAATTCCAGCACTGTTCCAGTAGAAATTAAATTTTCTGTATAATATCATGACATGTTGCTATAGCATATCGCACGGAAATATAATAAAAGCATGTTCAGAAACTTCTTTTATCTGGAAATGATTGAAAGGACGAGTTTTGGGACGCGTTTGATTGACACATCCTTGCACTTTCACAAAGTAACCTTTATCCTTAATACTTCAGAAAAGTAGAAATATTTTGTTGTGTTTTAATGAAAAAATATTACAACTGTAATCCAGAAAATTCAAAGTAGAAATGTGAGAAAGCAGAACCAGCTCACCAGTATTATTAGTCCGTGCACAGTGATGTGGTACTAGCTTGTGGTAAAATTTAGAAATTTATTTCAAAATTGAGGTTTATTTTCATCATGCAAGCTTTTGCTCAAGTCCTTGACACCATTTTTTCAGCTCTTCAAAGTTCTTTTATTTAAATATTTCGGATTGCCAACGTTTCGGCATGAGCATCAATGAAGAGACATAATTTGTCGAATGCGCATCTGGTTCATCAAAATTATTACCGTATAAGATTTACATGTGGACATCTCTACAATAATCATCTTGTACATTTTTTCTTAATTCTTATAAATAAAAATTCCATATATATTGGTTGAGGGACATTTAGGAATATCATTTTGACTGTTCTGAAATACACCTAAGACCTATTATGATAAAAAAATCTTCAAATTGACAGATGCTCATTTGAAAAGTAAAATATTGTGTTACTCACAGAAAGCTGTGATTATAGACATTTGTTTTATGTACATATATTTTTATGTATACATGTATTTTTTGAAGTCTTTTTTGTAATGACAGTGAGATAAGCAACTACATGATAAATTTTAAAATACTCAGTCCTTAAATATTTATGCATGAAAAGATCCACATCATTAACCCCTAAACACATGTACATTGCGCACTGCTTAAAAATATCATATCAAGTGAAAATTTTAATTTGAATACACAGCTTTTGTAGCAGACAAATGAATATAATGAACTCTTTCCGTATTAGAAATCTAATACAGAGTAACATATATATATTATATATATATATATATATATATATATATATATATATATATATATATATATATATATATATATATATATATATATATATATATATATATATATATATATAGTAACGACACCGGATAAGCGCACTGGTGTATAATAATAAAATAAAAACTAATTTCTTTAATTAATTCCTTAAAACCTAAGTATTCTGTACTTGTTATTGTACTGAGATTGGTAAATTTAACCAGCAATTGAAATAACAACGGATAAAATATCCGTAAAATAATTCTAATAATTTCAGACCGATATATCACGGTAAACAGCTCAGCAGATAGCTGTAAATAAAATATATATATATATATAAAACATTGAGTGGAGTTCCTTTATTTTACATTATATGATTGACATTCTGTCACCAATATTAACTCAATATCCTTTATGTAAGACATCACAGGGCACAATGCAGTATAACTGACAAATTTGTTGTTCAATAGATGGCACTATTAAGCTCTGATTTATCTTCGCTGGCGAGAGTCTGGGTTTTCTATGGATTTCTTTTAGGTTAGAAGTTCAATGTAATTTTTATAAGATTTTCCTGAAAGACCTATAAGAATAAAATGTAGTTTAAGAAGGACATTCAGAACATTCAACAATTATAAGAAAATTATTATAACAGTTACAAATTACAAAACAATTATATTTATAAATCTTTTCCCTGTTGCCAAAGATGACAAGCCTTACCGTCTCTGCAAACATTACCCTCTCTTCCAAATTTCACAAACTAAATATAAAATCCAAGTTTCTCCGGTGCAAAAAATACAGCCAAGGTTAAAATGTTTGAAGAGAAGGGAAAAGGTAAGATCAATGTCAAGTTATGAGGTCAACAAAATCATAGGACATTCAGAAAGGTCTCTGTCACAGGATAATGCACATATGAAATATGAAAACCCTGTCTCTTCAGGTGCACGGCGAAGGTTATTTTTTTTTCAAGGAATGTCAAACTTCAAGGTTATTTATCATTTTATATCTGGAAAGGTCTTGTCGCAGAAAATACACATGTACTATGAAAACAATTTCTCTTCAGATGCAAAATCTTCCACCAAGGTTAATTTGTTTTAATAGTATGTTTAGCTACAAGATCAAGATCATGGGGTCAAATGTATAGATGTTTGGAAAAGATTACCAGGTAATGCACAGGTCAAGTATAAAACCCTATTTTCTCTCATTCAGAAATTATGAGAAAAGTTAAAGGTTTTATAACAGACAGACGGACAGAAGGACGAGTGATGTTTATGTCCTTTGCTAAAACGGGCGACAAAAATTTGCATATAACCTCATTCCCGTATGTGTAGCCCTACTGCATCAACGATCATGTCCATGTAAAAAAAAAGGAGTTTTTTGTCTCCCGCCAACACTGACACCTTTCAATGCTACTTCAGCCCTCGACTTTACTTGTTTAAGCTTAAAAACCTATAGGAGACAAGCACTTCCTACCGTGAATGCATTCTATTAAGCAGTCACGATATAACGAGCCCATTAAAGTAAGGACAAGGTGCTTAAACGCTAATTATGAACCTGATAAAAGTATTTCGGATATTATATCCCTATGACTGAGTTAAACCTACATGTAATTTTCTTTTTCTAATTGATTGAATTTTGATTATGAATTGTTATGGGGAATTCAGTAATACTTTATGTTGGATTTAATGTAAATCATATTCGGTTCCAATTTAAATGCACCAGATGCGCATTTCGACAAATTATGTCTCTTCAGTAATCCTCATGCCGAAACGCTGGATATCCGAAATATTTACATAAAAAAATAATTTAAAGAGCTGAAAAAAGTGGGGTAAAAGACTGGAGCCAAATACTTCAAAGGATCAGAGCTATGCATGAGGGAGATCATGTTAATTTTGAAATAAATTACTAAAGTTAGGATTATCTAGAATCGTACGACGTACGCCACATGTTAAAGTATAATTTTTCGCTGAAAAAATACTTACAAAATATGGTTTATTGATTTCTAATTCCGATATTATTCTGCGAAATAAATACAAGCGTGTTGTTATTTTGGATCAGAGAGAAAAAAAAACCTTTGTTATAATCTTTTTATATTTTATACATACTGTGTTTCATTTACATTTTCAATACAGTTAAATTGTTTTATTCTCTCATGGTTCCATAGCTTTGTACATCTGTGAGGAAAATAAATTTCAAAATATTATATGGTTTACTTTCTTCTCATGTTGTTAAATTAAACATGTAAGAAAATGTATCTAAAATATTGTTTCCTCACTCAGAAAAATGTCAACATTCATTATTTTTACCCCAATTACCCAATAAGATGTTGAACCTAGAAAGGAATAAGTTGTTTCCACATACCTGTTAAGACATTTATTTCCACTTGGTTTTCATCCCCTAAATTCTTCCTGTCATCCAATCCCTTTTTTAGTAGACAAAAATGGAAGACCGTTGCACAAGAGCTAAGAACTGTGAAGACTATAAAACTCCACATGAAACAATGCAATCCAAAGCAATTATTTCTAGAGTCGGCATTTAAATCGTATAAAGTACCAAACATTTCTTGCATACAGAAATGACAAAAAGCTTGCCCAAGTAACACGAAACCATAATTCCTTCCGAAGTATTTCATTCCATAGAACTCGCTGACAATTATTGGTGTGATACAAAAAATGATGCCATATGCCGATCCAAAAAATATCACAGCTATTATAAAGAAGAAAAAATTATCTAACAGAAATATTGACAAGATTAGGAATACTGTTTAGATAATGTTGATGATGAAGAGAATGCCTGATCTTGGAACTTTGTGAAGAATCAAATCCGACAAAATCCCTGCGAAAAATTTGGAAAAGACACCAGCAATTGGAATTAACGTTGCAGAAAGAGTTATATACTTTTCTAATCCAAAAGATTTCAGGTATGTTCCTGTGTTGTTTTGAAAAGTAAATAGAAGACCGATAGAAAACATAAATGCCCAAAAAACGTAATGAAAATCAAGTCTACAAATCAATTTTTGTCCCGTGACATCGTTTTTTTTTTTTTTGCTTGAAAATATTTTGCGTCGGCAGAGTTTCGGAGTCAAGAAGATTGGTCACATCACTATCCATTTCTGTCCTTAATCGTTTCAAAAACAAAATTCCTAGGCTACCAGCAACTCCAAATGTAACTGCCGACATCAGATAGAAGCCACAAAGATCTTGGTTTTCATCATTTTTTATGTAACCCCTAGCAAATATTGAACCATAGATTGCAACAAATAAAGCAGGTCCTAAACTTAAACATGCACTTAGAATGCCAAATATTTTTCCTCTGTGCTTTGGATGAAAGTTGATCATATTTGGGATCAAACAAGAAAAGGACATACAGGAGGCACCCATTCCTAAATCAAGAAAATAAAATTATATGGATATCCTATACACATTTCTCTGTTGCGTTAAAAAGTTGAGAATAAATTAGTTTTAAAACTTGTAGGAATGAAACTATTTTACAGTAAAAAAAAAATTTTCTAAAGAAAGCGATATCACACATGTTAAAGCAAGTCATGTGTACATTTCTATTTTAGAAGATACTCACAAAAACATTAAAGGAAAAGAAATACTTTAGAATGACTATTTTCTTATTGTTTGTAATAAACATATAGAATCCAGTCTTTGACTGCAATTCTATGTAAATTTGTTTATAACATATGATATCTCATTGCAACGACGATATATCGCTTTCTATCTATCTTTACATTCAATGAATATCAGCAAACCTGTCATGAAATAATATTGCATTGCAACCAGAAATGTGAATAGTAGAAAGGTCGCATCTGAGTGGTTGTGTATAACAAAGTAAATCCTATGGTGTCAAAGAGAAAACCTCCAAAGGCTACCCATTTCACGCCAAACGCTTTATATAAAATTCCTACTGGAAGGTCTAGATTTATTCCAAAATTTAGAAAAGCTTCAAGAAGTTCCACTGGAAAAAGAAATTTTTTATTCTACTTTTTTAGAAAATGCATCCATCAAAATAAAAAAAAAATCAGAAAAGGCAACAGATTTTGTTGCCACTGAAGGTTGACTGGGTACATAAATAAACAGTTTAAGTCTTATAATGAATTTTATGGTAGATGAATTTTAAATGCATAACTGTCATTTGCATATACTATGATTTTCTAAACATACTATGTATATTGAGATATAAATCACGTTAGAAACCTAAATATAATCAGCAATGCTTTAATATTACTTTGTACTACAGGGATTTCTAGTTTTCTTTAAAATATTTAAGAAATAAGGTATCATTTCTAAACATTTATCAAGATGTAAATACAGGTGGTCATGTGATCAAATACCATAAAGCTTTATGGTAGATTCGATCACGTATCAACCCGTATTTGCATCCCGATAAATGTTTTAAAATGATACTGTTTTACCTTTATTTACATTTGTGACTGATACATAACAAATATTTGCGTGCTACAGCTTTTAACCCATGAAATTATTTAGTTTTTCGTACCTCAACGGTATAAATTGAATGTGTTGAACAAGTCGACTATATATGACGTGAATGTGAAATTACGTCGATCGTTTATCACTGAGCAATGAATTTATGATCATGTGAAGAACTTTTAGTACGTCTTGTTCAAATAGTGTTATGTAAAGGAAACAAATGTAAATATAGTATCAAGAATATTCTTTTTACATTCATTAAAACTGATGTCTAGTTGTGTTAGCAGGTGATTGCTCTGTGAAATATTTGAAAAATGCAATAAATAGATAAGAGATTCTAATTATATAGATCAATTCACAATAGAAGTTTATTAAGAATATTTAGTATATTTGTATATCTCTCTTTGAAACATATGCTGCTTGTTGTTTGTTTTTTTAATTCGAGAAAGGAATTCTGACTGTATAAACATTTCTTAATTGATTCATTTAACACATTTCCTACTATTTACACTGACTGATTTTAAAAAAATACTATGATATTAAGTAAAATTATAACATTGTAAAGAAAGCAAAAAGATTAATAAACGTCATAATTTACATTGAGTCTGTGTGTAGTTGAATTGAGCTTTGACGGCATTAATGTACGCTCCAAAGGAATTAAAATGGCCAGAAACAGCCAATCCTAAACACCTAACTAAAAATGTTAGACCACGCTCTACATTTCTTGGTAACATTTTCCTGTTAACAAATTTGAAAAGGTGCAGAATTTTCAGTTTTAATCTTTTTTACACTTGACAAAGTCGCTAACGCGTCATCATAAAAATAATATTTACCTTTTCTTTACTTGTTTAAAACTTATCTGATATAAAAATCTGTTTCCATAATTAAAAGTAAGTCTTTTAAATGCCTAGAGTGATAAATGAATTCAATGTTTGGGGGGGGGGGGCTAATTCCGAATTTTGTAAAATTTTGAACACTTTGATATTATCTCTAGTGTCACTTACTTGTAAATACGAGTAATATGAAATATACCTTTTTATGCTAATTTTCATGCTGCAGCACGAACAGACTGTACTGGTGTAAAATGTTAAGGATCTTGATTTTTAGACATCATCAATTTTAGAAAGAAAATGTATTAAAAAAATGTATGAAATGAAAACGAAAATGAGACGAAATGGTAAAACTTATTTAGAATTAATATTTATCAAAAATCAGTCGACGTATAGACTAAAATCATCATAGCAATTTTAATGGATTTTATACAGCATTTTTTTTCTCGAGCGCAGCGTAAGTATCCCTCCATTTTTCCTGCCGTATTTTTTGCAATGTGGTCATGTTTTATATAGAATATTGAAAATGTCTTTGTGTGAAAGTTTTTTGATTGGTATATTTTGAAGAAATAACCTTTCATATTAAAGACGATATCTATACCGATTTGGTTCACATTTTCAACCTGATTTCATGCATATGTTTTACAGCCCCCCCCCCTTCCCCCAGTTAACATCACAAACGCATTGGAAATTGCTTAACAATTTACCAATGTATTACATGCAAATATATTTTATTTCATATACCTGTTTAGAGCACTTTTATTGTGTAAATACTCTAAATATCATCAAATGACCATACCTTTACATGTACGTGCTAAGCTGCTTAATTTGAGTTCTTAATTAGGAATGATTTTACTCTTGATCTGAACCAAATTTCAATGAAGTTTTTTTTTCACTTGAATTTGCTTTATGTTATTTAATCAACAAGAAAATAATAAATTAAACTTTCAAAATACATGTATAAATTTTGCAAATCTCAAATTTGTGATACATGCACAGGTATCGAAGTATAAACATTCCTTAGAAATACAAGAAAATCGCACACTTTATGAAAGAATAATTTCCCATTTTCTTTATTGTGTTTGTTATTTTCTTGTTTGGATTCATTAAAATATTTTTTTTTAAGTGACTAGGTATGCGGCATACAATAGCGTGTTAGGGCTGTCGGTATGGTGTCTGTAAGGGAGTTCCTTTGGAGAGATTTGTAATAAAAATAATCAATTTTTTTAATGATGTTTCTTTTTGTTAAGAAGTGGCTGTCAGTAACCACCAACTTCAGAACAGCGCATACGTTGCCCAATCGGCTTCGGAAAATTAATTTGCAGACAAGAAGGTCATTTAAGGGTGTTGTATTAAAACCATTAGACTGCAGTGGACAGGACGGCAAATTAAATTATATCATTAATATTACATTTACATATGTCGATTAGGCAAATGTTGTATTTACAGATTAAAATATTGAGTGATACGTTGTCAATTTTGTCCAGTGTTTATACTCAGACAGTGTTATTACAAAAGGTATGCTTTGAAGATTTGCCGTATCATTCCAAAAAAACCTGCAATGTAAGTATAATTATAGAACTACGCCGGAGAGACATTGCTACATTCAATATTCATGTTTTTGCTTTAACTTTTCCTCTCAGTTACATTTATTTTGATTGAAATCTTTCAATTAAATGCTTAATCTGTGATGTAATTTAAACTTCTTGTCTTACTCAGATTGCTATTGATTTATTACATTTAAATTTAAAAAAAAAGATATAAGCAACTTGCAGTACCCGATGCTTGAGAATTTCAATCATGATCATTCTATTGGAAACCAAAAGAAGAATACCAGAGTTTATCGCTCAAAATATGTTAATAATTAGATTTAATAACTACAATAGTTTGAAACTAATGAACACCTTTAGCATAAAAGAAGAGATATCAAGAAAATATGTAAGGTGTATTTCAAAGTATCTCTTTCTTCAAAAATAATGTTTCATTTTTGTTCAAATTTAATGGCTTAATTTCATGTCATTATGTTTTAAAATGTCTAATATTTTGAAATTAACGGTTTGATTTAAGTGTTTATTCAATGTTTATATGGCTATCGTATATTCTAGTCAAAGATTATAGTATTTCAAATAAGGGGTGTTTTCAATGCATCTTATATTTAACTACCGTAGTAATCAGTGTAACGGAAACCGTTACAGATGTTCCCCAAACGACTCCGCTACTCCCTTATCAGCTTCAATGAAATATGGAGATAACGAACAATAATATGCAAGCTCAAAGTCCATTTAAACAATACAAATCGGTAGCAGTGCAACAACGGACCTCCAAACACGGATCAGGTGCCATGGAGGAGTGAGTATCCCCTGTTGACCGGTTACGCCCGCCGTGTGCTTCTTGTCATGATCTGGAAAACGGTAAAATCCGTACACAATTCGGTGTGTAAATGATTAGTATGAAAAAACGTCAGTCAGCATTAGACTTCTGATAGGTATTGTTTGCTGATAAGTTCATTGTATCGACCATAAAACTTGCGAAATGATGACTTCAAACGAGGCTCTTGATATCCTTGTTTCATTATCTTGTTTGTAAATAGCTTGCCTCGTTATAGAAACTGTTCATACATAGAGTATGCTCTTGCGTATCGAATCAACTGGAAGATGAAAACCCCATATGCAGGCGATAAGGGTAAATTGCAACATAAGTAAGGGAAATTGACGATTGAAAAATTAAAGTCATCACGTTTATCATAAAGCTTTGTTGTTAGGTTACCATTAAAGTCTCTTTCTAGTAAAATAACCAAATATGAAACAGATGCGTCATACTTTGTGATATCTTTTATTTCAAGCTCACTGGGATATATCGAGTCGACATAAGAATGGAAGTAACTATCGTTAATTAATAATACGTCCTCGATATATCTAAATGTCGAATTGAAGGCCAAAGCAAGTGTTTTCTTCTTCTCAAGTAGAAGTTTTCTGAATAAGTTTTGCTTCATATGAATACAAAAATAGGTCTGCTAATAAGGGGGTGCAGTTGATACCAATGGGGATTCCAATTTTTTGTTGGAAGACCTGATCTCCAAAAAATAAATAGATATTGTCAATCAGAAACTCAAGCATCTTTTGAATATAAACTTCAGATTACTTAATTACATTTGTATGTGTACAATCAGAATGTTTTTCAACAAAATAAATTTGCAATGACAAGGTATGTATATTTAAGAGTTCCATTTTTATTGAAAGAAATAGCTGTCTATGATGTCAATGAATTAGGCAATAATTTTGTAAGATAAAATGTCATTTGATAATTAACAAAGTACATTTTTAGATCACAACGCAGATATAGCCAATCATATACAGTCAAAACTGCCATAGTCACACACTCTCATATGTGACCGTAGAAATCCCTCCCTAGGCTTTTCCCTATATATTATACCTGTATTGAACGACCACCTGTCTGACGCGACCAGCGACTGTGATTTTTTCGACCATTTATAGTGATTTCAGGCAATTTTACCTTGATTTATCAACTTTAAATTATAATTTCCGATTCCTACTTTCGATTTCGGTCGAGCATGCTACGTTCATCTACATACACGTGTTTATATTATTAAATAATAAAAAATTAAATATTAAATAATATATTAATATTATATTAATATTAATATTAAAAATATATTAAAAATATATAATTATATATAGCGAGTTTTACAAGTAAAACAACAATTCAAAATAAAAACTTTTACTTACGATTTGATATTTATTGAATAAACATTTAAATTGAATGCATAAATATTCACGTTTTTTTTTTCTCTCTCCAAAGTTCGAGCGCCATTTTGAAAGCAGACGTTGGAGGTTGATCCCGATGAGTATCATTTCGTACTTTAAGGGCCTAATAGACATTTGGCTATAAAACTTGTAATTTTTCTGTTTAACTTTTAATTTACAAGTAACTAAATCCTAGATGTTTATTTAAGTGGATTGTGTCACCGGCGCTTTATATAAACACACGCTAGCTATTTTTAGTATTTAATATACTTTTATTTGTTAACAAATTCATAAGGAAAATCATGAAACAGTTTCAATTCTTAGTAATGTGCAGAACATACGAAGTTATATACTAGGCTATCATGTAAAAAAACAAATTATTAAAAAAATTCTACAGTTCTTTTCATCATCTGAATAATTTCAGATGTTCAAAAATTTTCAATTTTCAAAATGACTCATGGATCAAGCGCATATTTTATTGTCGAACATTACGTTTGTACTCAATAATATACCCCAATTTACAGTTGAGCAGTACCTATTAAAAATCAAAAAATGTGCAATACATGATACAAGTGCGAATATACAATACGTGATAAAAATATAAATTCCACATACTTTAATTGTATAATACTTTCAGCATTGTACACTTGATCACTGCGGAAAATAAGCAACCTGTATTAAGAGATCACCTGTCATATGTGACTTTTTTCCTTTCTCCATTGGAAGGTCTCTTAATACAGGTTTGACTGTATCTTTGTTTTCAAGAATTGTCATGTGTATGATGTTATAGTATCTCATTAAAGGGAATTTCAAAGAAATGAATTGAAAACTTAACATGTTTCAGCATTGGAAATATTAACCAATCAGAATTCAGTACATATACATTTATTTTTTATGACATCATATTGCACGCACTTTGAATTTTGTCTGGTTTCGTTGAAAACTACAAAAAAAAAGATATATTCATCTACAACATTAACCAGTCAGTCGCGCGTACATGCATGTGTTTTCTAAATCTAGATCTAGATCTCTCAAATACGTCTTCCTAATTCCTAGTATGTGTACCGGTCACGGTACCCTAGTGGTAAAGCGTTTGCTTCGTGATCGGGAGGCCCCGGGTCTGATTCTCGTTCGCCGCGCTACGTCAAACTTAAGATGTAAACATAGGTAGTGTCTCTTCCTTCGCCAAGCCCCGGTGTTAGAAGTGAAAGTTACGGGTCTTTCGGATGACACCTTAAAAACCGAGGTCTCATGTCTAGGGCTGTGTCAATATATCGAATATTCAATACGTATCGATTTTCAGGAATGTATCGTATCGAAAAAATAACTTCCAATACGTATCGGACAGGCAGTTTTCCTTATAATTCTGTAAAAAGGTTGGGAATTTCAGTTACCAAAGATTATTTTGACTGTTTTGAATTAAAAATGATCAATAATGAAATAAACATTAAGGAGATAGCACATCTTAAATAACTATTACAAAATACATAGACAATTATATTTTAACATGTTATGTTAGACTCACCCAGTTTTTATCAAATTTATGCATTAAATGTCATTTACAAGACATTTGTGAAAGACTTAATAAATAATCCAATATATCGCATATCGCTTTAAAAAATATCGTATCGTATCGTATCGAAATATTTTGCTCAATACACAGCCCTACTCATGTCACGGTAGGTGTTGGCACGATAAAGAACACTCACTGCTCAATGGCCCTGAGTGCCAAATAAGGGTCTAATTTTGAAACCCTTCACCGGCATACAGTGTCGTCTCTATATGATTGAAAAATTCTCGAATAAGACGTTAAACAACATACAATCAATCAATAAATCAACCAATCTTAATTCCTAGAGTGTTTTATAATATTAAAAAACTACGGATTATATTTAAACTATTTATTGATAAGAAAGAGAGATATGGCTATATTGAAGTATTAGTCAATCAGAATTCGGTACACATGCATGCATATCCTTGCAGTCAGTTTTGATAGTATCCTAATGTAGGAAAATATTATACTAGCAATCTATGTTCTAAATTTCGTCCTGTGATGATGAAAACTAAGAGAGTTTTGGTCATTAAAAGTTTCATCCAATGATATTGCTTTCAAGAAGTATTGCAAACGTCGTACTTGGGAACCTCATAATATGTATCTATAATGTAAATTTAATGCGCGTGAGTTAACGTTCATATGCCAATTTGACCATGTCATTTTGTCTTAAGCTTGTTTATACTGAGATTGAATACTGAGATTCGATTACCTTCGTTCCACACGTCTACACAACATGCCTATTAACCCTAAAAAGGTTTCATCTCAGTTGATGAGTAGTTTCCAAAAACACTCGCTGACAAAAAATTACCGTAGTAGAAATAAGAAACGAAGTAAAAACAATACGCAGTACAGTTAAGGTGCGATATGGAAATATCGGCGATTTTTTTAGATAGAAAATACATTCTTTACAAGGATGGGTGATTCTTTTTAGGCCTTTACTATTATTGGACAAATGTAATGTGGTTGAAAACTACATGTTGAGGAATTTTAGATTTCTTAATTAGATTTGTCACGTAATGTGGCAGTCACGTGATTTTAGCAAATACACCTGCAGTATTGAGGTCATCTATAAATTCCAATATTGCAAGGGCATAACCAAGTTCAAAATCTAACTTTAATTTATAATTATTTTCAACACTCTTTGTAGTTTGTGAAAAGTGCTGCGAACCTATATAAATTTTACTATGTAATTGCTAAAATTACATTTGTTAGACCGTATGTTGAAAATTTTGCTGGTCAAGTACATTAAATGTAGATAGAAGTAATTCATTTGCAAGATTTCATCAGGTTCGCAGCACTTTTCAAATATCTTCATACCACTTGAGTTTAAGTGTAAAAGCTTGTCGTAATTCATTGAAGGTATGCCCTTGCAATATATCGATTAATTACCACCCTTCTATTACCCTTCAATGAATCTGCATACAAATGCACGGCAGTTTCGCTTGTCTAGGAAATGTACAGGAAGTATATGAATAAAATCATAAAATAAACATCGCATCCAAATTAAGGGCCTCTGATATATATCTGCAAATAACATTTTATTTAAATACAAAAACATTTTTCATCGTATAAAATATAGCTTGATCCGCCTCTCAGTGCACACAAATTGCGTCAAATTTTACGATATGACGTCACTTTGACAAGTGCATTGCGATCAGTGAAATGTTTATATATTGCTGTGTGGGATTTAACCAACGACAAAAATACCTGCAATAGTAAGTTTTCATGTATTTTAAAGCTATCCAACAGTTTAAAATAGCATATCATTTCATTTTGTGGTAATTTGAAGAACATATATTTTTGTGTGATGTCATAGTAAGGATTTCCCGTGAAAATTAGGCCCCGCCTCCTTATTGCAGCCTTAACTGTGCTGCGTATATTCCCAATCTTAATTTGGGGAACATATACTTCAAGCCATTAATGCTGTGTAACTAATGATGATAATGTTTTTAGACAATGCAACAGACTGTTCTAATCATTGAAATTGTATATTTAAAAAAAAGAAGCTGGAATTATGCATAGATATCAAGTTTCCATTCTAGTTGAAGGGTGTGTTCAAACTATGAACAAATGGATATGTGCACGGGGAAAGTCGTGATGAAAATAAATATGGATTCTGCTTTCATTCACATTAAAAAAAACATACTTTTTCTCTTTGTTGAATACTCAAGCTTCCAAAGTACTGTAATCGTAACCTTCGCAAAACTTTAAAAAAAAAAACATATACTATAGTCAATTTTTTTCCTACTGAGATACCATGCCCTCTGAGTGATTGAATTTTTAAGGTTTGTACTTACATCGAGACGTTACAAATTACAGGTTTTAGTGCCAGATTTAGCCTATGCACTAAACACAAAACAGTGAAAGATGTCTTTATGATAAAATATTAAGCCCTCAAACATTTTTAAAAAGATTTTTAGAATAAGGAGAAATATCCAGACATGATGGTTAAACAATGATATTTAAATCGCAGCTAGGATTACTAAGTATAAAGCGTTTCCTTTGTCAAAGTCTGTATCAAAATCACCATCAAAGGTGAAGAAATTTTAACTTTTTAACCATAAAGATAAGGTCAGAATGTGCACTATATATAGTCTTATCTATAAAAAAGACTCTTGTGTCACGTGGAACCCTGGAGGAAGATGAAGAGCAATGAACAGCAAAACCAAATTTCTTTTGAACCCGAGTATATGCACATACATAGATACAAAATAATGAGACCTTACCTTTCAACGTCAATACAAAGAATACACAAATCAAAGTACAGATCACCAAGATGTTACTCAGGTGTATCATTTACGAATTTTGATAAAAAAAAAATAAATGATCTTTCTCATTTAAAATTGATATTTTAAGCTCACCTGAGCTAAAAGATCAAGTGAGCTTGTCTGGATTCCAACTGTCTGTCTGAAAATTCTTACAATTTTCAGCTTCTCCAGATCTCTGCAAATTTTTACTAAACTTATCACAAAGCATCTTTGGATGTAAGGAATTCATGTTTGTTCAAGCGAAGGGTCATGTACATTTTCAAGGGAAGATAATTAAGAATCAGTGAAAATTTGGTTGCGCCTTTTATTTTTTTTTCTTCTCAAGAACCCCCGGATCAGAAAAATGAAACCCATATGAAGCCTCCTGACATAATGTAAATTTAAGTTATTTTTTTATCTTGGCCCCTTTGGGCGGAGTAGGTCCGGAATAAGAGGAAAACAAATTAGGCCTTGATTACTTTATAAATATGGATGCATCCTCAGGAAAAATATATATGGTTCAAATTATCTCCATTCAAGGTAGGGTGGCGATAAAATAAAGACCAAAGTTTAACAATATAACAAATAGGAAAAAAAATCTTGACAAAATTTCTTCTACAGAAGAACAAGGCCGTGTTCGTAATACTGATATTGGAGCATATTAAATTATGACCCCTTAATGGACACATTATTGAGTCAAAACTTTCATTAGAATAAAGAGGGAGATAATCTTTTTTACATCTTCCACTGAAAAACAGCAGGGCCAAGTGAATCAGGTGAGTGTTGTGACCAACGAGCCTCTTGATAGTCATATTTTGCAAACACATACCGATTCTGGATGGATTTTGTCATGATGTTGCACAATGTGAACACAAAAGCTATTTCTGAAGATTCTACGTAATTCAATTACATACCAGAATTTTTTATAATGTAAAATCAGTAAAATTTGAAACCCATGCTAGAAAACAACTCATTATCTGCAGTTTATTATAACAACAATTTAAATCACTGACCTTCATCTGCTTGTTTGGTTTTATATAGATTAGTTCAAGACTTCAGCGAATTCATTGCGAATAGAAGATACATTTTAGAAACATGCTATATTAAGTATGTTAATCATTAACTTTATAATATTTGACAAAATATTTGACTTTGAAGATTGGGAGTTCTGAATACATGAAAATACCTCTTCCCTTTCATCACAATATATGAACACGCAATCATGCAGAGATAACACCTGCAGGTGCCATTACTTCTTCTCTTAAAATTCTTGTCTTCTAAAACGCATATTAGTATACATTAGGTAAAAATCACAAAAATGAAAAGGTTGAAGATAACGAACAGTGATCGATCTGAAAAAAAAAATACAAACAATACAAATCTTTGAACAGGGCAAAAAAAATGGACCCCAGATCAGGTGCCAAGGAGAAGTAGGCATCCCCTTCTGATAAAATGTAAAGAACTTCAAGTTAATTTAGGTGAGGATTTTTCCTTTAAGATCTCAAA
The DNA here is from genome assembly GCF_033153115.1 of Saccostrea echinata. Classification (NCBI taxonomy): domain Eukaryota; kingdom Metazoa; phylum Mollusca; class Bivalvia; order Ostreida; family Ostreidae; genus Saccostrea; species Saccostrea echinata. Next base: position 21,975,654 of record NW_026889779.1, on the reverse strand, counting down.
ACTTGGCATGGATTTCCATGATATTTGTACTGGTGATGATAGAGGAAAAAGTTTAAGATAATGGGATATGAGTCACCAAAAATATTAAGGTAATCTACGTTTTATGTAGCTGATAGATTTTATCTATGTTTAGCGATTAATTTTCTTAAGAATGGAGTATTAACACCTACTTTGTATTCTCGGATGTTCCCCGCGTGGCGGAGCAACTATTAGAGCGTTTGCTCTAATAGTTGCGGAGTAAGAACTTGATCCTTATGTTGCAGGTTCGAATCCAACTACGGAACATCGAGACCGGTCCTACGGATGAGACCATATAAACCAACGTCCCGTGTCGCAGTAATTGCTTTTTCAGTTGCAGAAAAAATACACCGGGGACCAGTTTTTGGGCTTGCTTTGCAGGAAATCTGTGTTTAACTTTCCTGAGTGAAATTGTTATATAAATGTTACCATTGATAGTCCTTCCTTTGGCTGTATTACATGTTTTACTTGACCTCTTGAATAAAAAGAAATTAATTAAACATATTTGGAACCCTTGCTTCTCTTTGCAATAATAGGACGACAGCTTTCTCTTTTATTCTAAATAGACCATTGGCACATTTAACGTATGTTTTCTCTTAGGCATTTGTAAAGAAATCAAGCACTCATCTGATAGAATTATTTAGGCCTTTCAACTGCCGCTAGGGTTCGATGAAAAGAACGGTAACCCGTTACCGGAACTTGTTCAGAGCGGGTCCGAGGAAGCTAATTGTTTTTAAAGAGGTCAAGTTTTAGCATTTCCCAAGTGTTCCTTCACTGACAGGGAAATCCAGTGGTTTTAAAATTTAGTTCAAATGTTTAACTCAATTATCATGTAGTTATGGACACTGTACAATAATATATAAGTGAAATTTTTAATAAAAATATAAAGTGAAATCCATCCCCTTCTTAAGTTTGATCTGATTAAATTTTTATACTTGATCGTTCTTCTTCGTGCTTAGTGAAAAGAATAAGATAAATTAATGTTGCATTTAATTGAAGAAATATTTATCTTTATAGATGAAGCACAACAATGCACAAAAAAAAAACATAGCATTATATTTTCTTCTTCATAACAACTGTTAGGGAGATTTAAAAATCTTGAATATAGTCCGTTCCCAATTCATTGATCCCGTTATTCCAGGTAAAGAGTGAAAGCATTCTCTTTGTTTTGGTCAACCCTTTTGTGTACCAAAGATTATAAGGAACCCTTTTGTGTACATAACAATACCAAATGAATCAGCCTCTATGTCATTCCTATAAACGATAACTCAAAAATTGGCACTTGGTTGGTCATGTCTTACATTTGAGTTACCTGTCCTTAAAACACCATATCGTACAAATCAAATATTAATAATTATTTTTTTTTTATGATTTAATCAAAGGTATGTATAGGTTATAATCCTTTTTACGAATTTCATGTACCTACAGATATATCTATCAATTGTTTTTTACCGTATGTATAACTTGAAAAATTAGTTGAAAGACCTAAATTATTGTTAAATTTCTTTCATTTGTCAAAACTCTATAAACTGTTATGATGATGAAATGTTTCGTGTTTTAGCAAAGTCTGTCAACGGAAATTTGGCATTTTCAGATATCATATTGCTCACAGCATCGATATTTTTTGATGTGCCTACAGATTTCGATCGACCATTTTGACTGCAATTTTTTAATTGTACTTTTTTTTTCTTTTAAATTTCCAAATCCATCTGAAAGCATGAAAGACTAGTCTTTCCACATATCAAAATCATATCTTTAATATGGGTTATTCAGCTATTTATGTAATGAAGCACATTTTTCATATACGCACTCATTTTCATCTTCTTGGCAGAGATCATTTTTAAATAGTTTTAAGCTCAGTGTAGTGACCTTTCTTACTTTAAAAGTGAATTCCTTTGCGACAACAATAGGAAAAAACCATGGGGTTTTCTGTGATTAGGAGTTCTTAAATAGAACGTTTCAACTGTTAAAAAATAAAATTAAACACTTCTACATTTATTATGATAAACTGTATGTTGCATTACTAATTGAATGACCTTGAAAAGGCCCTACGTGCCGAGTACAGGTCTGAATTAAAAGCCCTCTACCGGCACGTAGTAGCTTCTCAATATGAGTGGAAAATTCTCCAAGGGACTTAAATAAACAAACAAAAAGTATTCTGGAAATATACGCAATTGCTATTCCTACCTCCTAATCTTTTGCATGAGTTGGATATTCTCGTAAATAATATTGAAATAAAATAATTTTCATTTTAAGTACGTTTTATGATATAGTTTATTATTCTTAAAAACTAGAAAATGTATTTTTGATCACCGCAAACAAAGTTGGTTGTATTTCTCTGGAACTATTTTATCAGTCTGAAAATTTTTGCAAACAGTGTCTGGGATACATTTTTTTCAAAAGAAAAATTGGAAATTCTTGCAAATTGATCTAAGAAAATCAGAAAATATGTGAAATAAGTATCCTGGACATAACTTTCTTGGAAAGCACTGACAGCTAATGCCTATTATAAAAATAATTTACAAACTGTACGTGTGACAAAAAATACATAAAAAGCTCACATTATACATAAATAAGCATATTCAAATCTAACTTGTTAAATACATCATGATATTGGGGCTGATTTGGTCATTTGAAAAAAAAATATGAAAATATCATCTCTTTTAATTTAAGAATCTGATGAACAAGTCATCTTTGTATTGTTTTCGTTGGATTGTGCAATTTCACCTGAAGCTTTTCAATCGGATTGATCAGCTTCGAATGAAAATTACAATCAAAAGCAAATGCTTTGTGTTAGAACATATTTTATGTAAGTTCTCCTTGCGTAACAAGACAAACGTGTTTTATATCATCACAGAACATACATTTCTCATTAGCTATAAGTATATGTATGTCAGGGAAGTAACACAGAGAAATTAAGCGCAACCCTTTTCAATATGTCAGGTTGTCTGTCTGTTACACTGAAAGTGTGTCTATAAATGTGTTTTTTTTTTCAAATGTATCTGCAGTTTTTTGTTTTTTGTTGTTTTTTTTTAATTTATCTTATTATCAGCAAGGGATTAAGGATATCTAGCAGCAATGAAAAATATTCCATAAAGACAAATTATTTTAATTGTAACATTAAAAGAAAGAAGAATATAAAAGTCAAGGTCAGGTCATGGGGTCATTAACTCATAGCACATTCGGAAAGGTCTTGTCACAGATATTGCACATGTAATAATGTTCATGTAAGATATAAACGCTCTGTCATTTCAGATGCAAACATTATTTCGAAGGTTAAAATTTTTGAGAAGGTTAAACTTAAAAGTTTAGCAATGCACATGCTAACTATGAAAGCCCTATCTTCTCTCCTTCAAAAGTTATGACCATAGTTAAAGTTTTTGTGAAAGACAGACAGACGGACAATAAGACGAATGATCCTGAATGTTCCTGCACTTTGCGAATGCGGGTGACAAAAATGTGCATGTTACGTCATTCCCATCTGTATACTGTAAAACATCAATCATGTCGATGTAAGAAAAAGAGATTAAAACGAAATACCTGTGTATGATACATCTCAATAACTTCTATTTTTCACCGCCAACACCTTTAGTTGTTGTTGTTGTTGTCAGCTGATTAAGCACAGGACTCAGTTAACGGATAATAACCGGTAAATCGTATTTATTTTTGGACATATTTTTAAAGTAGGATCCTTTCATACACACAAGAAGACTATAAAAGATGTTAGTAATATTTTGTTCGTGTTTGATCAGAACACTTTACATGTATGGGCTTTTTCTATTTCAATAGGAAGAAAAATCAAGAGAACCATGAAACATGCCTGAAATATCAGACATTGATATTTTCTTAGATTAGATGTCATAAAAAATCATTTACATTGACAGTAATAAGCCTGAACTATGAGTTAATTAATAATTTATGTTTAATAATATATTTTGATATAAAACTGCAAAGGATTGAAACGTGCTTAAACAACAACAAACTAACCCCCCCCCCCCCCAATACTACGGAGAGCCTTAATTAACTTAAAATCAATTTGAATACATATCTGTATCAGCATTAAAAAGTTCTTTAAATTGAATTTTAAGGATATTGCGTCCAAATTTACATACATTTTATTTTTTTTCAATTTAGCCATTAAAGATTTTCCAACAAACCGTCGTTCCAGCCAAGTAAACGGTTACAATTGCCATCCCTAGTTTCAGAGAATAAAAATTTATACTGTTATCTTTCGCAAAATACTGGAAGATTGAACACTTTTAGATGAATTTAGTCCGCTTTTTATAATTACAGTTAAGATTATCTAAATTATAACACTACTTTTTTCTGTAACCATAACTAAAATAAATCTAAAGACATCGTATATGTCCCATCCTTGAAGCTTTTATTTTGAACATGTATTGTTTCTCTTGCACATTAAATGTTTATTTATTCATCTTTCCTTTAAAAAAAAAAGAAAAAAATCTATAATTTCATACAATGTTTCTTAACGAAGTCATGACATACGACGTACACCACGCGTTCTCAATGTTTATTGAATTTTATTTCCATCTTTTTGTTCTGCGAATTGAATACAAGGCATGCTGTTATTTTTGGATCAGAAAAACTCCCCTTTTATAAAAATCTTTATATGTGTCAAACATACAGATTTTCATTGACATTTTCAGTACAGTTTAATTGATTTACTTTCTCACAGTTTAATTGTTTTACTTTCTCATGGTTCCATAGCGGCGTATATCTGTGAGGAAAAATAAATTTCAAAATATGAAACGGTTTAGAATTTTTTTACTTTATTAAATTATACATGAAACACAGATTATCTAAACTTACGTTTTCTCAGATTTTGAATTCAGCATTCCGAGGTTTTATTTCAATTACTTAATAAACTGTTGAACTTTTCAAAAAATCTCTTGTTTTCACATACCTGTTAAGACATTTAATTCCACTAGATTTTTATCTCCTATATTCTTCCTGTCGTTCAATTCTTTTTTGAGTAGACAAAAGTGGCAGACAGTCGCACAGAAGCTAAATACTATGAAGATTATAAAGCTCCACATAAAACAATGTAATCCAAAGCAATTGTTTCTAGAGTCAGTGTATAGATCGTATAAAGCACCATACGTTTGTTGCATGACAAAATGTCAAAAAGTATCATGAAACCATAATTCCTTCCGAAGTATTTCATTCCATAGAACTCGCTGACCATTGTTGGTGTGATACAGAAAATGATTCCAAATGCCGATCCAAAAATTATTACAGCTATTATAAAGAAGATATGATTGTCTACCAGAAAAATTGACAAAATTAGGCATAATGTTTGGATAACATTTACGATGAAGAGAAAACCTGATCTGGGAACTTTGTGAAAAAACAAGTCTGACAAAACCCCCACAAAAAAATTGGAAATAACACCAGCAATTGGAATTAAAGTTGCAGAAAGGGCTATATACTTTTCTAATCCGAAAGATTTCAGGAATGTTCCTGTGTTATTTTGAAAAGTAAGTGAAAGACCTACGGAAAATATAAATGCCCAAAAAACGTAATGGAAATCAAGTCTACGAATTAATTCCAGTCCTGTGACATCCTTTTGTTTGAAAACATTTTGTGTTGGTAGTACTTCTGAATCAAGAAGATTGGTCGAATCACTATCCATTTCTGTCGTTGACCGCTTCAAACATAAAATTCCTAGGCACCCAGCAACTCCAAATGTAACTGCTGATATCTGATAGAAACCACAAAGGTTCTGATTTTCCTCATCTTTTACATTATCCCTAGCAAATATTGTTCCATAAACTGCAATAAATATAACAGATCCCAAACTTATACATGCACTTATAATACCAACTATTTTGCCTCTGTGCTTTGGATGAAAGTTGATCATATTTGGGATCATACATGAAAACCACATGAAGGAGGCACCGATACCTAAATCAAGAAAATTAAATTTGATGGATAATATGTATAATTTTCTCTGTTGCAATTTAAAAAAAGTGGAAAATACTAGTAAATTAAACCAATTATAAATTTATCTAAGTTATTTTTTACGTAAAAAGAAAGGTGTTTTTTTTTGTTTTGAATGTAGGTATCCAGTTAATTGTATATTTGCCTATACATACTTACATGCATTTATACACACAAGATAACATAACATACGAGCATCTGTTTCTTTGTAGAAGATATTCTCCCATGAATATTCAGGGAAAACGAAATAGTTTCAGAATGACTATTTTCATGTCATAACATACAGAAGTTAGTTCTTGATCTAGCAATTCTTAATAAAGTTTTGTAACACATAATATTACATTCAAACGATATGTATCGCTTTCTACTTTTTGTTTTACAGTTTATGAATGTCAACAAACCTGTCATAAAATAATAAATACATTGCAACCAGAAATGTGTATAGTAGAAAGATCTCATCTGAGTGGTTGTGTATAATAAAGTAAATCCGCCGGTCCCTAGAAGAAAACCCCCAAAGGATATTCACTTGACGCCAAACGCTTCATATAAAATTCCTACCGGAAGGTCGAGATTTATTCCAAAAATTAAAAAGGCTTCAAGAAATTTCACTGGAAAAAGAAAGGTATAATTAATTCTTTTGTGTATGACAATACACATTTCATCAAATACAAAACAATACCAAAGAAGCCCAGCTGGCACACAACATTGATAAAACGTTGAATATTATACATTTATTGCATGAATCTGAGGAAAATATGACGATTTTTCAGCCAAGAAAATTAATATTCTTCTCGGGCTTTGCCTAGGGTAATATCATTTTTCTTGACTGATTAAATCGTCACATTTTCCAAACATTCATGCCATTAATTGTTTATTATACCGAAACAAGCCATGAAAACCTTTTAAAATAAACACAAATTTTCAAATGAAGATTTGCAGGAAAATCACATATAACAAACTCAATATACATGTAGCTATTGAACTAGACTGGATAGATCTTGTAATAGATATAATTATGTTTTCGATATAATCCATTTCTCTCAATCACACTTAGTTTATAGATGAGATATCTCAGCTATTAAGTTTAATTTATAATTAGGGATGGCAACGAATATTCGAACATTCGAATATTCATTCGATGAGTTGATATTCGAATATGAATTTAAGATTCGAATATTCGGTATTTTTCAGATTTCATAAAAAGAAGTACTGTGAATAATAAATTTTGATTAGAACAGTGCTGGAATTATCCCTGTTTAATTTACTAGCGATCAATTTCGATCGCCTGATTTCTTTCACTACTTTCTTATCTTATAGGTATACTAAATTACATTTATTTTGTTTTGAGTAAGGTGTTACAGAATTGTACAATAATGCTTTATGTATAATACAAAACGTACTTTCATAGTTTTTCTTAGTTAGATACTATCGGATCTAGAATCGAGAACAATAAAATGAAAACCTTCTTAGAATGTCTAAAAGACGCGAAGAGTATACTTCTCAAAATAAATTTAATTGATCATTGAAGGAATGTCCGATAGAATTAGTCTGTAATTAATATTGCTCAATTTCAGAATAACTGTGAAAATTAATTGATTATCTCGGGTTGTACATAATCCTAAATTTTATATTCGTTATCGGGAAATTAGTTAATTACCCTGGAAAATTGTCTATGGAAATATTTGTTTATATATTTAAAAAAAAAATCAAAAATTATAATCATATCTCTTATTAGGCAGATAATTGTATACTGTACGTATTGAAATCTGAACAGTACACCGTTTCGACTATATCTTTCCTTTGGTAAGACGACAGGTTCCTCAGTTGGAGCTACTATAAATACACATGTTTCATTTGTTAAAATTATACTTTTCTACATTGAAATCAGTTATTTATTTCAAACATTGACAAATATCAAATGGAATTTCTTATTGTACACCTATACAAAAGTCTTCATACAATTTTACTTCCAATATAAGTATACCTACACTAAACCTTTCGTGAGAGTAGGATGATGCATATATAAATTAAACAGAATTTATTTATGTTATCGAATATTCGAATATATTCGAATACTTTCATTGAATATTCGAATATGAATTATTGACAAAATTGACATCCCTATTTATAATGTAATTAAGATTTCTTATCTGACAAAGTACGGTCAGTGATTTGTTAGATACATTTAAATTTAAATAATCATTAACTATTAACCATCTTTGGATTTCTTTATACTCAATAATTAAATATCTAAGCTGCAATTAGAATATTGTTCATTACGTATTACGTATTAACTGTTTCAAGTTAAAACGAATTGTAGAGGAATTTGACATAATTTCTAAAATTAACTGTGTTTAAAGCTACATGTAAGTATTTTATCATGATAAAAAGTCTTTACTGTATTGGCTTGAAGACATAAACTAAATCTGGCACTATGCTTATAACTGGGGACGACTCAGTGTAAGTACAAACTATGATCAATCACTCAAAGTACTAAGTATCTTAGAAGTAAATAAATTCTTAGTCATATATTATCTAAGTTATGTTGTAAAAAGAGTTTCAAATGTTGACTATGGTTATAGTTTATGTAGTTAATTAGAAGCTAGACTTTTGACGAATATCTTGTTCAGCAGAGAAGAATAATGTATGTATTTTACTGCAAGTATTTTAATGTATATGATTTAATGCTAATGCAAGTAAAATACTTATTTTTATCAAGACTTTATCCGTATCATATTCAGGGAAAAGAATGGAAATGTGACATCTATGCAAAATTTCTTCTTTTTTTTGTCTTGGAATAAACAATTCCCATGATTAGAATATCATCCTGTTGCACAGCTGTCTAAACTACGCATAACATTATGTTTAACTTTTCAACCATTTGGATTTTAAAATGTGCACTAAGTAAAGTTATGAGAAACAAGTAGAAAACGACTGTAGTGCCACCTAAAGCAACAGAATAAGAACAATGAAAAGCAAGAAAAATCAACTTCAATTGAACTATTCCTCTCAATCACACTTATTTTGGTTCAGGTAATGTACATTTGTATTTGTTCAAATTATGGTCCCCAGGGTAGGGTGTGACAATAATATATAAAAAGAACTTATATGAGAACAAATTGGGGAACTTTTTCTGAAGAACAGCAGATCCATGACTGGTCATATTGAAATGGAAGCAATTTCAGGTAATAAACATTCAAGTTTGTTCAAACTATGACCCTTTTAGGTAAGGTGGTGCTAAAATAGAAGATCAATAGGAACTAAATCTTGACAAATCTTCTACTGAACAAGGTCATGTTAGTCATATTGATATTGAAGCATCCCAATGTGATGAACATGCGGATTCAAGTTCTATTAAATGATGGCCCCTTGATGTTTAGGGTATGGCCACGATAAAGGGAAAAAATTTTCATTGGAATAAAGAGGGAAATAAATGTTTTTATTAATCATCTTCTGAAGCACTACAGGTGAGTTTTTATGCTCCTGTACCTCATGATAGTCATATTTTGTAAAAACATGGCAATACTGGATCGTTTTCATCAGGATGTTGCACAACATTCACAAGCTAATTTTAGAGATTCTTTTTTAAAGATGTATTACACATCAATGTTAAATCAGTAAACGTTTTTAAAAACCTGCTTAAAAAAGAAATTGTTATCTGCAATTTACTATAACAACCCTTTAAACCACTAACCTTCATCTGATTTTGTTTTATAAAAATTGGTTAAAGGTTTCAGAAAATTCCTTTTGAATAGAACATTTATTTATATTTGACCAAAATATTGATGACAGAAACATGCTATTATTTTGTTAATTACATGCTTTATTCGATATGACAGTATATTATTGTGGGGATTTGCAGATTTACATTCTAGATGAAAGTTCCCCTCTCTTTTCGTTACAATAAGAAAGGAATCAGAGACAATGCAAGATGTCATTTTATTTTTCCTTAACTACAACTTAATCCAGAAAAGGTAAAAATAAAACATATGAATTGATAAATTTAAACAAGACCATCCAGTTTATCTAGTTGAGGTTTCTCCTCTTGGATCCGAAAACTCGGCTTCGAAGTCCGGGCTGTTATTGTGCTACTTGTAGTGGTGGACATAAATTAAGATTAGGAAGACATATAGCCAAAATATAAAGGCGATCTATGTTATATGTAGCTGATAGATTTAATATAGGATTAGTGAATACATGTAGTTTTTCTTCTAAGTATGAAGTTTTAGCATTTTTGGTATTCTTTAAGCATAATTGTCATTTCAAACTCTTAATCTTTGACATTAGTTTTATGAACAGGTATCTCGGAAATAATATGTTAATGAAATAATTGGAATTCTCTTATGTAGCATATCATTCTTAAAACAAAATAAGTAATTATGCTCACTGTAAACAAAGTTATTGGTTGGAATAAATTGATAATTTTAATTAGTCTGTAATCTGTGCAAATACTGTCTTGATTTTTTTAACAGAAAAATTGAAGATATCTAGTTAAAACATTTTTTTTTCAAATGTGGTTGCAAAATACCTCCGAAGACATTTTCAAAAATTTAAAATCTTAAAACTTATCAAATTTCACTTAAACTTATGACTTTTTACACTTATACAAAAATCCCTAATGATAATGAAAGAGCAGGCTTTCAACTGCTTCCTCAATGAAATGGAACTCGTGAATTTTTATACCTTGTGAATTGTCATCTACAAAATTACTTTGTTAAACACCGTTTTTTTTTATTTTAGATACAAGTACTCTGAAGTTAATGGATTGATTGTACGTTGTTTTATGTCCTATTTGAGAACTTTAACTCATATAGAGACGTCACTATATACCGGTGAAGAGTTTCAAATTTCGACTTAACTCGGTATTCAGGGTTATTAAACAGTGAACTTTATCGTGCCAACGCCTACCTTGACACAGAACCTCGGTTTTTAAGGTCTCATCTGAATGATCTGTGATTTCACTTTAAATGCTGGGGGCCTGGCGAAGGAACAGTCACTACCTATGTTTACGTCTTAGGTTTGACGCGGCGCGACGAACGAGAATCAGACCAAAGCCTCCTGATCACGACGATCACGAAACGAACGACCTACCACTGGAGTACTGTGACCGGTCTGAGGTTGATATTAAAAAGAGTTTCTCATGTCATCATTGGAGACCAGGTCTTGCAACAGTCTGTTGGAATTCGATGGGCACTAATTGTGATCCTTTATTAGCGCCCTGTTTTTATATTGGAAACAAAATTCTTGCTGTGGCCTTCAACTCGACATTAAGATATGTATGAAAATGAAAAGGGTCTAGATAACGAACAGTAATCGATCTCCAAAAATCTATGAACAATACAATTCTGTAAAAAGGGCATAAAACACGGACCCTGGAAAAATTCCAGAGGTGGGATCAGGTCCCTAGTAGAAGTAAGCATCCCCTGACCGATCACACCCGCTGTGAGCCCTATGTATTGGTCAGGTAGACGGAACTTCCCGTAGTCAAATTCAGTATAAAAACAAAGGCTTAACAATTGGTATGAAACAAGTTAGCCAAAATACGACCAAATGATAGGTTATATTTGCTATATATAGTTGATGTATCTTTCGTTCAAGAAAGTCAAGCACTTTGTTAAGCGTCTTTCGTGTTGCTTCTTGTCCGCTTATCAAAGTACACGCTAAGAAATTATTAAATCAAATGCATATAGGAGCCTTCTTTCAAATGCGAAAATTTACCATAACGGTAATCAATCGATGAGGAAAATTGCACTAAATTTTTAGTCTGCTAAATTATATGCGTTTTAAGTAGTATTTGTATATTCAAAACAAATGCTTTTTCAGTCTGTTTTAGGTCATATTTTTGTTATTTCTCCTTGCATGACAAAAATTATCCACCAGTATCATAGTACCAAAATTCCCATTAGCTCTACATAGGTCCTACTTACTTTGTAAGTTTTTCTATCTATTTCGTCAGGAAGTCTGTCTGTAGATATACTTTTCAACATGTTTCTCCAGGTTTTACCTACTTTTAAAGTCAGTCATGGCTAGGGCTTACGTGTATCAAGCAGGGGCTGAATTGTCATAATGATACCATTATAAAAACTTAACTTTAGCAATAAAAGAAAAATGTATTATGCTAACAAATATTTTTTTATATAATGAACAACGGATGATGAAATCCAGCTATCAAACAATGAACTATTACAATGAATTTCGGGGGGGGGGGGGGGGGGGGACTTCATTTTTTAAGTTCAGAAATTTTAAAAATTTTCTTGAATTATATATTGAATAAATATATAAACTGAAAGATAAAATATATTTGAAATATTCCATAGACAATCTCGTCCTCCGCATAAATAAAATCATTGAAAATAATTCCTGTTCCTGAATTTTCTCATCGTTCATGTTTTCCGTTAATATCTTTCCGATTAATTAATGATTTCACACAGATAATAGATATTATTGGTAATTAAAGTACGCCAAAGAAAAAAATAGCTCGAATAGTACTTCACGGCAAGTTTTTTTCTTTCGAAGGGAATACAAAACATGAATCGCTTTTGTATCGCCTACATTAACGCATGCAGTTGTACCTATATATCTACGATCAAAAAATATTCTGACTCAGACCCCTTACTTTAGAAGAAAGAAGTGACTTTCAACATGTCTGTTTATTTTATTTTCTCTTTATATTTTACGTACAACAATATTCGGCTCTTGGACATTCCTTTCCATACTTTTTCTCATCCAACTTCTTCTGCAGAAGTCCAACATTAAGAATTGTAGCACATAAACTGGAAACTGCAATTATGATGAAGCTCCATGTAAAGCAATGCAGTCCGTAGCACTGATTGGTAGAACGTGTGTTTATATCGTATAGGACACCAAATGCTTCCTGAAGAACTAGTCCACCAACTGCATTCCCTAACATGATGAAGCCCCAGTTCCTACTAAAGTTTTTCATTCCATAAAACTCACTTATCATAGTAGGCGTTAAACACCAAACAGCGCCATTTGCAAAGCCAATTACGAGGTCTGTGATAAAAAATAATGCAAAGTTGTTTGCAAAAAATATACACAATCCAAGATCCACTGTTTGTAAAATATTAAAAGATAGCAAAACAGCAGACCTAGGCACCCAACGCATGATGGCATCTGACATGAAACCTGCAAAAAATTTAGAGGCAATGGCTGCAATAGGGTTAAGTGTTGTGAAGAGGGTTGTATAACTCTCCAATCCGTAGGATTTGAGGTACGTCCCTAAATTATTTTGAAACATAAGCTGCAAACCAGCGCAAATGAAACATGCCCAAGACAGATAGTGAAAGTCAAAGCGTTTTAGTAGCTTTATTCCGGTAATTTCTCTTGGAAACATTTCTTTGAATTCCACTGTTATTGGATCATGATCATCATTTGAATCATTATTAATGATACGGGTTACTTCAATATCCAAATCGTAACTTATTCGTTTTACGAAGATCAAAGAGAGGGCACCTACAACCAAAGCACATATAATATTAAGGAGATAGAATCCCTTCAGATCTTGGTTTTCTTCGTCCGTTACATGTCCCTGAACAAACAATGTTCCATAGATTGCAGCAAAAATAGCAGGTCCAGCACTGAATGAGGCATCCATTATTCCTACTATTTTCCCTCTGTGTTTTGGATGAAAATTTCCCATATTTATTGAAAGTGGAGTCATGTAGAAAAATGTTGCACCGAAGCCTAAAAATCATAGACATATTTCAAATTTGTGAATCGTGTAATTTTTTTTTATATATAACAATATTCAAAGAGGCTCATGGGCCAAAAAGCTCACCTGAGTCACAATGGTCCTGATGTTCTTCATCAGCAGATTTCCCCGATATATTTTTGTAAATTTGTGATCTCTTGGTGTGGCCCTTTCCTATCCCTGGGGGTCATATCAGGATTTGAATTTATTAAACTTGAGTCTATACTACCAGAGGATGCTTTCGTATTAATATTACTAATCATGACACTGGCGTTCTTAAGCAGAGTTTTAAAGATTTTTACCTATATATTCGTAATTTCTACGTAAAATTATTTATTTATTTGTGGCTCGTCCTTACCATCTGGGCTCATGATTTGAAAAAATAAAATTAATACTACCTGAGGATGCTTCTATATGACTAATCATGGTATTGCTGATCTTGAGGAAAATAATCTTTAAATATTTTCCTATATATACTCTGGAAAAAAAATTCTGATCGCCTGTTTTGACCTTATCCCTGAGCGTTCATGAATTGAACAAAACTTGCATCTACAATGCCTGAGGATACTTCCATATAAATTTGACAAACCATATCATTATTGTTTTTGAGAAAAAGATCTTTACATATATATGTATATTTATCTAATCATGGCTTTGCTGTTGTTGAGAAAATTCTTAAATATTTTTTCCTATATATTCCTTTGTAAAACGTTGATCGTCCACCGTGGTCCCACTGTATCTTCCGTTTCATAAATTAAACACATTTAAATCTAACTATGTTATGAAGCTCTCGTATAAGTTTCATCTTTTCTGGACAATTGGTTCTTGACAAGAGTTTTGAAAGATGTGATAAAATCTCTCCTTGAAGGAGGGCGTGGTCCTTCATTTAAAGAAATTCGAATCCCTTTTAAATACTCTCTGTGCCAAGTCTAGTTGAAATTGGCCCAGTGGTTCTGGAGAAAAAGATGAAATTATGAAAAAAATTTTGACAACGACGGCAGACAGCGGACAAACTTTGATCAGATAAGCTCACCCAAGCTTTCGGCTCAGGTGAGCAAAAAACAAAAAAATGGAGAGCAAAGATTTTCAAATGCTAATTTCTGGACACCAGATATTCAATTCAAAATTAAAAATTGGGGGTTAGGGTTGAGTATGTCTTTTAAATTTATGGGAAGCTTGATTATTTTTCAACTGCAATATGTGAGAATTTTGAGTAGCAGTGGCAGCTCATTTGAGAAAGCAACTGGAGCTCCATACCCTTTTTGTGAGGGACTGTTTTGAGTTTATTGCAGTTTTGTACAAACCTGCTATGAAGAAATACACACACTGGAGCCAGGCTTTTGAACGGTAGAATGTTTGTTGTAAAGTTGTACTGTATAACAAGGCATATCCGAGAGAGCTGAATACTGCTCCAAGTAGTGTTGACAAACGAGGACCATATCTTTCAATAATTATCCCAGCAGGAAATGCAAATGATATTCCAATATTTGGCATCGAACTAAGGAATTCAACTATGAATAAAAAAATAAAATATGCACTTCTGAAATAAAAGAACGTACTAGTACAACCAGCATAATTTCTACACTTCTTAAATGTCGCGATCGGGGTTTTACCTTCAGACTGAGTGTAGTTAAAATGTGCCTTTACAGCATTAGTAAATGCTCCAAATGCGTATGTTGATCCCGAAGTAATCATGCTTAAAAAGCCAATGAATACAGCCAGTATTCTCTCTATATCTCGTCTTGTAAGATTCATGTTGGAGCTAAAAAAAATGTTCATGTTTATAATGTTTAGTATAAAGAAAAAAGAAGGATACATGTATATGAGTATCTAATGGGTTCTTCAAAAGCAACTATTGGCTATTCTGTGTATATTTATGTTATCGGGAAATATTTCATTCAATGTAAGCAAAGGATAAAAAATGAAAACAACTTGATTTAAAATCAATTTAAGCGATTCGTATTTTATTATACAATATTTACCTTATGTTTACTCCACAAACATCATGACCCCTGTGTATCTTGTGATTTTTGATGACACAATGTCGTAAACATTCTATTCATATCTGTAGATAAATGAGATAAATGTCTCATGTCTAAGTTTTATCATTTATCAACTAAATTTACTTAATTAAATACCTTCAAATCTCAGTAATAAGTTGGTTAGAAGTAAAATAATGTATTTCTATGAGGCAAATTTACATCACCCTGTTCACTGGCATATGCATGTGTATCACATAAGACCAGAAGTAAATACTATTGTACCTCAATTAATCAATGTTAAAATCTCATCATAGTTGTTAGTAGAAGACCCTTTACCTTAATATTTGCTGAAATAATTTCCTGTAAAAGTATCTCATTCAAAAAATTAATATCAAGTGAATATGAAATTTTAGATAGACAATGCACATGTACATAACCTCCATATGTTCTAATCATCTTCATCACGTGGATGTGTATTGTGTATTTGCAAGAGATAAGAAATAAATCTCAAGATCAACTAATTCACTGTAACAATAAAGAAATGTTATTTGGTTACACTGTTTTGGAGATATATATATATATATATATATATATATATATATATATATATATATATATATATATATATATATATATATATATATATATATATATATATATATATATATATAGTAAACAAAAAGGGCCTTAACGGTCACCTGAGTATAATATGAGTACAACATTGTAGTATAAAATAAAACAAAATAAACTGATAAGTGAAGATACTTTGCCAAAAACAAGAGAAATTGGATGATGAGGGATCATAAAATAGGTAATCTAGAATTCAGTGATAAATCATTAAGAGGATCTATTTACTTGCCTGTAATATTGCCCTATTTGTCACTATCACAATGTAGACGAAACAAAACAATTGAGTAAACCCATCTCATTCCCTCTCACACTGGCCTCTCTTTGTCTTTGAGGAACATTTAATGTACAAAGATAGGATATTTTGTTTCATTTCTTTTAAATTTATCTATTACTTACAAGTCTACGTGTTCATTAAAAACTGAGAAAGTACTTTTTGTATTATACAATAAAAATTCTTATACAATCATGCTTTTTTATTGACATTTCAGTTAATTATCATAGGTGAATAGCAAAGAAGAATGATTTCTTTCAGTAGAGTACAAGCTCCTGACAAGATCATTAGAAAACTACTAAGCACCAGAACATTTGACTGAGTGGTTCAATTTGGTAAAAATACCGTTTCTTAATACAACTTTGAACTCTTTGTCTGCTAGTCTCGGGTCATAAGTATTCGTAAAAAACAAAATGGCGGCGATGTAAAAAAAAAAAAAAAAAAAAAAAAAACTAGGTCACCTTAGTTTCATCAACTTTAAATCTTAATCAAACTTGCACCAACCTTGTGTTGCATCCCCTCCTTGTTTGCTCTGCTCCTGATCTGCATCCCCTCCTGGACGCAGCCTTGACTTGATGGTATGGGGTTGTATAAAACTTACATGGCGGGGGGGGGGGGGGGTCCCATTCTTCGCCGTCCTTCCGCCACATAAACACGCGTTGTTCTCCGTCAATCATCACCTTATATTCATCACTAAATATTATATTTTCCAGAATCCATCGACAGTTTCGTGTGTGTATTGCATGCACCAATTAACTCGCTTTTTTTGTTGGCTTCACGATTTTTCTTTACAAGCCTCCTACAATAACCCCCCTTTTTAAGAATTCTTTTTCACTATACTTTCCGACAGTCTTCTAGGTCCATTTTCATTTTTAACATTCGCTATTTCCGGCAAAGTCCTTTTATTTTTCACAAGTAGGATAAGTTGCCTCTCTCCTTGGACACTAATCTTTCGCGGTCAGCCACTTCGATCCTTGTTTTCTACACTTCCACGTCTTTATTGTTGCTTTAAAAAACTGCATATAGTAGATTTGGGCCCTACGGTCATCTCTGATATTTCATTTAACTATATATTAGCTTTAGACAACGATAGAATGCTTTCTTTTTTCGTACTCACAAAGCTCAGATATTTTCCTGTCCATTTGCTTTAGCGGGAACAAAACATTTACAGACGACAAAAATACGCAAAACAAAGCCATGTGACCTGTCGCGGAAAAATGAATCGAACCGACAGTGAAAAATTAGGCCGCCATTTTTTACGAACACGTTTGACCCGAGACTGTAGATGTCCATGCACAGAAATTTTCAAAGCATAAAAGCATTTTCACTATATAATCAAGAGAGTCCACCCTAACAACAGAACCCCTGACTGAGTGCCATGAATTTCACAACTTCGTATAAGGCACCCTTGCCCTAATCAATAGAGCCCTACCCTAAGACCCGAACCCTGACCCAGGTGACATGAATTTCTTAATTTTTGAAGAGTAATTCTTGCTTATGATAACCATGTAATTAGTTTGTTTGGTAAGTATTCATGAACAGAGAAGATTTTTAATGAATAAATGCATTTTCACTATATAATCAATACAGGGTTTTACTTACACTAGAACCCCTGACCCAAGTGAAATGAAATTCACAATTATGAAAGATGCATCTTTGCTTATCATAGCCATGTAATAAGTTTGTTTGATATTAAGTATTCATGAGCACAGAAGATTTTTAAAGATTGATTGATTGTATATTGATTTATGTCCCGTTCGACAATTTTTTTTTACAGAGACGTCACCAAATACCGGTGAAGGGCTTCAAATTCAGACCTTTACTCGGCACTCAGGGTCATTGAGGGTCACTGAGCAGTGAGGGATCTTTATCGTGCCAACGCCTGCCGTGACACGGGGCCTCAGTTTTTAAGGTCACATCCGAAGGACCCACAACTTTCACTTCATAGTGCCGAGCGCTTGGCAAAGGAACAGTTGCTACCTATTTTTTCAGTTGCGGCCTGGGCTCAGAGTGAACACCCTGGCGAATGAAGTACCGTGACGGTACGGTTTTTAAAGAATTTATGTATTTTCACTATATAATCGAGAGAGTCTCGCCTTTACACTAGAACCCCTGACCCAGGGGACATGAAATTAACATATTTGGACGAGGCACCCCTGTTCTTCATAACTTTGCACTTAGCTTGTTTGCTTTTCAACCGTTCACGGTTGCTCAGTCGGTAGAGCGCTCGCTCCGTGATCGGGAGGTCGTGAGTTCGAATCTCGGCCGCGACAGACCTAAGTCGATAAAAAATAGGTAGCAACTGTTCCTTCGCCATGCGCTCGGCACATTGAAGTGAAAGTTGCGGGTCTTTCGGATGAGACCTTAAAAACCGAGGCCCCGTGTCACGGCAGGCGTTGGCACGATAAAGATCCCTCACTGCTCAATGGCCCTGAGTGCCGAGTAAAGGTCAAAATTTGAAGCCCTTCACCGGTATTTGGTGACGTCTCTATATGAGTGAAAAATTCTCGAATGGGACGTAAAACAATATACAATCAATCAATGTTTGCTTTTCAAAGATATAATGCATTATTTTAATTATATAATCAATAGAATTCCCACCCTCAACACCAAAACCCCTGACCCTGAGGCCACAAAATTCACATTTTTTAAGGAGACACCCTTGCTCATTA
Organism: Saccostrea echinata; assembly: GCF_033153115.1. Lineage (NCBI taxonomy): Eukaryota > Metazoa > Mollusca > Bivalvia > Ostreida > Ostreidae > Saccostrea > Saccostrea echinata. The sequence goes on along the minus strand of NW_026889779.1, from coordinate 21,956,409 downwards.
TAACTTTGCACCTATTTTATCTGCCTAATAAACAGGGAAAAAGATTTTTAAAGAATTTATTCATTTCACTATAAGATAAATAACCCCTGTCCCCTGGGCTTGAATTTCAAAATTCTGGTAAAGGACTCATTGCTTGTTATAATCAAGCAGTCAAACATTTGACTGCTTGATGTCCAAGAGGAAAGTGAAAGATTTTTAAAGACTGCATTAAGTTTTAGTTTAAGCTCCACCCCTCTGACCGTAGAGGGGCGGGGACGATGAAATTCACAGTTTTTTATCCTTCACCCATACAAGCTCTTTGCCAAAATGGTTGAAACTGGTTCAGTGGCTCCTGAAAAGAAGTTGAAAATGTTCAAAAGTTTACGACCGACGAACGACGCACAACGCACGATGACAGACAAAAACTGATAAAAATAGGTCACCCGAGTGACTACGTGATCTAAAAAAAAGAGTAATCATATGAAATACACTTCTGTATTTCAGTATTATTTACTGATTTACTAGTTTTCTCCATCATAAGATATTATCTATTGAGTTATGGGTCAATAATTACATTGAGTTAATGATCTCATGGTGCTTAAGCTTACCTGAACATAAACTTAAGCGAGGTATTCTGATTTAAAAAGTGCCCAAAATTCTTCTGTCTGTCTATCCGTTTCCTGAACTTTTTCCTACTTTCGACTCATCTTGAGATTCACAAGGCCTAAATTGTTATACTGATGGCGCTCTTAGTCAGTATAGGGCCACAGTAAACTTATACACTAGACAAAAGTGCTAACGCACCACTTGCTATTCTTGTTTGTGAATTGATCATTTGTCTAATCTAATACATAATGCCATTTTTTTCAATACAGTCTTGGACAAATGTCTTGGTGTCATGACAAGACCCTTAAAGACCCATTAAAGACCGTACGGTTACCTGAGGAGGAGGAGTGGTTTTTGTAGTACTGGTGTTATTTACCTTGAGAGTACTAATACTCAAGATGTCAAAAATCCATATACACGTTGCATTACACAGGAAGTCTGTCTTTGGTAATCAGCTGGGTCATCATTACGCGTTTTTTTTTTTGTTTTTTTTTTTTTTTTTGGTCTAATTTTTGAGTGAAACTATTGTAAATAATTTTATATGTTACTTTAATATAAAATTGCTTAACTTACATTTTCATCGATATCTTTTGAAGGAAAAAAAATATAAATGTTTTTAAAACATGTAAAACAAAAATAAAATCACGAGTAAAAGTTACAAAGTAATCTTATCAATATTTTTTAATCGTCAGTAAAAGAAATTATCATTCATTAAAATAAAAAGATTTCGGTTATCATATGGACAATCCGACATTTACCATGACCAGAATATTATTTATTTTTCTGGCCAACAATGGTGTCCAAAATCTTCACCGCTGCAATTTCCGGGGGTCCTAGATTTTATGCCCTGTTTACAGAATTGTATCATTTGTAGGTTTTTATGTTTTTTAGATCGATTACTGTTCGTTATCTACACCTTCTTGCCGAAAACCAATTTCCCTACGTCCACTGCCCACCTTTCCTGCCCAGATATGAAGTTAGTGATTGCCGATGATTGTCCATGTGGTTGCAACAGAAGCAGTCTCCCAAAATCAAATAATACATAGAGATTGACTATCATATCGCCTTGTACATGTAGTCATCTAGAGCATGGTGTCCATACCCGGTCCACTGGTTGCCCCAATTTTGTGGAACAATCTTGAAATTGTCGTGTGGTGCTTAAATGTCATGGCTATCTAAAGTAAACATTTTTATGTTTATTTACCTATCTGCAACATTTTTTCACTTGAGGAATGAATTTTTATAAATTTCTCCAAAGAAACCTCCTGCAGACACCATACTTGACTTCTCTGGCACGCTTTTCTAGGGTCATACGCCGCATACGGTGCATTTTTCCCCCTAAACTTTTAATTAGTTCAAACATAAAGAACACAAAAACAAAGAAAAAAAAATATAAATTTATTCTTGCAAAAAGTATTGGCACGATTTTCAATTTTCTATTACATGTATATGGCTAGGCGTAAGTTAACATTGTAGTTATTTATCTCTTAATTAAGGCATTTAAATGCCTCATTTCTTACTTAAGTAGCATAATTATATATCAAATACTCATAACAAGTTTGGAAAGTAAAATGTTAATGTTCTTTGGTGTAATTTCGTCTATATTTTTATTATGAATACATGGTATTAGGAGCAATTTAGAAATCTAAATTCAGCTTATACAATCTAATTAAACTTAGATATCCTTTGTAGCGATCTAGTTGGAACCGACAAGAGATCTTATTTTAATTAGATTGCAGCTTATAATTACTATTATTTTGCGTTTATGTATGTACTTGTTTCTGTAACCACACTATTTTTATATCAATAATCCATACATTAACAGTTCCTACATGGAACCGATTTACCAGGGTATTAACAATTATCGTGAAAAATTCACAAGACTTGTTGTGCACGCAGAGTTTATATGAAAAGAAAAATACACAGTTTCTAAAAATTCGGAACAATCCTTAGGCTTCGGCCAATAATTACCTGATCAGGTCCGTAAAGTCACGAGTAGACCTCAAAGTTCCCCTACTTTTATAAACAAGTGCTTCTTATTTCATCAAAATCATAAAACAAGATTTCGTATTCTGATAAATATTGCATTCAGACAAAGAAACATACAGAATAATGTTATAAAATTATATAATTTTAAAAATCAAACAAGTTCTATTACTTGTATAAGTGGCAACATCGTCCACTAAAATTGAAACTAAACGCACTGATTTATGCATTATGAAATACTGGGAACGTTTGTATACAGGTATACAAAACAGTCCAAAAGTTTTTTTTTTTTTTAATGACAATACAGTTTATGCGATTGGAACATGTTAAAAGGGAATTATGATCTTAATAAAAATAAAAAAAAAAAAAGTGATGCTCTAATACGTATAATCTCTTACAATTCATAAAAGTTTCCTAATAGTGAAAGTAATTTGTAGTAAAAATATTTGTTTAAATATAATATTCATTTCTTCTGAAAAAAATCTGTTCTTTCTAGTATCTCACTGGATTTCCATTTTCTTCATCTGTGTAAGTAGAAAAAAAAATAAATTGTATCAAACGTGTAACAATGCATTTGTTTCAAGTATTACATTTCAAATTATAAAATCATACCGGTGCAATGTCTTTAATATCTCAAATTCAAATTCGTTGAATTGAAAATTGAGTTGAGACTTAATTAAGGCATGCTAAACATGACCCTCGTGGTCCTGAACGACAAATGGCAATCAGTGGTCTAACCAATTGATTAAATCCTCCTTAATCGAATGCAATAGTTAACCACATTGTATACCTTATATTTCTTTGAAATATACAGTATACATGTAAGCTTTAAAACCACATTTTGATTCTTTGTTGACTGTAAAATTAGGAAATGGTCAACGTACGTTAGAAAGTTGGTCAACGTACGTCAGAAAGTTTCAGTTTTCAAAATAACCATAACTTTGCAGAGAAGGAAATAAATTATGAATTTGTATTCTGTATTATTTTAAACTGTATATCCGTATCATATACAGATTATAAAACTTTTAACCTAGCATGTTTTTTATTTTAAAAAAATGCACACTTTAAAAGCAATTACATTGCTACCAAACAAGGACGCAAACAAATATATGTTAAATTAGCAATTTTTATGGTTCCACATTTATGAATGAAATTTTCTTTTCTAATACATGTATTTAGTTGCTCCACCTTTTGCACAAACGCAGCTTTAATTTCTTCAAGTTTGCTATGAATTATGATTTGGGAATAAGAACTAGTGTGCCTTTCAGCTGTTTTTTTTTTTTTTTTTTTTTTTGACATGTTTTTTTCCAATGTAAATTTCACCATAATTTAAGAACATCAGCAGTCTCGTTTAAGGTCATCATTTCGTAAGTTCTGTGGTCGATACAATGACCTTGTCGGCAAATATAATCTATCATTAAGTCAAATGCTGACTGACTTTTTTTCATACTTATTGTTAGGCCATTATTTACACACTAACTTGTCGACGGATTTTTCCCGATCATGACAAGGAGCACACGGCTGGTGTGACCGGTGTCGCATAATATTTGGTCCGCCTCGTTTAAAGGTCCGGGGGGACCTAATACGATAACATATAAGGTCCGGCCTGCCTCTATAATAAAAGGTCCGCCTTCGGTTTAATATGCAGATTTTTCTCCTTTATTGATTCGAAATTAATTTGCTTTATTAATCTTTTTAAATTATTTAAGGTATAGTTGTTATAAAAGTGTCCCTCCCAGCAAAATGGAGTTCCAGGGACGTACATGTATGTACATTGTATATATACTAAAAGGATCAAGTCTTGCGATATATCGCTAGTTGCTGGATTTCGTTAGCCAATTTTAATTAATTATATTTCTAATACTATGATATATTTCAGTACAAAACCTCAAATTATCTATCAAAAAATTATTCAAAATTTGATGTTAGCACTGATTAACTGTTAGCTCCTTATCGTAGTACATACCTCCCAGGTAGTGCACAAAACAAAAAATATAAAGATGCAAAGATCTGTTGATCGAGTTACCTTATGGGAAAATCATGTACGACATGTGTCTTTTATAGTTTAAGTGATATCAATATTATCATTGCAAAATAAAAAAAATACATATATATAATACGCATACCTTCACTGGCACATTGTTCAGTATATAGTGTTCGTAAGTCCAACAATGATCATTTCATTACAGTCTCTTTCCTAACAACGTTCGACTTCCACTTCCCAAAAAGAATTTTCATATCTTTCGAAAGATATTTCATTATATCATTAATAATAATCATGCATAATTCTTACGATTCATATTGTACCTAACTATAAAATAATTGGAGGGTCACTTTGACAGGGACTTGTGTTACGGTGTACTAGCCTATCCCGTTGTTGTTAAAACAACATGTCTGTGCTTTGGGGGGTAGGCCTATTGTCTCACCTGACGGAACTTGAAGTCGCATATCCCCCGTTTTTTTATAACCATCGTTTCTTATCCAGTTAAAGACTAACGATTATTTCATTCTACTTGATATTACCCCGGGGTTAACACTGGTTAAGGAAGATGTGCATTAATTGGCAAAATCAAACCAAAGTCAATCGAGTTGAACATTTTAAGTAATAAAACACCCCCTCCCCCAAAAAAGGAAAAGATTATAAATGGTGTTGTTGTATTTTTGGTGGGTGGGGTATAGCAAAATTATGCTGATACATGTCAAATAGTTTAAAAAGTACTGATGTTGTAGACTTTCCTCCCGCATTAATATTTTTTCCCGGAAAAACGAGCTTGGGTTTAAAGACCCCTCCCCTTTTGGAAAATGAGCCTAGCATAGGATTTTATTTCCGGAATTTTTTTTAAATATTGTTTATTTCATTCCCTACATTTTGTAGTTTTCATTTCTGACGTTTTAAAATTTTCATCTCTGACATTTATCACCATAAAGTACTTTTCCGGCAATGAAAACAAAATTGAAATTTCCCTTATACATGTAAAAAAATTAAAGAATAAATCAAGAATAATTCATTGATTTCCAAATAATAAGTTCTGCTTATATTTAAAAGAATCTTATGACCATTTTGTCCTCGGACACATGTAAGTGTAAGTTCTGAATTTTTGTTCATCTTTTCAAATCAAGATAATCAGACTGAATTTGAGATCAGAAAGGTTTAGATAGAATTTATGACATACAGAAACTATGTTTGACGGAATAAAGTAATCAATGTTGAGGAGATTCTGTTTTTCGGTGCTTTCAAACACATATAATTCAGTGGGCATTAAAATTTGGTGATCAAAAATTACATGTTTTATTATTGAAATTATTGCATTTTATTACTAAACTTCGTATTTTTACTAGATTTAGTGTTGATTGTATTGTAAAATGAAAACAAAAAATGTCGGAAATGCAATGCAAAATTTCGGAAATGACATGCAGCGAGCTTGGAAGAAACAACCCCGGCTTTATTATCCACCATAGGAAATACTCAGTACGCTTCAGTACAGAATTTTCTCCTTTTCCACCTTCTTACTAGGGAGAATCTTATCCACCCATACTGTTTACAGAGGGGTTTTACAGAGCAACTTGACATGTATTTCCACCTAAAATAAAAAGGAAAGTGTCTGTTGAGATCGTGACTGATATAAAAATTCATAAAACACCACCAAGTCGTGTTCTTTTGTTAATATTTTTTATATTTATTTTGATTTTGGTTTAAATTAGATTTTCTACGACTTTAAGCGGCTATTTCTTTTTTATTTATGTGTGTGTAATGGGGGGGGGGGGGGTTATAGTTCTCTTGTTGCACGTCATCAACATTACTAATTAAATGATAATATATATCCTTGGTCCCTTCAGACAGATGTTTATGGTTGCATATAGATATACAATACAGTAGACACATCTCCTGCAAACGTACATAGAGAGGATAATTAATTGACATTAAAGTTTTGTCTTTTTGTCAGCATATTAAATGAAAAATGTACACTACTACATGTACATGTAGTATATATGCAATTCTTATGCACAATTAGGCCATTCCAAGAGTTTTCTAAGTTAATTTAGCGTCCATCCGAAAATTAAAAACCTAATTATCTTTTCACCCTGGAAAAACACACGAACCAACAAAGAAAAAAAAATAGGAACTTACAGCATTTCCATAATTTTTGCTTTGTAAGTGAGATACATGTATGTGGGAAAAAAGAAAAACAGAGGGCGGACCTTTTATTATACTGCGTTTTAAGGTCCGCCCTGCCATTTTAACGTGTTTTTTTTTTACGCTACGATAACTTTTAATAAACTCTGTTCAAAATATTCGCCTTGTAATAGTACAGAGGGCGGACCTTTTATTATATTGCGTTTTAAGGTCCTCCCTGCCTCTTTCTCTAGTTTGTATGCTACGAAAATAAACCCTGTTCAAAATTTTCGCCTTGTAACAGTAAGGTGTCTGAAATATAGAGGGCGGACCTTTTATTATATTGCGTTTTAAGGTCCGCCTTATCTCTAGTTTGTATGCTACGAAAATAAACCTTGTTCAAAATTTTCGCCTTGTAATAGTACGATATCTGAAAAACAGAGGGCAGACCTTTAATTATACTGTGTTTTAAGGTCCGCCCTGCCATTTTGACTAGTTTTTATGTTACGGAAATAAACCTTGTCCAAAATGTTTTCTTTCTAACAGTAAGACATCTGAATTATAGATGGCGGACCTTTAAATATACTGCGTTTTAAGGTCCACCCTGCCTCTTTCTCTAGATTTTATGCTACGAAAATAAACCCTGTTCAAAATGTTCGCCTTGTAATAGTATGATATCTGAAATATAGAGGGCGGACCTTTAAATATACTGCGTTTTAAGGTCCGCCCTGTCTCTTTCTCTAGTTTGTATGCTACGAAAATAAACCCTGTTCAAAATGTTCGCCTTGTAATAGTACGATATCTGAAATATAGAGGGCGGACCTTTTATTATACTGCGCTTTAAGGTCCGTCCTGTCTCTTTCTCTAGTTTGTATGCTACGAAAATAAACCTTGTTCACAATTTTCGCATTGTAATAGTAAGATATCTGAAATATAGAGGGCGGACCTTTTATTATATTGCGTTTTAAGATCCGCCCTGTCTCTTTCTCTAATTTGTATGCTACGAAAATAAACCGTGTTCAAAATTTTCGCCTTGTAATAGTAAGATATCTGAAATATAGAGGGCGGACCTTTTATTATACTGCGTTTTAAGGTCCGCCCTGCCATTTTGACTAGTTTTTATGTTACAGAAATAAACCTTGTCCAAAATGTTTTCTTTCTAACAGTAAGACATCTGAATTATAGATGGCGGACCTTTAAACATACTGCGTTTTAAGGTCCGCCCTGTCTCTTTCTCTAGTTTGTATGCTACGAAAATAAACCCCGTTCACAATTTTCGCCTTGTAATAGTAAGATATCTGAAATATAGAGGGCGGACCTTTTATTATATGGCGTTTAAAGGTCCGCCCTGTCTCTTTCTCTAGTTTTTATGTTACGGAAATAAACCCTGTCCAAAATTTTCGCCTTGTAATAGTAAGATATCTGAAATATAGAGGGCGGACCTTTTATTATACTGCGTTTTAAGGTCCGCCCTGTCTCTTTCTCTAGTTTGTATGCTACAAATATAAACCCTATTTAAAATTTATGCCTTGTAATAGTAAGATATCTGAAATATAGAGGGCCGACTTTTTATTATACTGCGTTTTAAGGTCCGCCCTGTCTCTTTCTCTATTTTGTATGCTACGAAAATAAACCCTATTCAAAATTTTCGCCTTGTAATAGTAAGGTGTCTGAAATATAGAGGGCGGACCTTTTATTATACTGCGTTTTAAGGTCCGCCCTACCTCTAGTTTGTATGCTACGAAAATAAACCTTGTTCAAACTTTTCGCCTTGTAATAGTACGATATCTGAAAAACAGAGGGCAGACCTTTTATTATACTGCGTTTTAAGGTCCGCCCTGTCTCTTTCTCTAGTTTTTATGTTACGGAAATAAACCTTGTCCAAAATGTTTTCTTTCTAACAGTAAGACATCTGAATTATAGATGGCGGACCTTTAAATATACTGAGTTTTAAGGTCCGCCCTGTCTCTTTCTCTAGTTTTTATGTTACGGAAATAAACCCTGTCCAAAATATTTGCTTTCTAATGGTAAAATATCTGAAAAACAGAGGGCGTGCTTTTATTTTACTGCGTTTTAAGGTCCGCCCTGCCTCTTTCTCTAGTTTTTATGCTACGAAAATAAACCTGTTCAAAGTTTTCGCCTTGTAATAATACGATATCTGAAATACAGAAGGCGGGGCTTTTATTATACTGCGTTTTAAGGTCCGCCCTGCCCCGTTCTCTATTTTTCATGCTACAGAAAAAAAACCCTGTCTATAATTTTCTCTTTGTAATAGATCAAAACGGGGGATTAGGGTTTTACATAGGAATATCTAGGAAAAAGTCTTCAAAAATCTTCTTCTTAAGAACAACAATGTCATGATTAGTCATATTAATATGGAAGCATCATCAGTTAGTGTAGATGTACGTTTGTTCAAATCATGACCCCCGGGGTAGGGTGGGGTCACAATGGGGGATCAAAGTTTTACATAGGATATATATATATATATATATATATATATATATATATATATATATATATATATATATATATATATATATATATATATATATATATATCGAAAAATCTTCTCCACAAGAACAGCAAAGCCATCTTTAGTCAGATTGATATGGAAACATCCTTAGGTATTGTAGATTCAAATTTGTTTAAACCATGATAACAGGTCATATAAAATTAATTTTCCGCCGGAATATGGCTGAAATATAGCCGACTCGGCGTTAAAGGCCGAGGTTTTCAACCGGTCGGTTTTCCTCAGGTAAGTTTGGTGTGGGGTGGAGCTTAATTGAAACGGCTGTGAAGCCCCGAGGGAACCAAGCTGGCTTGTGTATACCTACCTATATACACAGGATGTTACGTGTATATTACCTGTAAATGTTTTCCTAAGACATAGTTTAACTTCGCGTGTTGGTCAATCGAAATGTTGATCGTCAAATTTATGAAATAAAACATGCTAATTTTTTTATGTAGACTGATTCCTTTAGTTCAATTCTTTTTAAAAAAAATATGTTTGAATATAGGAGACAATTTTAGTTTAATTTTGTGCTTTAATAAATTTCAAATCTTTGGTTGTAAGCTGGCGACACCGAGGGAAATAGTCATTCACAAAACGAAAGTAGAAAAAAAAGCGCAGTCCTGAATAATTAACTCTCTAAAACTTAGAAATCCTGTTTGAAGGCTAAGTTTTGTAGAAAATATATAATAAATTAGATAAATATTTTTTGTATATTTCCTATTTGATTAACCCATGACGCATGCATGTTCCGTAAAAAATGGTCAAGGCATCCGCGTATTGTTTCTCCGACAGGTAGACGAAACGGGAATATAATCACTTTATCCTCCTTTTTTTCCTCGGGATACATAATTCTAAACATAACTTGTATATGCAATGACAGCTTTTATAATAATGCTTAGTTCTCTTTAAAACTGGTTATTTTACCGTAACTTTCATCACAATGTCTCGAAGAAATATTACACGTCTTAAAATTTTTAACTTGGACAATATGACTATCTCATAATTATAAAAAAGGAATTATTATTTTATTAAATTACACGATGCTTCCAATGCAGTTCGGTATTTTCTGTTTTAAGTAAAATCGATGTACGTGTAAATTTGGATAATCTATACTGCATTATAGATTGTATAGTGAAATGAACCCCCCTTTCTTAATTACAATTTAAATAGATATATGACTGATTTTCTTTTTCATTTATTTAATTATTTGACAGACTGATTAAATATAAATTATATATGGCTAATTACTTTATCATAAAGTTAAAAAAAAAAATAATATTAGCTCTGGCTGCTTCTTTATCACGATGTTATAAATTATATGCGGTAGGCATCAAAGACTGAATGTTTATTCAATGATCGGTACGATCCCCAGCCGAGGTATACAAGATATACACAACGGCAGGTAACAAAATGTCAATCAGTTTTCAGTATCCAATCTCAGGCTTAATTTCATCTGATTGACAGGGGTTCACAGACCAGGTAAAATTGAGGGCGGTGCTTATTTCCTCCCCCTTTAAACCCTAATCAATCAATCAATCAAACCATGACTCCCTAGGGGTAGGGTGGGCCACAATGCACTGTCAGGGTTTAGGATGTGAATGTATAGGAAAAAAATTCTAAAACCTTTTTTTCAGGAACAACAAAGCCATGTTTAGTCACATTGATATAGAAGTATCTTGAGGTAGTGTAAATTCAAGTTTGTTTAAATCATGACCCGTCACCCCGTGGGGTAGGGTGGGGCTAGCGCTATATCTATAAAAATCATGACACCTGGGGTAGGGTGGGGTCACAATAGTGATTAATATTTTACATTCGAAGATATGTTAGAATAAATTTGCTGATGAAAAACAGCAGGGCCTTATTGACTCAGGTGAGCGTTGTGGCCCATGGGCCTCTTATTTTATGTCAAGGTCTTGGAAAATCGTAGGACGATTCTTTTATAAAAGGCAGTGACGAATCTGAATGTATAATGGTAGTACAATGTATATTTATCTAGAATATATTCACCACATACAATCAAAAGATATGTTCAGATTTATTATCCATGTATATCACAAAAATGTTTTGTTAGAATGATCATATTAGTTGTACTGTATCCGTATCTATAGACTTTGATTCATACAGCATGAAAAGAGGGAGTATTTGTTTCTGTATTTATACAATGAATTGGGAAATTAATCACCTTAAAAAAAAGAAAGGGGTTCATCAACGCTACGTACATAATGTATGTGGTAAATGCCTTGTGTGACAAGTAAACAGAAATCTGTAATACACCAGATGGTGTTTATTTTCTACGTACTTGATACGCAAGGAGCAGATGGAAATTTAAAGAAGGTGTTATTGCCACCCCTCCCCCTCTTCCTCACCTGAGATGCAATGTATTACCGGAAATTTCTCCAGCCACTACCGAAATTATTCATATAACATGCGCAAATCTAGGGGGGGGGGGGCAGTCGGGGGGACCCCCCCATCTGGAATTTGCAGAGTTATTAAAAGTATATACTGAAGTAAATAAATGACTTTGGGCCCCTTAGAAAACGTGGACCCTACCATCACCACCACGAAATAGGTGTTTTTCACGTTTTGGAAATGGAATTGGATTTTACGTTTTTTTTCTTCCTTGTCAAGAAATTTTTGGGTTAGAAATTTTTTTGACTGGGATGCCCCCCCCCCCCCCCTGGAAAAATTCTTGATCCGCGCCTGTATAATCATTATATCCGAAACAACATATGTGCAATGTATAGCATTTATGAAAATCGAACTTCAAAAATTCTGTCATGACTACATGAGACCGACTATATTATTTCCTCCATGGTTACCACGGAGAATGACTGAGGACTTCGAAAAGGATAATTTAAGGAGATTGGCAATGTTCCTAGCTTTCGTAAAGAATTTTTCAAAAACTCTTGAGCAGGTGTAGTGGTACTAAACAATACACTTTATTGGTTTTCACCGCGTAGAAAATTCTACACGGGAGATCACTCTCAATCAAGCTCCAGACAGCTCAGTATTACTCCGTATATTTCTGGGTGCATTTGTGTGTGTGTGGGGGGGGGGGGGGGGGTTATAGCACAAATTAATGTAGAAAATAGAAATTCCTTGATACGCAAAAAAAAAAGGAAGAGGATCAACTGATGTTCCCTCCCCCTTCACCCGCTCATACAGACGTGAGATACATAAATGACTTGTATATAGAACTGGACATTCAACTTTGCCCAAAATGCTTCATGTCGGTAATAAAAGAAAATATTTTACAATAATGATTTCAAATTTTAATCCGTCAAGCAATACAGCCTGCTAGATTATCCCACAGTCTGTCTATTATAGTCAGAGTAAAATGTGTAATTTCTTTTTCTTTCTTTTTCTTTTGGCAAAGAAAAAAAAATACAAAAATGAAATATTATTTCATATGTAGTTCATTATGACGAGGAAGAGTGATATTTTTATAAGAAAGAATTAAATCCAAACCATGATTATACTTTAAATCTGATGTATATGTTTTCGATATTGAATTACCTGTTTTAAGCTTTAACATTACATGTATTTTGTTTCTGCAGTAAATACAGATCGAATACAACATTAGGCTATATATTACCCTATCCACAAATAAAGGGCAAAATATTATTATAAACTGAAAACAAGTTAATTGTTAAAACTAAAGGGAAGCATATACATGTTTTATTTTTTTATCGGTCTTAGTATTAAACTCTACATGCACTTGGAATAAGAAATTTCTTTAAATATTGTAATAAAAATAGACTATATATAATTATATAATTATATCACAATTTTGATGTGTACGCATGAATATCATAATAGTATTATAATTTGTTCTTCAGCATAATTTATTAAAATAGGGAATTCATATCTATTGATTTAAAGCAAACACGTGACCATTACATTGTCATTGCTATCTGCCGCGGGCTATACCTGCGGGTACCTGTCAGGCATACGAATACTTCACACACCCATTGTTTTATTGCCTATACACACCGGCAGATTTCACACCTTTAATCGTCCTAATTTACACAAAGCAAATGCTGTGGAAAAACAAACACAAGCCCAATAAATGCGACATTAATTTTTTTAAAAATCATTACCCTAAACGGTATTGCTAAAAGCACACTAAACATGGAGTAGCAATTCCTGCCCTAAGAGATATATTGTAAAAAAAAAAAAAAATAAATAAATAAACACAACAGCTAGGGTAAATCCTTAATCTTTCTTCATATCATGTAAACAAACTCTCTTTAATTTTATGTGTTTAAGTCAAGATTAAAACATTTTGCACCACCCGGACCTTTAAACTTCGGCGGACCTTTTCTTATACGGGCCGGACCTTTTCTTATAAAAGGCGGACCTTATATGATATCGTATTAGGTCCCCCCGGACCTTTAAACGAGGCGGACCAAATATTATGCGACACCGGTCGGCAGGGGATGCTCACTCCTCCATGACAACTGATCCCACCTCTGATGTCTTAGAGGTCCGTGTTTGTTCTGCTCCTATTTTGTAATGTTTAATGGACTTTTGGGCTCGAATACTGTTCGTTATCTCCACATATTTCATTGAGTTTTAATCGGAATTTCTTTCCGGTTGTGTAGAAAATGCAAATGCGTTTGAGAAACTTACTCGTGCTTATCAGGGCGAAGGACGAGTACTGAACGATGGAAGTACCATGTGTACTTGTCTAATATTCCCAGAAAACAATTCAGAACAGTCCTGATTCAAATGTAAAACGAACAGCGATCAATCTCGTAAATCCAGTTAACAAAACGAATCGTGAACAAGGCAAAACACGGACCCCTGGAAACACTAGAGCCGAGATCGAGTGCCTAGGAGGAGTAAGCATCCCCTGTTGACCGGTCACACCCTCCGTGAGCCCTATGTATTGATCAGGTAGACAATAAAAACATTTTGGGTCAATTAAAGAAGACCGTATGAGCATTTGAATACGCGAATTGAATTAATTATGTTTTTCCGATGAATATTGAAAAATGCTTGCAAAATGATACAATTTTGCAAAAGTATGCTTACGTTATTACGAACTAGTATTTAAATGAAATACTTGAAGAGCGATAGAGGATTCGAAACGTCGGCCCCGAATAGACGTTATTAAACTGTCTTTATACATTTCAATATGACATAAAATATGAAAAAGACAATCCTTTTCATTATTTTTTTTCTATGAAAATCGTTCTATTATTAGATTATTCGGCTTGTCGTGTCAATTTGTCATCACAATGACCACTACTACCCTATCATTAAATAGTGGATATTGTGGCTATTTTGTGGAACATTTACACTGAATCTCTTTCTTTTTTCTATTACTCCTTACATATGTTTAGTTTTGCCTTTCTCTGATCAGCCACATATATAAAATAAATAAAACACGTTAAAATGAATACATTAAATACCTTTTGAGCAGCACAACTCAACGTAGTTATTTTCACCCTCGTATTTCTTTTCATCTAACTTTTTCTGAAGTAATCCCAAGTGAAAAATTGTTGCACAAAAACTAAGAACGGTTAACATAATAAAACTCCAAGTGAAGCAATGAAGGCCAAAACACTGATTGTTTGAGTCCGTTTTAAGGTCATACAAAGCACCAAATATCTCCTGCATTGCAAGCCCGCCAAAAGCATTCCCAAGCATCATGCTGCCCCAGTTTCGAGCGAAGTTTTTCATGCCATAGAATTCGCTCATCATTGTTGGAGTTAGGCACCAGAGGGCTCCATTTGCAAAGCCGATGACAAGATCGATGATAGTGAAAAGGATGAGATTGTCGGAAAAGAAAATACATAAACCCAAACATATGGTTTGTACTACATTAAATATCAAGAGTATACCTGATCGCGGAATTTTATGGACAATAGCGTCTGAGAGAAACCCCGCAAAAAATTTGGAGACTACACCTGCTATGGGATTCAATGTGGTAAATAGTGTTGTATACTTTTCTAAATTGTATGACTTCAAGTATGTTCCTTGGTTGTTTTGGAAAGTAAGTTGTAGACCGGCACAAAATATGTAAGCCCACAGAAGGTAGTGATAATCAAACCTCCGTATTAACTTCAGCCCTGTAATCTCCCTCTGTTCTTTATGTTCATGTTTTATAGAAGTTTGGTCCTCTAAAGTATCTGAATTAACGGTTCTAGTTACTTCCAAGTCGAAATCGAACGTTACTTGTTTCAAAAAGAGAATACCAAGAGCTCCAACCACAGCAAACGAAATGGCTTCCATGAGGTAAAACCCACCAAGGTTCTGGTTTTGCTCGTCCTTTGTGTGACCTCTGGCAAAAATAGTTCCATAGAGAGCAGAAAATAATGCTGGTCCGCCGCTAAAGGAGGCGTCTAATATGCCAACAACTTTCCCTCTGTGTTTTGGATGGAAGTTAGTCATGCTTGTGGTTAAAGAAGCCATATACATGAAGATGGCTCCAAATCCTACATAGAAAAAAAATATATAATGCTTAAGCTATAAATGAAAAGAAAATAGCTCGAAATCCCATTTAAAACAGAGATATAATTCTTAAGTATCTTACATATTGATAATGGCGTGCCTCTATTTTATGTCTCAGTATGAAGGTTTCCTTTATTTTTTATAGAATTAAAACTAAACAAGAATTATGTACAAGCCTGATAGGAAATAATAGATGTACTGAAGCCAAACGTTTTTATGATAGAATGGTTCTGTGAATGTGGTGCTGTACAGAAGAGAGTAACCGAGTGTTGCTATAAGTAAGGCGGCTAATGACGTCCATCTTGGTCCTAATTTCTCACACATCATTCCAGCGGGGAAACCAAGTGATATTCCGAAGTTTGACATGGATCCAAGAATTTCCACTGAAATCATTGTTCAAACAAAATCAAAATTAAACTGAGAGAAACGCACTTAAGTTCTGGGTATGATGGAGTTTTCTCCTGGATCGCAGAAACGACTTATTCGTAATATTTCCAATATAATTTCAAGATTATAGTTCTTTAATACTTTTGGCTGTACAATTATCTTGAACTTTTAAAAATGTTTGTAAATTGAATTTTAGATGCAGAGTAATTCCTGTTACATACCTTGTGATTGTGTATAATTAAAGTGCGCTTTAACCGAGGTTATATAGGCTCCAAAAGCATAAATGGAGCCTGCAGCAATCATTCCTAGACATCCAATGATCAGAGCCAAAATTCGCTCCACATTCGTTTTATTGAAAAGCATGGTGTTGCTCCTAAACAAACAATTTGAACTATAACTAATAGTATTGCTTTCCAATGCATACTTATGAAGTCAAATATCTGCATTGATTTAGTTTGATTTTTTTATGCCATCTTTTTAATTCTATCATGTAAAACTAAACTGGATACTTAAACTATGCTACTAAACTTGAAATATACTGATTTTTGTGTCGCCTGCAGAGCAGAGCGACACTTAGGGATCACGTTACCCGGTGTCTGTCTGTCCGAATTACTATGGTTACCGACCTTTGTCACACAAACCCAAATTTAAAAAAAAAACTATCAAAATCTCAGTATTTTAAATATACGGAAAAACTGTTTTAAAAAAGATGGGCGAACAAGTCGAGCGAAATGCCTGTAGTGCGACAAACATGAAGGTGAAAAAAATAAATGTCAGTTATAACTGATCTTTGTAGCGTATTGGTTAGCATGTAAGTCTCAAGGGAAAGTGATACTCAGGATTTTTATTGCTAGGGTTCGAATCCCACGAATACCACATTACTTTTTTTAATAACAGAAGTTTTGCCGAGAAAATTTTTCTCAGAGAAGATCTGAAGCTATAGGCATTCTGCACTCCTTGTTCACCCATCTCCTTGCATGCATGTAATTTTATCTACATTTAAACGCCTTCCAAAAAATTCGATGTACATGTAGTTCTTGTGCATAAATGCATAAGTGTGCAGTTTATCCCAGACTTTAACCTAAAATATAGTAAAAAATAAATAAATAAATCGAGAAATGTTAGATTGATTAGGACCTATATAGATGTAAAACTCTATCATAGCAATGATGCATGCCTATTTCATTTGGACAGGATCATTTTCACGGAAAAGAAAAGTAAGGAATATTTCTTGTGAAGAAGCAGAGAAATAATTTATCATTCTTGCCAGAAAGATCATTCAAAGGTGGGTACATTTTAACAAGGTCACTGCTATAGAAATGTGAATTTTTTGCTATGTTCATATGAGTTTGTAAAAGAGCAACATAACTAAATTAGTTTAGCTTAGAAATGTTGATATTCTAGTAATTTTAAGTCAAAACCGTGGATCCCCTGTTACCTATCATTAATGATCTTTTACATTTTTATTTTACATGAAAAATTCTCGATGAGCGAAGGTAATAAAGGATCTCATAAGGACACGGCATACTGTTCTAAATAGACTAGTAAATATTAGCTTTATATAATAGATATCCACACCAGACAATGTATGAAACTGATAATACATTTCAAATTTACTTACTCGAAGAAAAAATAGCAATCCAAAGGGAATATTCTGTATTGCTGTAAAACAAAGATGGAAATTATCTGTATATAAGTTATGCGGTCCGAATTCCGGGTTATCATGTGTTATGATAAATATTCGATATAGATAACCGTGTATCATGTCATTGTTAGCGGACGAGACAACCTGCTTGTCATCGGTACTCGATTTATTCATGTGTTAGAAAGAAAGAACGAAAGTTCATAAATGTAGAGTGTATAAGGTTTTGTTTTTAATATTGTTCGATATCAAAATGGACGAGCTGATCCTCCCATTTCTTTACATGCGAATAAAAATATCACCCGTACAAATGAGAAAGGTGGATCTTAAGCAGAATTTTACTAAGTTACGTTATTGCAAAGATCCCAAAAATGCCATCAAAAGATTATCATATCAAAAGAACGAAGATCAAACTTGTGCAGTTGAAATGATTGTATGATTTCGATGTTTAATACTCAGATTTCTTGTCTTCCGATTTTTTTTGGGGGGGGGGGGGGTATGATGTGATCAATCGATTTGCTCAAGTGATAATTTGCAGAAACGCCGAATAAGGCTTTTATGCATAAAATTATCACTTGAGCAAATTGATGTTTAATTATCATCATAAAACCAGAAACCAGACAGATATTTCTAATAATCATATTTTACCTGATCCTTGATTAAAATAAAGATATATAAATTACGTTATTTTTTCACTAATTAGAAATCATAAAAATTATGTCTACAAGCCTCGACCAGTGTATTAGAAAGCGACACAGACAGCCAAAGACAGCTCTGTCAAGTGATAAGCAAATGCAATCTGATTAAAATCAGATCCTCGTTGCTCCTTTTTAACGATATGTCGCTTAAGATTAGGTGCCAGGGCCATAAAACTTAGACGAGCTTACTTTTGATCCCATTCTCACTTTTACCAAAAGAATTAATAGTGGAAAAGTGAGACTGAGATCCTCGTTGCTCCTTTTTAACGATATGTCGCATCGTTAAAAAGGAGCAACGAGGATCTGATTTTAATCAGATTGTAAGCATATGGCTTTATGAAGATGTAGAGGTATTTCCTTATTTATAGTTTTATCTCGAACTAAAGCAAACTGCATGCAGTCTAAATGTTGTGTATCGCCTATGTCTATTTTTATACCTAAAGTGGGCATAGACCTCCCTATAATATTTACACTCCGTCACTCTACTGATAAAGGAATAAAATCGACAGTGGGTGTTATTATTTTATGATCATAAAAATCAATCAATATATCTTATAAATAAAGTTTAGATGATTCAAGGATATTTAAAATCCAACAAAAGCTCAAATCGTCTGAATTCTATTTCATGTACATGCAATCCTAAACACGCTAACTCTGCCATGTTACATGGAAAGTCATATAGCAGCTTGCGCGATATAATGATCATTAAAATCTCAGAAAAAGGGGGGGGGGGTGTGTTAAGCCATCCATATCTAAGGTGCCTATCAAAGAGGAGAACTTTAATGAGAAAATTGATCAGAGTTTCTATATATAATCATCGTCGCTATCCAAGGGTTTTCGGTCTACTCTGCTTCACATTAACTATAAAATTGTATTTGCTGATACTTCATTATACTTCGATACTTTCTTTCTTTCTATGCTGACATTTCTTCATCACATGATGATATTTTGACATGATATGATGATACTTCTTCATTATACGCTGATACTTTGACATTATATGCTGACAAATTTATCACATTATGAAGCGTTATAAGCATATAAAGTCAAAGTATCATAATATATAATGAGTAGGTATAAGCATAAAGCAAAGTATCAGCACATACATATCAGATGACTAATATCAATATAAGGTAATTCTCTACTATTATGTCAAGTATATGTAAAACAAACAGTTTACGTAACATAACAATTTCATTTAATTGAAATGACGGAAGAAATGGCATTCAGCAAACGAAAGTGCGAAAATTTGAGTCGTATGTTAGCTTCATATTTCGTGCTTTATTGTCCAAATAACGTCACTCATTAAGGCCAGCACTTATTATTGCTGTAACAAAAATCCTGCTTGTTGCTCTTGATGAAAGAACATTCGTGGATATTACATATGTATCGTTCTCATTGTACATGTACCTCATCTAAAATATAAAAATTAAAAAAAAAAATTCATAAACTTTTATTTTGTGATACTAGTAAATGGTTAAGTAACTTAAGTTACTTGAGTCCATGTTCAAACAAGTATTTCTGATCCAAGTGTTTCAACTCGTCAATCTGTTCGTTTGTCTGTCTGTATTAGATACATTTTTAATTTAGTCTTGAAACCAAAGTTTTATTTAATACTTGGGTGACGAATAAAATAAAACATACATCTTTTTTAAAATGTGCACTTGATCGACAAACTGTCATACCAATCGTATTTAGATCGAATTTACAGAGTTGCAGTAAATACAAAATTTGCAATATGACAGAATTTCTTTGTTAGTTGTGTAGCTTCATCACTAGTGTGCTGCATGTATTTTTTTCATATTATTTAACGTTTCAAATGTACCGAAAGAATTATATGTATCTGTTAGTTCAACAAGATCAAAAACACATTACAAATTTTAAGCTGGTAAGAGCACGGTGAGTTACATGTTGTCAAATAACAAACACAAGTACAAAGTGAATATTTTTGCCTGATTGATATCAGAGCTGTCAATAATTTTATTTCCCATTTCAGTTGCAAAGCGCTCATCTTTCTCTTTCTCATGATGTCATCTTTGTATTTCAAGTGCTCGGAAAATGTAAATAATAAGCATTTCTTTTATGGTGATGTCCTATTCAGTGATGTCCTGTTAAATAATAAGAATATATAGCTTCACGTTTTTAATTAGTATACAGTTAACAACACGAAAGACTTTAATTTCAATGTAATTCAAAATATGAAATGGCAGATTTTTTAACATAACTTTTGCTTTTTTATAATGTTAAAATAGTCTTGAAATACAAGTTATTTATTTCATCCATATGCATGAGAAAATATCTCGCAAATTTAATTTCGTATATTAAAACAACCACACCCACACACATACCTATCTATCTATCTATCTATCTACATGTGTGTGTGTATATATATATATATATATATATATATATATATATATATATATATATATATATATATATGTATGTATATGTATATATATATATATATATATATATATATATATATATATATATATATATATATATATATATATATATATATATATATATATATATATATGTATGTATGTATATATATATATGTATGTATGTATATATATATATATGTATGTATGTATATATATATATATATATATATATATATATATATATATATATATATATATATATATATATATATATATATATATATATATATATATATATATATATATATATATATATATGTTTTATGTGTTAGAAAAAACACAAACACGGCCATGATATATTTTGGTTTAAAATATTACAAAGTAAGAATTGTATTTTGAGATCATGTTATGAGAAAATGATAAAGGAAATTGAACAACCAATGAGCAAGATCACGAACTGGGCTTCCAATATTAAAGATAAATTATTCGAAATTAGGTTAGGATATATGTGGGCTGACTAAGAAAGAATTTGTTATAACAGCCATTTCTTGATTATAAAGCAAAGAATTATTGACACCTACGTACAGAATCTCCTTGCAGATATCAATGTTCATCTAGATGTATGCTATTTAAGAATATTATTTACCACTTCACACTGCAATATTATTTGGTAAAACCTATTCCTTCCATTTATAAAAAGCAATTTAGCAAGATAAGACTGTCATCACATAATTTAGCTATAGAAAGTGGACGCCATAAAAATATACGTATTACACGAAAATCGAATATGCGAATTGTGTAGGTTAAAGTTTCTCAAATGCAAGTCAAAATCCAGGCCAAAAGATAAAAAATGTTAAATTTTAAAGCCCTAGCTGCAACAGAATGTTAAATTTTAAAGCCCTAGCTGCAACTGTTCAGAAGTTATGGCCAAGGTTAAAGTTTTTTAAAAGTAAGTAAAACATCAAGGTCAAGGTCAAAGTTGTTGGTATCCAAAGGAAGGTCTTGTCACAAGGATTACATATGTAAAGTATGAAAGCCCTAGCACCAACCATTCAAAAGTTATGGCCAAGGTTAAAGTTTCTCAAAAGTAGGTCAAAATCCTATGTCAAGGTCAAAGGGTCAAAGTGGTTGGTATTCAAAGGAAGGTCTTGTCACAAGAATTACATATGTGAAGTATGACAGCCCTAGCACCAACCATTCAAAATTTATGGCCAAGGTTAAAGTTTCTCAAAAGTAGGTCAAACTCCTAGGTCAAGGTCAAAAGGTCAAAGTGGTTGGTATCCAAAAGAAGGTCTTGTCACAAGGATAACATATGTGAAGTATGAAAGCCCTAGCTCTAACCGTTCAAAAGTTATGGCCAAGGTTAAAGTTTTTCAAAAGTAGGTCAAACTCCAAGGTCAAAAGGTCAAAGTGGTTGATATCCAGAGGAAGGTCTTGTCACAGAGAATACACAAGTGAAGTTTGATATCCCAAGCACCAACTGTTCAGAAGTTATGGCCAAGGTTAAAGTCTCATAAAATTTTGCAAAA
This sequence comes from Saccostrea echinata, assembly GCF_033153115.1. Taxonomy (NCBI): domain Eukaryota; kingdom Metazoa; phylum Mollusca; class Bivalvia; order Ostreida; family Ostreidae; genus Saccostrea; species Saccostrea echinata. The sequence goes on along the minus strand of NW_026889779.1, from coordinate 21,934,107 downwards.
GTGGGTCAAACTCCAAGGTCAAGGTCAAAAGGTCAAATATGATGTTACCCAAAGAAAGGTCTTGTCACAAGAAATACACATGTGAAATATGAAAGTTATAGCTCCAATCAATCAAAAGTTATGGGCAAGGTTAAAGTTGACAACAGACAGACAGACAAACAGACGGGACAAAAACAATATACCCCCGGGATCTTTCGATCCGGGGGCATAAAAAATTACTGGGAAAAACCATCTATGTTTAAATTCATACAGTTGTTATGTACACACAATGTTAAGGACCTTTGTAATTTGGGAAAGTTTCTGTACCATGCTTTTAACTTACGTAATGAATGTCTTACTGTCTTATAAACAAATTAAATAAAATGGTTTGTACATTCTCCACCATTAAACTGATTGTATACTTATTATGCTGTTAAAAAAAACCCTGCGCTATGCCTTACTGTTTATATTTATAAATGTATACAGTAAGATGTATGTCTTACGTAATAAAGTGAATATATATATATATATATATATATATATATATATATATATATATATATATATATATATATATATATATATATATATATATATATATATATATATATATATATATATATATAAGAGAGTGAGACTAAAAGAGAGAGACTTAAAGTTCCCATTATGGACAGAATAAAGGATCCTTAGTCATAAAGAATAAAAACCTCATATACTGTACATGTAGACGCTGACTACTACTACGTCTACTGCTTTTCTGAATACGTATCTCATAAAAAAAAGTTAGACATCATCCTCACAACGTCAGGGGCCCTGTGTCAACTCGTTGCCATGGGATCATTAAGTTGACACATGTGTCCCCCGATATTGTAAGGATGGATTAGACACCTGATAATATTGAACTTTTATTATGAAGGTCATACAAAATTAGTAATTTATCAAAATGTGATTAAGGAAATAGTATGATATGAATCCATTCCCCTTTTTTGAGGGGGGGGGGTAATTGCAGATGTAGCATTTGCGAAAAAGACGGGGAAAAATACTACTAATCGGGGAAAACACCCGTTATTACACTATAGCCTTTAGCCAATTAATTCTCTTATGTTAATGAACACTCTTTTTTTTTTTTTTAAAGAAACGAGGTTTCGTCATCTGTTTGGGATCTTTATTTAAAGTACCTATGATTTTTTAATCATAGCAAAATTCTATGTCACAATTTATTAATGCATTGAAGTTGTAGTATGTAGATGCGTGACTTTAGAGCTTTTACTTGTTTAAATTATTTTAATTTACACCTAGGCCTAAAACACAATGAGTTGTTCACAGAAACAGCAAATACTTCTGATCCACCTACGTTTTACACTTGTGACGTATGACTTACGTCACAAACAGGTTGTCATATTTTTTGAAAACGCATGACAGAGCATGCAAGGCTTTGTCACATTTCAAAAAAATCTATTTTCAGTTATAAAATCATTTAGCAGTAATGCGTCGTTTCAGCAGGCTAGTTTTTCAACAATATATTGCCCTTAGTCTTTGTTCAAACAAAGTAGTGCGAAAGCATAGAAAATAAAACGACTATTTCAATTAGTCAATATTTTCACCTTTGACCAAGTGTCCTTTAGCTCAACCAATCAAATTGCTGTTGATAAAAGCGCATGAATATTGTTCACGTTGCACATAGCGTAGACAGTTCCTCTTGTGGTGGTAAGAGTGTTAGACGTGTGACTGAATATGTCTTTGGAAACTTTTAATTTTTTGATAAATAATTTGCTTAAATTTGCCTTTTATTTTATTTCAGCTTAATCAGAAGCCACATTGGATCATATAAAGTCATTTAGATCTCCTTAGGACGGATTTTTGCGGACGCAGTACGGTGAGAATCTTGAACGCTTGTTCTAAATCTGGACACGTCGACACTGTCCATTACTATAGCTTATCAAATATCCAGTCTTTCAGAAATACTTTCAGACAAACTGTGAATAATCTTGTTTTAAGTTAAGTTACTTTCTCTTAACACTATGTTATTTAATGTGTATGTGTCGGTGCAAATAAATTAGGAAGTTTCCTAATATGTGCAGAGAAAATGCTGGCTGAGTTTGACAGCCTTGACACGTCACACAGATGTTTTCTCTTTTATGGTATGAGAGATGAACAGAAGTGACCATAAAGTGTTATTTAAGTTTTTATTAAGTGAGTTAAACATAATGAAAAAAGTATTCCTAATTTGTCCGCTTTAATTTAAAAAAAATGAAAGTTTTATTAGGAAAGCCTTTAGTGTTACATAGAATTGTTTAATTTACCAATTAGTGGAAAAGAATAGTTTAACATATGGATTTAATAAATAAGCACTTAACTATTTAGGGTATATCACCTGGCTTTTACTTGAATTTGATAATGAAGTATCAACACATTTCAGTTTCATTTTAAAATTTGGGATATATATAATTTTTTGTTTGTTTACTCTCACTCGCAGATAATGAAGATATTTTTTAAAATTAAAATCTGGCTCCATAAAGAAAATACAAGAAAATAATTTTCAATCTGAGTTGAAATTTAGTATTGTTCATATACTTCAGATGCATTTTTTTGTAATTCAGTGTCGATAACTTCTCTAAAACAATAGAAACTGCATGTTTATTAAAAAGTCTGTATTTAATTAGAAAGATATCTTGTCACTTGATTTTTGGTAGCTTAGACCCATTATCAAAATACTACAGACCAAAAAAATGGTAATTTATTTTCCCACATAGATACAAAGGAAAGGAAATCCCTGGTATTTGCATTAAATATGCTTTTAAGATGATGTAATTGAGAATTTCTTTCATTTTTTTTAAAGGAAATTTCAATTATAAAGAATGGGATATTGTTGAAATACAATATTTTGATGGGTGTATTGGTGTACTAGATGTAAAATATTTGTTTGTCACTTATAGTAATGACTAAGATTTTAGTAACTTTTTGATGTCTTGGTTCAATTTTTAAAATAAATTTATTATATATATATCATATTGCTGATAAATACATTGTAGATAGTACTGTACGACTTGGAATCGCCCAATTGACAAACGAATTTGGACATGGCTTCAACCTCAGAGAAGGTCCGCCCTGTCGAAGATTTGGCCTATGAGCCACAAGAGAATAAAGATGTGCTAAGCTACACTGAAGTATTTCCAGAACTTCCTCATGCCCATCCTGTGGAGGGAACCCAATGGCCAGCCAAGACCCCAGCAGCATGGAAAACCAACGTCAGACCATCCAAGTGCACTCAGGTGAGAGGGTGTCTTTTGTTATTCCTCTGAATTTTGGTACTTTTTTGAAAACTGATTTTTTATGGGAAAAAAAATGTTGACTGTTTTTCATAATATTAAACTCTTTACAGTGATGCTTTGTCACTAAATTTGATGTGCATCATGCATGTTGAACAAAATAGCTTGAGTAGTTTGAAGTCTAGAAGCTCTAGAATATGCAATTTTAGAAATTATGTTGAGAATTGTGCAATTTCTTTTTATTTGAAGGTGTTTACTGTTCCCTTAGAAGAACGTAGATTCAAGGAAATGAATGAACATAGCTTTGGTGATGAAGGACAAACAGAACAGGCAAAAATCTGCAAGGATATAATGGCTAGGCATGGTAATATAATTTCTTATATTTTTTTGTACATTCAAATAAACATTGGTATTCCATTAAATGTCCTATAATATGCATTGTTTATATAACTAGATGTGTCCATTGAGATCAGTTTATCCAAAGACCAGAGTTTGACAGTGGTCATAACTGGAAGGGAACAGTCTGTATTGAAAGCTAGGAGAGAGGTCCTTGGCAAACTTCAAACCCAGGTAAATTTGCCAATTTTTTTAATTACAGTTTTTTCACAAAATCATTTCTTTTTTAATCTACAGTGTGTATCATTATTTTGGTTAAGATTATAAGGTTAAAATGTTTTTATTATTAAAGTTAATCCCTTTCCAAAATATTCAAGGCCAAAAAAACTATGTGTGTTAGTGAGGTGAGGGTTGAAGTCAGAAGATTCAATTTATTGACTATAATGAACAAGAGATAAGTCTAGGTTTAATCAAGGAATTCTGATGCAGCAAGTCATATGGTTGAACTTTGTTTTAGTTTTAGTTTTCTTAATTTTTCATTTTAGTAACATTAAGTGAAAAAAAAATGAATGAAAATATTCCTTGATTTGGTCTGTGTTATTGATGTAATAACAAAACAGAATGATATTCTTTGAGGAAATGGACCAAGAAAAAAAATGTGGGTGGGGTAACCAGAAACACTTTTTTTTTGGCCTAAAACTCAACATATTAAACATAATTGGCTCAGGTTTGAGTCTAGGTTCAGAAGGGAAGAAATGAATTGTTAATTTCTTTGACCATTGTAGGCAAGTGACACTGTGAAAATCCCTAGGGAATACCATCGTTTCATTCTCGGAAAAAATGGCAAAAAACTTCAACAACTAGAAAATGAGACGGCAACTAAGATTACCATTCCAAGGGCTGATGAAAAATTGGATGGAATCAAAATAGTTGGACCTAAAGAAGGCATAGAGAGAGCTAGACATGAAATTCAAATCATTGCAGACGAACAGGTGTGATTAATTTATTAATTTACTGCAAAATATTACAAGTCTGATAATATCTTTGTTTTCTTTAAGCTTTGTGCCTTGTATGATTATAACAAAATCACTATGATTTTTATTATACCACCTGCTTGAAAAGCGGAGGGTATATAATGATGGGGATGTCCATCCATATGTTCCTACATCTGTAACACTTACAGGTACCCATCTCTTATCTGCAATTCCTCCTATACCACCAATGAATAAAACTGAATAATATTTTCACAGAATCATTATTACATAGTTCCACTGTCCATCTCTTATGTCATGTTCTGATCAGACAGATAATTGGGGTATACAATAGCAAAAAATGGACATTGCATTCTTTTTATAATATAGGGGTACCATTTCTTATCTACAACTCCTCTTACACCACTGATTAAAATGTAATGAGACCTTCTCAGAATCTTTATTACAGAGTGCCATTGTGCACCTCCTATTTTATGCTCTGATTGGACAGTTATTTTGTGTTTTCCTAGCAAAAAATGGACTTTGCCATTATATGTACATGGGAGCAGTGGGTATCATTTTGTGAGCTGTGCTCAGTATAGACCTGTACACAAAGTCGTACAATTTTTGAATGAACTTCAATGCTTTGCTTGAATGGAGATTTATATTTTTGTTCTCTCAATAGGCCAAGCTAGCATTTGAGAGACTTCAGATCCCCCATATTTATCACCCATTTATCTGTGGACCAAACAACACTCTGGTAGACAAGCTTAAGGAAGAGACAGGTGCTAAAATACACATTCCTCCCTCAGTCCTTAACAAAGATGAGATTGTTGTTTCTGGTGATAAAGACGGTGTAATGCGTGCGAAGGAAACCATCATGAAAATCTACCAGGAAAAGGTTTGTTCTCACATACAATAGAATCTAATATAATGCAGAAGGGACAGAGTTTCTCATTTCTTTTATAACTATTAGTTGATGGCACTAAATAATGTAGATTGTTTCCTGTGATGTAACTTAATGGTGTGTGTAAATTTAATTTCCACAGAAAAGGAAATGTCAGACAGTATCAGTAGAAGTGAGAAAGTCCCAGCATAAGTACATTATTGGACCCAAGGGAAGTGGAATTCAGGAAATTTTACACGCTACTGCTGTCTCTGTAGAAGTACCCACCCAAGACAGTGTAGAAACCATCACTCTCAGAGGTGAACAGGACAAACTCGGACCGGCTCTAACCATGGTTTACTCTAAAGTAAGTTGCCTTTTGTTAAAACCTTATAGTAAAGCTCTAGACATGTTTGTTTAAAAAAAATAAAATGACATTTATCACAATTTGTAAAAAAAAAAAAATGTATTGGTAAGCTACATAGCTACATGCACTCAGAAGCTAGTGAGACTGGTCAATCATTGGTTATGAATAATATTGTGAAAAGAAAAAATGTATTTTTTTTCTCCAACAGGCAAACAGTGTAGTTTTTGCAGAGGTGGATGCACCAGCCTGGCTGCACCGTTACGTGATCGGAAAACAAGGTGCTAATGTCAAGAAAATTACTCAGGACTTCCCCAAGGTGCACATAGAATTTACGGAGGGTCAGAATAAAATTCAGATTGAGGGTCCCCCAGAAGAGGTGGATGATGCTGTGAAAGCCCTGGAGGCTATTGTCAGGGACTTGGTAAGAAAATTCTTTCTTAATGCCTTAAAATTCTTAATATTAAAAAGTATTTCTAATTTGGTCTGACATACAGAACTAATCATAGATGTATATATATGTTGTAACAAAATTACAAAACATGACTCTTGTATTATAGAAAAAGAGAATGGACTTTACAGAAGTGAACATTGATCAGAAATTCCATAAACACATCATCGGCAAAAATGGACAGAATAGTTAGTAGAATATTTTTATTCTTTACATATGTGGACTTTGATAGGACTGTCATTGATTTTCTCGGAGATCTGTTGATTTTATGTTGTGCAAATACTTGTGCTCTAAATCTGATGATAGATTAATATTTATAGAACGATGAATACATGTACAGTAGATGTATGTATTTTGATCCAAATATTTCTTGCCACAGATCCTAGTTTTCCATTCACAGTATTTTTGCTCAAACTACAATAGTAATTAATTCTGTTTTCTATATCATGAAATTTGTTTTAAACAGTAACCAGAATTAAGAATGACACTGGATGTGCCATCAAGATTCCATCTGATGCTGAAAATAGTAACATTATCAGAATAGAGGGAGATCCTAAGGGGGTAGCCCAAGCTAAACAGGAACTGCTGGAAATGGCCAAGAGAATGGTAGGGAATCATAAGATGATTCCTTTGTAAGTTTACATGTGGATTATATTTAAACTTGGGGTAAAACTTGGAATATTTCTTTTGCAGGAAAATGAAAAAACCAGAGATATCATAATTGAACAACGATTCCACAGGACAATTATTGGAGCTAAGGGTGAAAAGATCCGGGAAATTAAGGACAAATTTAACCAGGTTCAAGTCACTTTCCCAGACCCTGGAAAGAAGAGTGACATAGTTACACTTAGAGGCCCGAAGAATGATGTGGACAAGTGTTATAAACACCTACAGAATCTCCAGCAGGAACTGGTCAGCTAAACGGCTTTGATTCTTTATGAATTTCTTAAAGATATTAAATTATACATTTCAAATTATGTTGTTGTTTCATTATTTTAAGTGTTTTGTCATTAGATTTATTCATCTTCATTTAGGTCCAGAGCAGCTACCAAGCACAGGTTCACATCTTCAAAGATTTCCACAAAAATATTATTGGTAAAGGAGGGGCCACAATCAGGAAGGTAAGATATTTGTTATTACAATCAGAATGATACTCTGTTATGATATGGTATCCGATGCAGTGTTCAGTCTGTGATTTCTGTTTTAGATCCGAGAGGAAACTGACACCAAGATTGATTTACCTAGTGAGAACAGTGACTCTGATGTCATTGTCATTACTGGTAAGAAAGCCAATGTGGAACAGGCTAAAGCCAAGATAGAGGCTATTCAGAAAGAATTGGTAAGGACATACATCTACTGGTGTCTATACACATACATGTACATATTTTAAAATACAGATGATAATTTCTAATCTTTGTAAAGTTTTACATTTGATGATTAAGCATTAGTGTATTATACATAAGTTAAAAGAAGAAAAGAATGTAATCAAGTTATTTTTTTTTACTTCAGGCTAATATCAAGGAAATAACAGTTGACATCCCTCACAAATTTCACAATTCCATCATTGGATCGAAGGGTAAGCTGATTCGCTCCATCATGGAAGAAAATGGTGGAGTTATCATCCGCTTTCCACAGGAAGGTTCCACACAAGACAAGGTGACAATCAGGGGACCCAAGAGTGATGTGGAGAATGCCAAGGCTCAACTGCTGGAAATAGCCAATGAAAAGGTGAGTGATTTCAAATTAATTCAGCTTAAGATATGTGTAAGTGTAGTCATATTACATTGCAGTATGGTAGTTGTAGAGAGAAGTTCTGAATTCCTATAAATGACTTTGTGACTCTTAAAAAACATTGCTGTCATGTTCTGATTTATTTAGTCTTGATTTAAACAAATAAATATGGGCCTCGAGGTGTTTATTTCTTTCTGAATAGGAGAAATGGATCAGTTTGTTTCATATTCTTAAAAAAAAAATCATAAACATCAAATTTAAAAATTATGGGATAATGAATCGTTTGTTTTGCAGCAAACTTCAGGATTCACTGCCGAAGTGAAAGCTAAACCAGAGTACCACAGGTTTTTGATTGGGAAGAATGGCAGCAGCATCAGAAAGGTGGGTCTATAACTACAGGTATTGTGTAAGGCTAAACTTTCAATGGCCTTTTTATCTTACTACAGAACTAAATGTGTCACCACTGGACTGGAGCTGTAGGTGTATCAAAAACATTGTTCATGATATATACACTGTTAACCTACTTTTTTTCATGGGGTCATAATTTTGCAGAATCCCATTTCTGTTCAATACGCGAGTAGAAATTTTTTTTGAATTGGCACTATATATCTTTAATGAATCTTGGTTATACTGTGACAACTTTCTGCGGAAAAATTGTGGCCGCGTACATAGTATAAATTAATCCCGTGCAGAAAAAAGTACATCTACAATATCTAAAATCACAAAAGAGTTATGTTAAAAGGGATTTTAAAAAAAATTACCAAAGTCCATGTATAAAAGTGGCATTTTTCATCTCATTTTCAACTGAGAAGAGTTTAAGGTTGTTATTACTTTGTCATGTTTTTAAGACTTCCTTTTTAATTTGAACATACAGTAGAAAAGAATGACAATGATTAGACAATGCTTTAAATTCATTTAAAAGCAATATCAATCCAGAATCATTGATTTGATCATCAAATATCTATCCTCGAATTACAAGGCATGGAATGTTGATCAGTATTTTAATATGTTAATAATGTTTAGGTAGTATTGAATTGACTCTATATGTGTACATGAATCTTGGTCAGGAAAATGCGATGTTGATTACTTTTACATGTTATCAGAGCTGAATCTAAAATTTCTAATTTACATCTGTTAGTGATAGTATGTAATAAAATGCAATATCTTAATTTTTTTTCAATGGATGTGGATTCATAAAATTTTATACTTTTTTTAAAAACAGACTTCTCACATTTTAAGTTTAAATCCTCAGATAAATTTAAGAAGTATGTTGTGTTCTTCATTTGACCACACTTGCCCTCCATCTTACCACAGAGCAAGTTTATTCTTCTGTTCTGGCTTTGTGTGGAGGAACATCACTGTCTCTGTACACCTTAGATGTCATCAAAAGATGATGTTTAACAAATTCAGGGACAACATTGCATGTTTTACTCCTCGTTCCATGGGGATTTACTGTGCTACAAGAGTATGGATCTCCCTGCAGCTTAACACAAATAATTGTCATTATTTTGAAAAAGCACATGTCAGTATATATAAAACTTAATTTCAGAGTATAAAAAACTTTTTTAAAGAAAATTTTAGTTTGAATCTGTGTAAAATGTACACAAGTCATATTACATGTATTGGCAAATAATTGCACCATCATCTGTTCTTACTTAGTCTTTGATGCTCACTGTACAGAACCATGAACTTAAAATGACAGTAATTTCCTGGAGAGACAAAATTTTTATTGAAGGAAATTTGGTAATAAATGTCATACCCAGTTATGGAAGCAGTGGGTCATTGAAGTACATCTATTTTGTCCACAATTCCACCCTATTATGGCAACAACAAAAAATGTGCAGGCTTCTTCTCATCTAGTTATTTTCAAATTTGCACTGAGGCTTTGTGGCATTAAAAAGATTTTCTGACTGAAACTTTTGAATTTTGTTGCAAACAAGAGCAAATTTAGACAATCAGATGACCAAGAGTTAAACTTCTTGTTATTTTTAATTTTTATATCTTAATTACAATATAGGTCCGTGAAAAGACAGGTGCCAGGGTGATTTTCCCATCATCTGATGACCCAGACCAAGAAACCATCACCATCATTGGTAAAAAGGAGTCTGTAGAAGAGGCAAAAAAAGAACTGGAGAGTCTCATTAAGAATCTGGTAAGTTAAACTTGCTTCTCTAATTAAGGATACACTATAAGGAAATATGCATGTAGTTAACATGTAAATAAATAGATTTTTGGCATTCATTTTCACATAATTTTGTAATTGTAATTGATTTAAAGAAAGAAAAAAAAGCTTTATTACCATTTGTTGAAGGGTAACAAGATTTAATTCTTGGTTCAAATGAGTATATTTCACTCTTATTGTTGCAAATTTGCTTTTAATAGGACAATGTTGTGGAAGGAGAAATGCAGGTAGACCCAAAACACCACAGATACTTTGTTGCTCGCAGGGGAGAGGTCCTGAAGCACATTGCTGATGAGTTTGGTGGGGTAACAGTTAGCTTTCCCCGAAGTGGGGTCAAAAGTGACAGAGTTGTCATCAAAGGCTCTAAGGATTGTGTCGAAGGGGCTAAAAAGAGAATCCAGGAAATAGTGAATGATTTGGTAAGTGTACAGCATTATACTTAAAACCTTCCTAAGCTAGAAAAAAAGTCAATGTTACAATAGAGTTATGAGCACAAACTAGGGCAGAATTGATGGACATTTCTGTAAGTTTAAGATGGGTTTTCATTTGACTACAGTTTCTTTGTTCTTTCCTCAGGATTCCCAGGTGACTGTGGAGTGTGTGATTCCACAGACCTACCACAGGACTGTCATGGGAACCAGAGGTGCCAATGTCCAGGATATCTGTAAAACATATGATGTTGGCATTAAGTTCCCAGACAGACCCATGCCTAATGGAGGTATAGTCTTAGTTATTGTCAGTTTCTTTAGTAAAGTATATGTTCATCAAGTTCTCAAATTGTGGAATTTTGATAATTATATGTACTAATTTTGTTATAAAGGTTATATGTATACATGTACATTTTCTTTGAAATCACCAATAGGAGAGTAGAACTTGTTTAACCTTTGAATCCATCTATTTGTAGATAACCATAGTAATGGTATGATAAATGGTGAAGTAGATGAAACATCTCCAAAAGATGCAAAGAAATGTGACACCATCATCCTTACTGGCAAACAAGAGAACTGTGACAAAGCCAAGGAGGCTCTGCTGGTAAGTCTTCTGTATTTTAGAAAAGAATTTTAGCGGCCAATGTTCTGTACAAAACGAACTTTAATTTGTATTCGAAAGAATTGTGAATTTAGATTAAAAGATACAAACTGCCCTCATTCAAATTCACATCACCAAGAACAGTCTGAAATCCAGACATGTTCATTAAAACTCAGATTATATACTGATTGTATTCAAGTTAATTCATGAACTTGAGGTTATTGGTTCATGGCCAGAATTGTTCGGAATTTGCATCTATAAATCTTGCTTAAATCATATTTTTAAAAGCCGCAAACCTACATAAAGCCAATACTCTCAGTTATCTAATAAAGTATTAAAATTTGCAGTTATACTGATTTTCTGGTTTATCTTTTAGGCATTAGTTCCCATCACTGAGGAAACATCAGTACCATATGACTTCCATCGCCGCATCATTGGACAACAAGGGAAGGAAGTCAGGTCTATGATGAAGCAGTTTGATGTTAACATCTCTATTCCTCCACCAGAAGAACACAGTGACAAAGTTAAGGTGACAGGACCCCCAACCAATGTCAGAAATGCCATCAAAGCTTTGCAAAAGAAATGTGAACAGCTTGAGCAGGAAAAAGAGGAAAAGGTTGTGTAGGAATGGAATGATAAAAATCTGTACACATATTTTGATGATTTGAAAGAATTGTTAAGTTATTCTGAAATAGCAGCACCTAAAAAATACCTGTTATATGGTATTTCAAAATAATTTAAGATTTTATTAGCCAATGGGAAAAAGCACAAAGTGCACTTCGATGAAGGGGCTTGCAAAATAGTACAAATATATGTTGACATTTTGTAGATTCTGAAGGGATTCACTATTACTGTCCCTGTGGACTCCCAATATCACTCCAAGATCATTGGACGTCGAGGAGACAGAGTAAAGAAGATCAGGGAAGATCATGATGTTATTATCCAGTTCCCACGAGAACAAGACGAGGATCAGAACAGCATCACAATTACTGGATATGAGAAGGATGTTGAGGCAGCCAAGGAAACCATTCTCAACATTGTCAGAGAATATGTAAGAGACTTGTGTAAAACTTAATCAGAATGTTGTCTATAAAATTTGCACTGCTTTTAGTCCCTATGTTTGGTGTAAATATTACTGTATTTTTATACAATGCTAACAAAGTTGTTTGATATATTTACCACTTATACCAGTGTTTATGAAATTTGCAAACATAAGTACATCACATTCATGAATTATTAGACTAAAAAATATGCCTACTTCGGTGTTTCTGCTTTGCAAATGATTGCATTGAAAGTAACATTTTTTTTGGCATTTTAATGAAATCTACAGAAGACTGTGACACAAAATTTGTATAATACCCAGCTTGGAGATGAGGTCAGATACTAATATTTTTAAAGCCTGGTAAATTTATTTGTGTTTTCAGGAAGAGATGGTGACTGTGGAGTGCAATGTTGACCACCGTGTTCATCCCAGAATTATCGGTCTCCGTGGACGTAATATCAGAAAAATAATGGACAACTTCAAAGTGGACGTGCGCTTCCCACGACCTTCTGATGACAACCCTGACCTAATTCTTATTTCTGGAGATGAAGATAACTGTCTGGAATGCCGTGATGAACTGCTTAATCTGGAGGAAGAATATGTAGGTTTTTTTAAAGTACTTAAGAAATGTTTGTATTTTGTCAGTTTTTTAACTTGACTTGTTAAGTTGAAACTTTTCCTGGAAAGCTTTTATATAAATTTTGATGCACCAGATACTTGGATAATAGAATTATTTTTGTATTTTCATCAATTTTGTTACTTGACTTTATAGCTTTAATTTTGTCCAGAAAAAAGTTTTCTCGAAATTTTGCTGCACAAGATACAATTGTTTGATAACATAAAATAATGCTATAATTTCAGTTGCAAGATGTGATTGACAAACAGATGTTGGAGGAAATGACAAGACCACCTAAATATCATGAGGAAGAAAAACGAGCCTCCAACAAATCAGCTGGATTCGTAGTAGCAGGTGCCCCATGGGACAAACCCCCAGACACATCCAGCACTGAGGACTTCCCCTCCATGGGGGCCAGCACTGTAGCACCCAAGGTCAACACTGCCTGGGGGTCCAACCGCTTTGGCAAACGCTGAGGACTGCACTGTTTGCTTTGCAATGTTTCAGTTACTAAACATATCCTCTGTTAAGAATGCAAATAAGTTACGTGATATGTCAAGTGATTGTTTTTCCTGATAGTTTTAGTTTCCACTCATGTTATGGATACAAATTATGAATGTGATTTAAACTGATTTTGTTTTTGTCTGCATTTTACACAAACAGAGACTGTTAATTTTACCTCATTTCTACACACCAACTGTTTCTCATGGCTGGTACATTTCTTTAAATGTAAATTATTTGTGCTGTTGTTTTAAAGAAATATGGAGCAACTGAACTCCACATCAAATTATCTTTCAAGTAGTGCTATCTGAAAAAAGAGGCATTATAATGTTTTGTTATTTGATTAATATGACGCAAAAAGAAATGCTGTTCCGTAATATATTAATTTCTTATGGCATTAAGATTACCATCAACTTTGATGGACGTCACATAAGTCTACTAGCAGCCCGTACCTGTTGTGAAATAAGGTTGTTGGGTAGGGTTGACTCCTAATTAATTAATTCTTATGTCTCTCTGTAAATACCATTATTAATATATATATATATATATATATATATATATATATATATATATATATATATATATATAATATACTTATGCATATTGAGTTATGATAAAGGAAAATTATTCTTTGATGTGCATGATTGTAGTGTGAGAGGGAGTTTTGTACATCATTTTCATCCATATTTCAGTAGTTTGACACAGATATGCTTGGTTCAGGGCCTGCTCAACTCATCCTTAATTTTTTCATGAAAAAAATCTGTCATCTTGTCATTTCTTTGCATATATGGCCAGAGAAGGGTCAATACAACCAAGTCAGCTAGTCAAAAGTCACTGCACCAGCAAACCTAGCTAGACATGTAGAGGGTATATATTGGATGTTAAGTTATATTCCCTGTACAGATATAGATGGTTTACTGGTGCAGTAATTTTGCAGGATATCAAAATTTTGCATTTTTCCTGCCAATATTGCTACTGAAGTATTAGGTTTCAAAGAATTAGTGTTTGTATATATTATGTAAAGAGTATTTTTATTAAATATTTGCAATGGTTATGAAAATTAATTACATTCATAAACAGATGTAAATACCATTGATATATATCATTAATACTTTTCACAATGTTTTTATTTTGTTGATGCATGAATTAAAAAAAAACCTTATAATTTTGAAACTTGAGTAGTGACTATTAAGAGATATTTTTGGATCCCTTGTGTACTGGATGTATACACTGATTTATATATGGAGAGGTGCGATTTAATGGCATCTTGTGTTCTTTACAGGGACTTACTGTACTTGTATGTTGACCAAACTTTACATTGAATCATTTGAAATAAACGATCAAGTGATTTTTATTTATTTATTGTTTATTGCATTAAGACAGAGATTTTTATGCCACCCGAGTCATTCTGGAGATCCTATTTCTGTTCTGTGATGTGTGTCGGTTAAAATTATATACTGAAAGGAAAAAGAAACGAATATTTTTGATTGATTTACCACAAGTGCGTCTAATCATGGTTAAAATAATTTTAAATTTATTTTGCCTTTAAAACAGCGTTTCTTTTCCTTATATAAGCGATACCGATAAACGGTACCATTCCCAATGCCAAAAAACGTTATTTTTCCCAATTTCGAGACTTAAAAATTCCCAACTCAACTGCCAAGCAACAGAGTCCAATGTGGCTACGCACTTTGAAAAAAATTTTCAAAGTGCGTTAAAATTGGGACAAAATCAACGAACTTTGAAAATTTTTTTCAAAGTGCGTTAAATTTGGGACAAAATCAACGCACTTTGAAAAAAATTTTCAAAGTGCGTTAAGAGTGTACATCAACATTGTTTAACATGGAGACACTTAACGCACTTTGAAAAAATACGTATAAAACAAAAATTCTGGACTTAGATTTTAGTAATAGACAGCATTAATTTGTTATATTTCTTCCGAAAAACTGATGAATTGATCTACCCTCATCGAGAACGAGGAGAAGACAGGTAGAAAGTCCCTCAGTCCAACTCTCTATCTTTCCTACACAAATATATGTATTTACTTAACTGGTATGACATTGATATTATTTCTCTCAATAAATTTGAGCTAACGTAAAATAGATGAAAAAATTGAGATAACCTTTATTCAAATTGTATTCACAATGATTCCTCAGAAAAAAGCATTTGCATGGTAATTAAAACATGCCATTTGACATGTCTAGCGTTTTATGATATCAAATTACAGATTTAGAAGTAATCTGACTGCATAACTTTTTTGAGAAAAAGTTATGTGAACGAGGTAAAAAATTCAGTCGAGTGAGTAATGTGGCTAAGTTTTATTTTCTTACTATCAAATAAATGAGTCAACCATTGTTTCATATATACTCACAATAGATAGATAGATGAGTATGATAGAAAGATAGATGAGAGAGAGAGTGAGAATTTTCATGGTATGGAAAAATCATAATTGCTCCCTTTTCCCTAAGAAAAATGAGATGCTTTAAGTCACTTATCGACCCTACATCTACCAAACTTATTAGAGAACTGGATAAAATTTAAAAAAAGAAAAGAAAAAAGAAGAAACGAAACTGCGATATTAAACAATCATTCCTCCATTATTTCTAAAAGACCCATTTCCCTTTTAAAACAGTTAAGAGAACCATTGGAAACAAGACAACTCCTAAAAAATCCTTAAAACGTCTATATCCTGACGTCATCATCGAAAAGTTATCCAACCAGGTTCAGATAATTATTTATCATACCTAAAATTTGCAAGAATATGACCAAGCCTTGCACATTTTTTTTTTCAAAGTGCGTTAATATGGTCCATATTAACGCACTTTGAAAAGAAATATTTTTTTTTCAAAGTTCGTTAACGTGGTCCCAAAATTAACGCACTTTGAAAATTTTTTTCAAAGTGCGTAATTTTTCAAAGTGCGTTGTAACAGTCCAATGACATCGTATTCTTTTATATGAAACATAGTATGAGTTTGACTCATTGTTTCACTTACGCTTAAATTGAAAGTAGAGATGAGGCGTAAAATGGCGGGACCTGTGGTGTAGACAGCTTAGTGTCGTACCTTTTGACAAATTGAAAGCATGAAAATGTGAAAACAAGTGACATTGATATAAAAAAACAATAAATAGTAGTTGTTTATTCTTTAAAACATGGAGTAATAGGTAATGAGGTTGGAATAAATGCAAAATACGTTTTATTTGTTGACATGCGGGAAAATTCTCCTTTGTTCTACTTCGAGGCTATTTTTCCCACTTGAACCGGTAGCGGAGCCTTTCCCAATGGGTAGGAAAAAAATCGCTGCTTTAAATAATATTTAGAAATGGATATGCTATAGAAAGTCACTAGCCACGACTCTGGCGTGCTCGACGTGAGCACGAGTAATTTGCCTATGAGCTTCTGGTTGGAAGCCAAGTAGTGATAAGTTGAACCATTTTTACAATATCCAGTTACTGTTTTGAAAATATCCGGTGAGAATTTGAACAAATGTTGACCCTAAAGGATCCTACTGTTTTTGAAAATGTCCGGTGAGAATTTGAACAAATTTTGATCCTAAAAGATCCCACGCCTTATACTGAAATTCTAAGAGATCTGGTTATTGCCTAATGCAAGGGCATCATTATTCAATTATATCAGTTATGTCCTTCTGCTCAGAGGTACTCTTCATTGTAATTGTTTCTTTCATCATTGTTATAAATTGGTTGTTTCATACAAGATCGTCAGTTGGAAACTGGATCTTGCACTGTCCACGCCGACTCCATCATCCGAGTGAAATTGCTGAGCTATTTATTGTTCACGCCGACTCCATCATCCGAGTGAAATTGCTGAGCTATTTATTGTGTCCCAATCTACCATATCGCGGCTAGAATGAAGATTCTTGTTAGCAGGAAGCGTTAAAGACCGTCCAGAAACGGAAGTCTTCAGGAGGCAACGGGACTTCCGGACTAAGATCCGTTTAATCCACCGACGGAACAGGTTTCAAATTGCAAATGAAACGGCTTGTAACATTCCTGGACGCCGCAGTGCCAGAATATGAGAGAAAATGATACACAATAGTCTTGTAGAGGCGGGCCTCGAAACACGCTGAACTTCCTTTAACATCCACGTTCAACATGAATAGAACGCATGCTGCTAGGGTATGCTGAGGTACCCATCTGACCAACAACGTACGGGCACAGAGTGGTCACCATGAAGTTCTGAATTGTCTCCAGTTGGGCAATAGACAAATTGACTCCCATATCCGATTTCAAACGCAACCAATGAACCAAGGCAAGCACTTACAGTGAATGGAGGAGTGAAATCTCATCCCTATTTGAAGAATCAACTATCTGATCAGATGATACCAGCTGCTGTAAATGCCGGATGAGAGTACACGCGATATTGACTTTTGAATTTTAAAATTCTTACCCCTATAGTCAAATGTTGCAGTGCTTAAATATCTTTGATTCAATATTATGCATAAATAATGACAATTAATAAAATTTTACGTAAAAATGTATTTGGCTATGTAATAAATGCTAACATTATATATTTAGGCATGTATTTTTCCCTTTCAGTATAATAGATCATTTTCAGTTTTTTCACAAGAACAGCTGATCATGAACCAGCTTCAACTAGTATTAGTGTATAACAGCTAATGGGTAATGGGGAACAACATGGTTTCTGCCTCTCTGGAGCTTGAGGTGTGTAACCAAAACCATCAAAATTCGTGCATTTTACTCGTAGGTATAAAACTGTTGACATGATTATAAGCTATGAGCCTATTACCAGAACTGTGATATTCATGATCCCCGGGACCGGGAATCATAAAACGTCTTAGTTAATACTTACACATGTAAGATTAAAAATCACTTTAGTTATATTTTTTACTTAAGTTCCCTAAGTACATGTATTACTTAAATATTGCAACGTTTTCTTCTTCTAAGAAGGGTGTGTTGGTGGGTTAAATGTACCAAAATATAATTATCTCTTTAGTAGCATTACACCTACTCAAGAGTTCTTGAAAAATTCTATACGATTAAAGCCAGGGACCTTGCCAGTGTGAAAAAATTTAAAAAAAAAAAACTTTATATGAAAAAATACAAAGAGTAGAGACTATGAAAGATGCCACAGGCGTTTGTAATTTGTTGTTAACTAGAAAATGCATATCAAAAATGTAGTCTGTCCCACGTTCAGAACACTAGCGCTTCATGGTTGAGAAAAACGAGCAGCATCCCTTCGGCATTTAAACAGATAAATGGACAACAAAGTTTGTTTTACTAGTATCCGTGATCATCTGTGCTTCTTGGTTAGGGAACTCACCTGACAATTGTATTCAGCGATAGAATGCAGACGAAAATCGCCTTACACTATGACTTTGAGATACCTAGAATTCCACGTTTACAAATGAATTGTTTGTAATTGTGAGCATGGAAATAATAGAATGAAAATGGACAGCATGGAAATGCTTGGAAAAAAATGTTCTATGTACCTTTCTGATTGCCTTGTTTTTTTTTTAAGCGTAAAATTCCTGTAGTACATGTATCCGTAGTACTAGTAACCCACGATGAAATTCAACTCATTCCGATTAAGCTATATACATAAGTGCAAAAGTAATGTGATGAAGAATATTTATGACGTTTGAATGAATTTAAGAGAGATTGAAGTACATTTCTGCAGATATTATTAAGTGGTGAAAAATGAAACGCAAGATAACTTATCTGTTTACCATGTCTCCACGTGCTAGCCACGTCCTAGCATCGGAAACCACAGCCTAAATGTACGATCCTCTCCCATTCTGGAGAGAGTTATGACCGGACTCCGGACCGTGGTTTGAGACGATGATTCTATATATAAGAGTATTGTGTCTCGTTTTTATGATTTTTCATGAACATTTATTATTTCTTATCCAAACTACTTTTATATGAAATGAAGATTCAAGGATATTCCCAGCTCAGGAGCCAATATCGTGTAGATCTCGATAAAAAGTCGGCTCTTCCAACTTAGCTGTAATTTTACTGATATCATTATGTGCTCTAAAACTCTATAATCATCAATCTAAATATCTGTGGACAGAGACTAGAAAATTTCAGTGTTAAACATGCTTTTTCTGTTAAACATATTGAAGAAAACAGCAGAGGTAGAGGTTAATCTAACTTTTACTTTGCTATTCATGCAGTTCTTTAAAGCAAAAAAACCACCAAGCATACATTCACACATCCTTAATAAGGTGTCTTCCACCTACATGTATTCCCACTTTTTTTAAAAAAAAAAAAACCTCAATTCCATCACAGACACTTGGGGGCTGGAAAAATTTTATGTATCAATCGAAATTTAAAAACAGCTTATTTATTACAAAGGATTACATTATCTAGAACATGCATATAAGGATACAAAAATAGGAAAAAGATGTGCCCACCTCACAGTTAAAAAGAAAAAAAAATGGAAAAGGGGGGGGGGTCCAGCCCCCAAATGCCTGTGAATTCCACTTATTACCACTCGTAAATAACACTACACTGTATATGTTTTGATAGTGAATATGTTTTTTACAGCATTTTAGGTTAATTACATCCCACCCTGATATACTTGTATGTTGTATTCCTACATAAAATTTTACCTTTGCCTGATTTTCTGAAAGTGGGAATATGTAGAATAAAATCTTAATAATCAATTCCAAATCCCATGAAACTAATAGTAATAAATTAATCAATTTTGAACTTGTAATTGTTTAATGGGTCCCTTAAAAAGATTATGCTCTTCTAGAACAATGTATAAATATGTCCTCACTATGTAATTTTATCCTATCAAACACCAAGCTGTCTCACTCCACCATTTCAACACGAAAACTGCTAGGATTATAAGATTTACAAAAGTTCATGCTTTGTGAATTCTGATAATTTTTCTCTTTCACTGATTGAAAGTAAAATGCAAGATATAGCTGCAAATAATGTTATCATTAAGTAAATCAATTTCAATAAATAAATTATATGTCCTTCTACACATGTAAACAGAAATGTATATATTTGGGGTGGTACTATTTTAAGGTGGAGCATTTTGATCCTAATACGCGAGCAAACCTTGCAAGAAAATAATCCTAAAGAAGTCGAGACTATCCTAAAGTGAGTTTGATACTTGGAAGAAGCAAACATTGACTAATATTTTATTTTGCCAATTTTAAATTTTGATAGCTATTAATAACAATATGTTATCTTAGACATTTTGTTACAAATTGGTATATTTCTAAATTGTATATATTTTTGGATAGTTCTCTGTTGAAAAAATTCTTACAGAATATATAGTCATAATTTTAATTATTACCTACAATTATTTACATTTGCATGCAGAGGTAAACACAATGCCTGGAGATGGAAAGGATTGATTACTTGCTAAATATAACATCTATACACATACACTGTAATGCTGGAATTGGTCTCTTTCTAACATTATAAGAGTTTATTAGAGTATTACCTTATAATATTAAAACTATGCCCGAATTTCATCTTTGTGGCAAAATGACACAAGAAAAAAATACTACCTGACAAATCTCAAACAAAGAAAATCTTGGAGTTGATGGTCCTAAAAACTAACTCAAATTTTATGAAAAAATCATGACATTCCAATAGATACACTGGATAGTAGATACCCAATATTCATGAATTATTTATATGCAGAGTTAATCATGCACGAAGAATTCTTTATTATTTTCAACCACTTGGTATTTCTTATCATCTATCATCTGATCTACATATCTCCACCATGAAGCCTAAACAAATGAACAGGATTCACAAAATTCATGATTTTGAAAGAGACCTCATTGCCTACTGCATGCATGCAGAAAAAAACTGCCTGCTTAATATGGGGGAACATTCATTGCAGTGGTTATGACCCAACCCTTATGGGCCCCATTAGAGGGACAAAATATTTATTAAAGGTGCTTAGACACAGATTTGCAGTTAATATTTACTCAAATTTTCTGTATAATTTCATGACTCATATATTGCTATAGCATCTCTTACGAAAATTTGATAAAAATTTTATTTTATCTGGAAGTTATTGAAACTTCGAATTTCTGGACGCGTTTGATAGACACAACCTTGCACTTTCACAAATTTTAACTTTATCCTTATTACTTTAGAAAAGTAGCAATTTTGTTGTTTATTAATGAAAAATATTAAAACTATAATGCAGAAATTTCAGAGTAGAAATGTAGAAAGCAAAATCTTCTCACCAGTATTGTCAGCCCGTGCTCAGTGGTGTGTGCAGAGTTTAACAACTGAACACACCGGTGAAACGTAAACATTAACAACAACAGAGCTCGTGCCCTGTTTACGAAAACAGTTTACGTTTCACGGGTGTATTCAATTTGTTAAACTCTGTACACAATTACACAACACTGAGCACGGGCTGACAATACTTAAGTGAGTGGGTTTTGCTTTCGCACATTTTTACTCTGAATTTTCTGGATTATAGATGTAATATTATTCATTAATACACAACAAAATTGCTACTCTTCTTAAGTATTAAGTTAAAAATTGTGAAAGTGCAAGGATGTGTTAATCAAATGCCTCCCAAAATTCGCAGTTTCAATAATTTCCAGATTAAATAATTTTTAAATTTTATTTTCGTGTGAAATGCTATAGCAACATATAAGTTGTGATATTATACAGAAAATTTGAGAAAATATAAACTTCAAATCTGTGTCTATGCACCTTTAAGATATTAATAAAGAAAAAATGTTTAAATTGGGTTTTGTTTTTCTAATCCTTTTTCCTTTTAATACATAAAAAATGTGTTTATATTTGCTGATCATCATATTAATTTTAGAAATACATATAGTAGCATCCTTTGTGATAGTACTGATTATGGGTTTGGGTTGAAACACAAAACCTAAAGTGAAAAGTCAACCAGACAAATTATCAATTTTGACATAACTTCCACAATCTTTTAAATATAAATACTTGCTTATTTTCAAAGGATTATATTACAATAGCACTTGACAGAGATTTCTGCAACCAAAGATGATTTTTGATATCTTGTAATTTCTTAAAAAGTTTATTACGGTCGTCTTTAAATTTGTCATCTATATCAAGCCTGCTAAATGCATCATGTACTACATTTAGAAGCCTCTGATATCTTTCTAATGGAATTTTTCCTGGGTCAGACGTTTCCCGAATAATGGAATAAACTCTGTATAATCTCTCCACATCATCTCCTTTCCCTGTGTCTGTGGCCTTGACTGGTTTACCCCATCCTGACTTGGGAACATCCTTCTCCTTCAGAAATTTTCTCAGTAAGTAATATAATATAACAACTGATTCCTTGTCTTCTGCCTCTGATGAAATACTAGCATGACATTCTTGTGGCAATTCTTCTTTTAACTCAGTTTGGATTGATGCGTCCTTCAAAACTTCAGCTGGGGATTTCTCCACATTTTTAGATATAACCGATTTAAACAGTTTTCTTGCTGGTTTAGTACATACCTCATTAAGAAATTCATAAAGTTCTTGACAAAATTCTGTATCTTTTTTATCTGAAAAAGAAAAACAAAACACAAGTTTAAACACAATTTTTCTAGAGGTTTTAAAAAAATACATAAGATAAGGCACAGTTACCTCAGTACCAAGAGTATTTCCACATTCTCTTGATCACCTTGATATTGTTTATAAACTCCTTGTGGAGTTCTAGGAAAATTTCTAGCTTTAACCAAATTTTCATAATTTTCCTTTTGCTAACAATAAACTTCCAACCTCTCTCTATAACAACAGGATTAAATGTTCTTTATCATATATATCCCTGAGTACCCAAACTCTGTCACCATAAGCGGAAAACACCCCACGTTACTCTACGAATTATTTTTTGATTTGTTTCTTGTTTGCTAGTCTGAGTAATATTGTTCTTAAACATTGTTTTTAGTACTAGTAACAAAAAAGTGCAGTTATTGGGTTTATATAGTACCACTAATTAGAAGTGTATCACATCCGTGTACATTACATCCAATGAACCTTAAGTCCATCATCAGGGTCCTGTCAACATATTAAATACCATTTTTTCTCAGTTAAGTTTTTTGTCCCTTTATCTTCTTGTAAACATAAAAAGTAATTTTTAAGATTTAAAATAGTATTAAATATATAGCGTTTTAAGAAAACCATCAACAACAGCAAAAATAATGTTGTTTAACATATTTTATATATAAAAATGCCACGCTAACACCATCTCCAATGTGAAGTGCATTAGGGCAAATGTAGACAAAAATAAAATATTTTTTAGCCATATTCAACATGGTATGACATGTTGTACCTTTGATACAGACCTTCATGAAAATGGCTGACGTGTGAAAATAAGAATATTGATGCACATGTCAGAGATATCGATGGAATAGCACGTGAAGGAAAAGGTGCTTACTGATTTCACATTAAAAATATTGATATAAAAGATTAAGTGTAACTGTAATTTGTTCTTGACTCATTTTTGAACTTGACTGTTGTAATATCTCGGCATTTGATTGTAAATCTTCAGCATACAAAAAATTATGTCACGACTGCATTTGTTTACAAACAGCGCAGAGTTTACCGAAAGTAATAGAGTTAGGGGGTTTGGTGAGATATATATATATATATATATATATATATATATATATATATATATATATATATATATATATATATATATATATATATATATATATATATATATATATATTAGGGATGGCAATCGAATACAGAATTGCTAATCGGTTAACCGCAAGACGTTCCGACCGAATAATCGGTTAATCGTATCAAAATACACATTTTCCTGATATTATATTTTTTCATGTAAACTCTAGGTATATACACAAGAAAACTGAAAAATATATTAGTAATATTCATTTACTACTGTATTAGTACGCTTTATATGATATTTTATTTCAATTTCGAAAGGCAAAAAAAGGTAACCATGAAACATCTCTTTCTTAGATATTAAAGAAATTGATAATGTTACAACACAAGGTCGTTGTGCATTGTCACCATAAACAGAAACTGAGTCTGAACTGTCACATAATTTAAAATGTTTGTTTAAAAATATAATTTGACAGATAACTGCGAAGACAGGATAAGATACACATTGCAATCGTTTAAATCATTTAACTGAACTCAACGAAGATTTAATTAATATCATTAAAAAAATTTAGGACAGTCTGTGTAACGACATGGTGTTTAAACAGTAATTAACACTTCGCTGAGTGACCAATTTCCCAAACGATTTCAATCTTGAGAGTCTTAATTATTTACCTTCAAAAGGTAATTAAGGCGAATTAAATGTGAAAACGTCAAAACCTATCAATATTTAGAGGGTTTTGAAACATTGTAAATCGAGTTTTATGGAAATTTACACGTATTTTATTTCTTTTTTCCGACTAACCGATTACAGATTTTCTAACCGATTACCATCGTTCCGACCGAGTAACCGGTTAACCGGTTACAAATTGCCATCCCTAATATATATATATATATATATATATAGATATATATATATATATATATATATATATATATATATATATATATATATATATATATATATATATATATATATATATACACACATTTGAAAATGTTTCCCTTATATAACACCATTTGAAGATGACATTTTAACACCTGTGTAAAACAAGTTCGTCATGTGACCTTCGGGCCTTATGGGATTTGATCACATGACCAACCCATATTTACATCCCGATAAAACTTTTAAAATGATACCTTATTTCTTATATATATATATATATATATATATATATATATATATATATATATATATATATATATATATATATATATATATATATATATATATCAAACTTCAGTTTTCGGTACAGAAAAATACTGATTAACGATATTTTAATATTTCTATTTAAGTATTGATGTTCTTACAGAGAATCGATATTATCAATACATCAATATATCATCACAGCCCTAGAATTTTCTGAAAAGTAGGTCAAAGGTCAAGGTCAAATGGATTGGTTGGGAGTTGATAGCCATGATTATTTACAAAAGCCATTGTGCCAAGCAATATATATGCTAAATATCAAATTCATACCTTTTATAGTTCTTGAGATATAAGGTGTGACAGACAGAAGGACTGACAGACAAATGCCATGTTAAGTGAATCCTAAGTGTCATGACACAAAACAGACAGACAGACAATGGACACCTTACTATCACATAAGCTCTTCTGTTTTCTGACCAGTAGAGCTAAAAATTAGAAATATGTCCATAGGACATGAATATCCCACCAAGGGTTATTATTAGTAATGCAACATGAAAATTTGAATTAGTGTATGAAGTTCAATGAAAACATCTTGAATAGTTTCGTTAAAGCTGACTTTTAAACATAATAAATAGTAAAAAGTTAAAGGCCATTGGGAAGGTTAAGGTAAAAACATTTGGAGATAGTTGATAAATTCTTCCAAATTATGTATCAAATTTTTGAAAAGTGAGGTCAGGGTCAAGAAAAGGTCAAGGTCAATAAATGTTAATGCAGTTGTATAGGTCTCATAAAGATTTCTTTGAAACTGAGTTAAACGCAAAATGTGCCAGAAGGACAAAAGAAAGAAAGACAATAGATGAAAGATGGACATGACAAACACTATATGCCAGGGCAATATTTATTGTGGGGCTTAAAAATAGGTGTATATGCACTACACATTAGTGTGTAATAAACTCAACCCTGTAATATATTTACATTAAATTTTAATTAAAATATACTTTATTCACCAACTAATTCCTTTCGTACACTCTTCGCTGTTTCATCAAACACATCTGTTGATTCATCTCCAGCAGAGGATTGCACTGGACCTTTCTCACCTGCTGATTCAGTTTTATATTTATCACTTGTAAATGTAGGTCCCTCCTCATCACCTGTTGATCCCTTTATTTCATCTGCTGATTCCTCACTTACATCTTTCTCACCTGTTGATCCCTCTTTTTCACCTGTTGATCCCTCTTTTTCACTAACTGATTCCTCTTCTTTATCAGACAATTCCTGTTTATCACTCATGAATCCCTTTCTATCACTTTCAGCTCTCACCTTATTTTCTGAGCTTGCTTCTTCAGTTGCCACTACATCAAATGGAATTCCTTTAGATGTAAAAACCATAAATCTAAAAATGATCTACATTTTCAATTTTTTTTCATTTTTATTGTTTCCAGCTAGACGAGTGACAGTAGCTGTAATTTTTTACTCATACTATATTAACTTTCAAAGTAAGTATACTAAAAAAAAACAAATGGAAAAGCAGTCTTATAAAATTGCAGCTTAATTTTTCATTTTCTCCAAGTCAGTGCATTTTATGCATATGTATACAATCATGATTACTTTAGTTTCCTCCAATGGCCTTAAAATCCAGGAGCAAAGGCTTCTCAATTTTTTTTAAATAGCTTAAATAAGATCCCTACCTACAAAGCCTTTAAGGTTAGACTTAAGTTTCTTAGATAATGATGTGACAATTATCCCTAAGGATACTCAGACCTAGGAAATTAATTGGTCTGACAGTTAAACAATTTGTTACCAATAAACATTACTGGTATGTGTAGTGATCAATCATGCATGTGTGCATAAATCACTTACTTTATTTTCATGTAATTACACAAGCTAGTCTGTTTGAAAAAAAGTGTCTTTCTGGCATATATTTGTATTATAATTCAAGATTAATATCATAATTCATGAAAAAAATTCTCAGTTAAAGATACTCTTTTAATTAGCTATCAAAATCACTGAAACTAGGTCATTGTGCCACTGATGCTGTAATTCATTTAGAATGTGACATTCTACCTACATGTGAAATAAATCAAAAGCATTGTGAAAAAAAAACAATAAACAAAAGTTTTAATCATGTTTACCTTTGCCATTTGCAATGACTTCCGCATCATTTACTTCAGCAATAAAAGGTACAGAAGAATTATTTATCTTATCCTTTTCAAAGTTAACCATTCCATCAGCATGCTGTGATGGACTATCAATTTTTAGTTTCTTTTCTTCTTCTAAACTTTGAGCAGAAGAATCTTTTCCATGCATTGAAGAAATCAGATTTTCTTTTCCTTTAAGATTTTCATCTTCTGTTGTATAACATGCAGACTCTTTATTTAACTCCTTGCTGTCATGCATTTTCATTGGGTTTTCATTATTTTCAGAATCTTTTTGCACAATATCTTCTTTTATTTCAATGGTATCTGTGACTTCATTTCTTTTGTTCATATTCCCAGCAGATTCATCTACCTGAGGATTATGTTTACCTTTACTTTTATCATCGCTTTCATTATTCCCTGTGTTGTCTTCTGAAGAAGGTGACTCCGATAACTTCACTTCTTCACCTTCACCCATGTTATTCTTTGTTGGATCTGAATTGAAAAAAAAAATGAAAATTTTGCAACTTTTAAAAAGTTCACAAAAGCATTACAGAGTGAAGCAATCACTAACCATGTAAATTCATTCCATGAATCAGGGTTGTCCCTAAGACCCGAGGGCCAGGGAATCCCCCCCCCCCCCCTGTAATTTCGTTTTCCCCCGGCTACTCTGGTATTCCCACTCAACCCCTTGTTAGGGGAGGAACCCCAGACCAGGGAGACCTCCCTTCTAGTTTTTTAATGTCCCCTCCTATTTCAATTCTTAGGGACAACCCTGATGAATACATGTACATAAGAGAGGTTCCGATTTCATACGTGTACGGGTACGTCTAATAGGGGAATTCCCTAAATTCCTTGCATATTACATCATCGATTTCAGCGATGACATGTTTTCTACATGTTCCTAGAACTTTTAGAATGACATCTACATGTAAGTGAAATGTGTAGCCCTTTACAATAAAAATTAGTCAATTTATGTTTGAAAATGTGATTGTTGTACATTATTTAGGATATCTAGTTTCATGAGCACTTATTTTAACCATGTTTTGTTTTCTAACTAAAATCAAACTGACATAACAAACTTCTAAATAGTTGAAACGGAGACACCGATCACAGTGCACACGTACTTGTTACACGTCATTAAAATCTCAACAGACAAATTACAAAAAACGTGAAGGTGTAAATCAAAGTTTGTGCACACGTACACGTACATGTTTAAAATCTCAACCTCTCTAATGTCTCAAATACTGAAATAATTTCATGTGCAAATTGTGGATAACTTATCACCCCTCCTATTACAGTCATGACTTTTTCCCCAGGATCTTGCATCTCTTTTGTAAATATGCATCAAAAATGGGTGCAAAATGTCAAATGTTACTTTTAATATGTGTCCAAAACAGTGTTAGTTACACTTACTGTATTTATTGCCTTTGATCTTAACCCATTTATCCTAAATCCAATGACTCTTTTCTCCAAAAATCTTTACCTGCATAGACTAAAAGTACTCTATAAAATTTGTCTTCAAACTTAATACAGTTATTGATAGTGTACAAATATATTTAATTGTTTTGGTCTCATGTTTTAACCAGTTTTGTATTAACATTACATGTACATGTATGTGTAATTCAATTCAAATAATTTTATATGCCCCCCCCCCCCCCACATTTTTTTTCTTGGTATGGCTCTTATGCAAACAAGAGGCCCTTGGGCCACTGCTGTTCTTCTTCAGCAGAATTTGAACATACTTGAATCTGCGAGGATTGTTCAGAGAGTTTGCAGACTTCTTTCATAACTTCTTTACTTAACATCAGATGATATCCAAATTTGGTAAAAATGTTGGTACCCAAAGAAAGGGCTTGTCTCGAGTAATATAACTGTGAATTTTGAAAGCCCTAGCTGCAACCGTTCAAAAGTTATGGCGAAGGTTAAAGTTTTTTAAAAGTAGGTCAAACTTCTATGTCAAGGTCAAAGGGTCAAAGTGGTTGGTATCCAAAGGAAGGTCTTATCACAAGGATTACATATGTGAAGTATGAAAACCCTAGCACCAACTATTCAAAAGTTATGGCCAAGGTTAAAGTTTTTCGAAAGTAGGTCAAACTCCTATGTCAAGGTCAAAGGGTCAAAGTGGTTGGTATCCAAAGGTAGGTCTTGTCACAAGGATTACATATGTGAAGTATGAAAGCCCTAGCTTGAACCGTTCAAAAGTTATGGCCATGGTTAAATTTTTCAAAAGTAGGTCAACCTCCTAGGTCAAGGTCAAAAGTTCAAAGAAGTTGATATCCAGAGGAAGGTCTTGTCACAAGGAATACACATGTGAAGTTTCAAATCCAAAGCACCAACTGTTTAAAAGTTATGGCCAAGGTTAAAGTTTTTCAAAAGTCGGTCAAACTCCAAGGTAAAGGTCAAAAGGTCAAAGTTGTTGCTATCCAAAGGAAGGTCTTGTCACAAAGAATTCACATGTGAAGTTTGAAACCCCAAGAACCAATTGTTCAGAAGTTATGGCCAAGGATTAAGTCTGAAAAAATTTTGCAAAATTGGGTCAAACTCCAAGGTCAAGGTCAAATATGATGGTACCCAAAGAAAGGTCTTGTCACAAGGAATATACATGTGAAATATGAAAGTCAAATCTCCAACCAATCAAAAGTTATAGGCAAGGTTAAAGTTGACAACAGACAGACAGACAAACAGACAGGACAAAATCAATATACCTCCGGAATCTTTCGATCCGGGGGCCATAAAAATCTTGAATGATTCTCTTATTCAACTGACATTTCAATTACATTATGCACAGTGACTGATTATCATAGGTAAATAACGAAGGGGAATAACTTAATTCAGTAGAATAAAAATTAATAGAGCCTTGACCAGCACCAGAACACCTGACTTAATGGTCAAGAATTTCAAAAATCTGGTAAAAAATCTCTTATAACATTGTACTGTTTTTCCCCTAGATACCCAGAAACACACAAGATTTTCAAAGAAAATGATGCATTCTCACTTTATAATCAACAGAGCCCTGCCATAACACAAGAACCCCTGAACCATGGGCAATGAAATTAAAAATTAAAAAACTCTTGATTATCATAACTATGCACATAGTTTGATTACAAAATACCCGAGAGAAAACAAGAAGATTTTCAAAGAAAAAAAATGCATTTTCACTTTATAATGATAATCAATAGAGCCCTGCCATAACACAAGAACATAAAAAAATTTAAGAAGTTGTGCCCAATCCCTTTGTAATTAGAAATTACAATAAAATATGTTCAAACCAACACAAGAACCTCTGACCCAGGTGACATGAAATTCTCAAGTCTGAAAGGGGCACTCTTTCTTAACTTAACTATGCACTTTGTTTGTTTAAGGAGGAACAGGACATTGAGCTGAAAAAAATCAAGTCAACCAATTTTTTTCATATTTTGTATATTTCTAATTTAGTATGTCCTACATATCTTAAAGCAATTCTATCATCAGATTTCTCATCCTCGCAAGCCAGGGGTCCTGAGTCAACACGTTGTCGTTGGACCCCTGGCATATTTCATTCAATATTTGTGGGCTTGCTTCTCTCATTGAGAAGCACCAATCAAATTCAAGCTTTCATAAATGGTTAGATAAGGATTGACACCTCAAATGCACGTGTTACAAGTTGTTTATCATAGAGTGGC
Source organism: Saccostrea echinata (assembly GCF_033153115.1). NCBI lineage: Eukaryota > Metazoa > Mollusca > Bivalvia > Ostreida > Ostreidae > Saccostrea > Saccostrea echinata. The sequence goes on along the minus strand of NW_026889779.1, from coordinate 21,903,234 downwards.
TTAATGTGATTGGTTAAGAGATAAGAAAAACAATCAAGATTTGTAATTTTTCCGAAAGATGTCGCTACAGTCAGCCCACAAATATTGTATGAAATATGCCAGGGGTCCAACGACAACGTGTTGACTCAGGACCTCTGGCTTGCGAGGATGCAGATTTCTTGACATGTTTAAGAGATATCGCCATACAAATATCGCTATGTACAGTGTCTGTATGAAGTTTTGGTTCTTCATGTTTACAGGTCCATTATTGAGTCTATAAGGAGAATTTTTAAGTACAAACAAAAAATATGTATGAGGACATGTATCTTTTGAAATATTTCAGAATAAAAATAGAGTTTAGAATTTTTAAAGCACTTTTTCATATTCTACAATGTATATGGTTGGAGAAATTATGCACTTTTCAAGACAGTTTCAATGACAAAAAACTCAATTCTGTCAATAAATATTTTAAAAAGTATGACTGAACTGAAGTCCTTAATCGTAGTAATTAACTGTACCAATATCGAAAAGTGACGCTTACCCCAATATCACAAAGGACATAGTTGAACAAGACATAATCGAGGTAAAAACACTTCATGTTTAAAATTTCCAAGGACGGGAAAAACAACTGCGATGTTTTTTTGCATCTCTGGTTACCAAATTATATGGCTATAAATGGATTCCAATGCAGTTTTTCCCACCTAGGAAACTTGGATTCTATGTAAAAACTGCATGTAAATGCAACATATAGCTTGTGGTCAAGGATTCACTTCATTGGTAAAAAAAACAACAAACAAACAAACAAACAAAAAAATAAATAATAAAAAAATAAATTAAAATTTTTCTTTAAAGTAGCATAAAATTTAATTCATAAAAAATGTATAAAACTAATCTTTAGCTAAAAAATATTAATTAAGGATATAAATATTGGTTAATTGGTTTTTTTGATTTTTAAAATTATAATAGTTTCAACTTTCTTAAAGATCACAGTTTTACCATTGTGTGGTAGCTGTAAGGCAGTTGGCAAGAAAGATATTGTTTATTACCCATACGGCAAGCCCAAACAAAAGTAAAGCACCACACAATGGTATAACTGTTTTGTATTTCAACCAATTCTGGTGAATTTGTACATAAAAAAAATTAATAAAATAAAAAAAAAAATACCGACCCTATTTTATTTCAGCATGTAACAGTAAACAAACATATTTTTTTGTTTGGCCTAACATGATTTTTAATAAATCACAAGGAATGAAACACATGCTGATTTTAAATTTCTTGGAAATAGTATAACAAAGATTGGTCCGCAAACTTTTCGGACAGCCCTTGCATACTACCTGAAGATTCTTGCATATAAATTATAACTAATCATTGCTTTCAAGTTCCTTAGCAGCAGAATTTTATATTCCTGTGTAAAACTTTGATTGACTACTGTGGACTCACCCTACCCCTAGGGGTCAGGACTGGAATAAACTATTAAACTAAATCTACACTACCTGAAGATGCTTCCACTTGAATATGATTAATCATGGCTTTGTTATTCTTGAGAGAATTTTTCAGATTTTTTTCTATATATTTCCATATAAAACTTTGACTGCCCATTGTGGCATTATCCTAATTTTGGGGGTCATGATTTAAGGAGGTTGGATCCTGTTATCAAAAGTATTGAGAATTTTTTATGAAGTATATTTTTGGAATCTATACACATAGCTTAATTTAAAATCAAAATCAAAAATGGGGGTCAGTGCGCTTCTTTCGGTGCTATGGAGCATTTAATATGACCTTTTTGCACTGTAATTACGACTAACACATAAATCAATTTTTAAAAGTTTTTCCACTAATATTTTTATCCAAATAAATTGTGGGAATAAACACAGTCCTTTTTCGTCTTGAATAGTCTCTTTAAAATTTGTGACAACAAAAAAAGTTTCAAATTACTTAAAATTTGTGACAACGAAAAAAAAAGTTTCAAATTACTTCGCGTAGTCAATTATTTGACCTTTTTGCACTCAAAAAATTTCATTTTTCTGGCATTAAAAATTTTACAAGCATTAAAATCATTTGAAAGTAATGACATTTTTCTGAATTTAAGCAGAATGGTTAAAATTATCTTGTATATTAAGAAAATAAAATTAAAAAGTGAGGGTCTGTGATGTTGATTTTTAGATATAACTAAAATAGTGTTAATTTTTAGTCTAAAATGGACTATTTTTTCCCTAGGACTTTCACAGTGTATTTGTTATATTTGTCCAATATGTTGATAGAATTCATGATGGTTAATTTATTATATTATTTAGGACCAGCATAAAACATTTCACTGCACAAAATAAGTCTGTGTGCAGGCTGCATGTAAAAATAGGAATCCAAACATAACAATACTGCAAATAAATTGATCATTTTCTTGTATAAAACCTTCCGCCACAAAATATAGTTCCTCACTTAATGCTTTCAGTATGGAATTTAATCTTGGGGTTCTAATTGAATATTGTTTAATTAGCATTGCAGAATCCAAATTTATTGTAAGAACTAAAACATTATGCAGATTTTTTTAAATAGAGGTCTAGACAAAAATCTGCTCAAAAGCTCAGGAACGAACTTCGTGAAACAAAGTAGAATTTACACTATCCAAGATGCTTACATAAAAATATGACTTTTTATGACTTTGCTGTTCTCAAAAAGGAAATTTTTATGCCCTGCCATGAATATAGCTAGGGCATATAGTGTTTATCATGTAAATCCTTATGTCCTTCTGTCACACTTTGCACAGCTAAGGCCTAAAAAAATTAATAACTTGGTTCTCAGGCCCACCCTTATCTCATTCAACAATGCGCATGACCCATTTTTATCATCAAATGAATAAAATAAAATTTCTCTCATGCACTCGTGTGATGCCGAAAAAAAAATCCAGAATTCCCGACCGCATTTTGATTGCATTTTAGAAATCAGTAAAACGTTTGACAAACATCAAGATGATCCAGAATATTGGCCAAGTTAAAAATCGCAAAATGGCCGTCCAGTTAAAAGGATAAGGCATCAAGATTAAGTTTAGTCATTATGGCATTGATTTCAGTTCAAATTCATAAGGGAATGGCTGTTATACTTTCATGGTACAAAAGGGGGGGGGGGGGGTTCTGAAGGTTTTTCCATGCTAGAACTCGATCAGTAACGCTATCAAAGACGGCTCCCTCAACCTCAAAACTTGGACGTCAGCAAGATCCGCAGATTTCTTTAAGTGTGGGTAATTTCTTTTAGTGTGGGTAAACCAAAGACTGATAAATTTGATAATGTTTAATAAAATCATAAGCGCTATTTATAGTGCTGAAACACTCTTAGATTAGTTATGTTACGTAAGCAATTGACCTGATGCATCACTTAAAGTGTTGGGTCCTGTAAGTTTAACATGTCTGGTTTTTAGGATGCCATCGTTTCATTACACGAATCATCGGAATGTAGAAGATGCAAGAGAAAAGAGAAAGAAGCAGGAAATAAATTATCTTGATTTCTACAATCAATGTTGAAGCACTGTTGATTAAAAGTTGCTAGTTTTGAAATTATAAAAAAAAAATCAAAAAATCCCGCGTCTGTTTTTTATGAAATAAAAAGAAAAAAAGCCTCCCTCCCGCATTTATTTTTGTGAAAACTGGCCTGAGAACCAAGTTATTAATTTTTTTTCACCTTAGTTTCAAGGAAACTATTCAAGATATTTTTATTAAACATTATATGCTAATATATATTGATGAGAGCAACTGTATCAACATTTTTGACCTTGACCTTTCCTCTGACCTTGCTCTCTTGAATTAGTGATTATCTCAATTTCAAAGAAATTTAAGAGATTTTTATCAAATCATATATGCATATACATATTGATTAGGGATGTCAACGAATATTCGAACATTTGAATATTCCTTCGATGCGTTAATATTCGAATATGAATTTAAGATTCGAATATTCGGTGTTTTTCAGATTTCACAAAAAAGAGTGCGGAATTATCCCCGTTATTTTTTTATAACTATTGATCATTTTTGATCACCTGATTTCTTTCATACTTCTTTCATATTCTCTTATCTAATAGATTTTCTAAATTATTTTGATTCGAGTAAGGTAAAAATAAACAAGAATTATTAAGGTATAATACAAAAAGTACTTTCAATAACTTAATATGATCGAATCTAGGAAATGAAACCCTTCTTAGCATGTCTAGGGCCGGTACACACGGCAAGGCTTGCCTTATAAGTCAAGGAACTTAAGTTCTACCCGTATCGTGTGTAGACCCTTAATAAACGTTGTTTTTTTTTAGCCTTGGAAGTGTGACTTATGAATAGAGCACCGCTCTATTTCTTAATACAAGACTTAGCTGACCTTTTCTTCTCAGCCAATGAAAACATTCACCCAAGTGTCAATCTATTTTTATCAAACCATACAGGTGGGTTAATTGAAGTAAACAAAAAGTATTATCAAAAAAGTTAATGAATGTATCCAGAAATACACTGTTTAATCTCTTCCTCTTTTAAGATGCATTGGTTAGTAAAATTATTACAGCGCCCTAGTAATATCGTCTTCTAATTTAATGAATGAATGCACAGTTAAGACTGAAAAAACGTGGAATATATGGAAATGTTGTTTGTAATATTTTAAGTCTTGCCTTAGCGTGTGGACATGAAAGCCATACGGCCTGCAAAAACATAAGGTTTTAGACTTCGAAGGCAAGCCTTACCGTGTGTACAGCCCTAAGAGACATGAAGAGTAAACTTGTGAAAATAAATTTTATTAATCTATTATAGAATCAGTCTGTTACATCTTAAAGGGTTCAATTATGCATCAATTAATTGATTATATCGGGTTCAATATATTCCTAAATTTTAAAATCATTATCGGGACGCTAATGACCTATGAAAATAGTCTATGGAAGTGTTTGTTTATATTTTCAAAACATTGTATCAAAGAGATAATATCTCTTATTAGGCGGGTAATGGTAATTAATTACATGTATTCAAATCTCAAGAGTTAGCGACAATCTTGCCCCTGGTAGACGGCCGGTTCGTCAGTTTGAGCTTGTATTGATATTCTTTGTTAAAATTATATTTCGGTTTTATACGCTTAAATCAATTAATTATTTCAAACATTGACAAATATCAAATGTAGAATTCCTTATTATACACCATCAAAGCTCTACATCCAGCTTTACTTCCAAAAACCGACACAAAACCTGTCATGAGAGTATGATGACGCTCATTTAAAATAAACCAGATTATATCTATTTTATCGAATATTCGAATAAATTCGAATACTTTCATCGAATATTCGAATATGAATTTTTGACAAAATTGACATCCCTAATATTGATGAGTGCTGTTCACCTGCATTAAAATTTTTGGACCATGATCTTACCTTTAAACTTTTGACTTTGTTTGTTCTTAAATTAGTATTAAGCTCAGTCTCAAAGAGACTATTCAAGATATTTTAATTAGACTTTAAAATATGCTGATATACTGGTATACTGGTGCGGGGCTTTTCAACAGCATCAACATTTTTTACCTTGACCTTTCCTCTGACCATGAAATCAATCTTTTGTTTAGCTAAATTTCAAAGAAACTATTCAAGACAATTTTATCAAACCTATTATACATATTGATGAAAGCTGTTCAACTTCATTAACATTTTTTACTGTGACTTTTCCTGTGACCTTGACCTCACTTTTCTTATAGAATAATGTTAAACTCAGTTTCAATGAAACTGTTCAAGATATTTTAATCAAATTTAATATGCATAATGCTGACATGTATTGGTGAGAACTATTTAACTGCACCAACATTTTAACCACTCCTTTGACCTTAAATTTGTGTTTAGCTAAGTTTTAAAGAAACTATTCAATTTTACTTTATCAATCTTTTTTGCTTATGCATATTGATAAGAGCTATTCAATGGCATCAACACGTTTTACCTTGACCTTTCCTTTGACCTTTACTTTAAATTTGTGTTTACTTAAATTTCATAGATATTCAAGACTTTTATATCAAAATTTATATGCTTATAATATACATACTGATGAGAGCTATTCAATTGCTTCAACCTTTTTTACCTTGACCTTTCCTTTGACCTTTGGCCTCTTTTTTCTCAAATTTCTGTTAAGATCATCAGTTTCAAAGAAACTACTCAAGGTATTTTTTATATAAACTTATGCACTGATGCATTATTTGGTAAGAATTTACCAACTATGTCCATTTTTTTTAATCTTGTGTAACGTTACCTGATGTTGGGTGTTACAAAAAATTTGTGGGTCCTCTAATTTCTGAAATTTACATTAATTTAATTATAGAGATTTGTTTAACTGTAAAAATGAATTTATTAAAACAATAAAAATAATAATTTATGATTAATAAATATATACATATAAATAACAATGATAAGCTGTTTGGGTCATCCATACATCAATTTACCCAACGGAAACATAGGGGTTGCACCAGATTCTTACCAAATTAACCATAATTCATACATGTGATGATTTTTAGACCCAAATACTGTACAGGAGTCTTCAAAATACTGGAATTGGGGGAAAATAATATACATTGTTCATCAAAAAACTGTACAAAATACTGTACAAAATATCGACCAAAAATCAATATAAGAGGCTCATTTTTTACCAATAAATTTCAAATCAACGAAAAAGTGTACCACTGCATGCAGTGTTATATGTAATTACTTATTTCATGAAACTTTTGCAGCTTTTACAATTTCAACAATCCCCATGGTCAATGCTGAACTTAGTAAAAAGACTTCCATCGTACAGTATTTAATGCTTGAGTTTGTCGTCTCCAGTCATCTGCATTTTTTTAATGATACTAAAAGCATTTTTCTGTGTTAGAATGGACAATACCTATTACAAAAAGCTTTGATACGTTTTCATTACACTGTAATTATCGCTGGAATGTTTACACTTTCGATCATGATGTTTTGTTTATATTAATCAAGCGCAGTAAGTCACGCATCAAACGAGATTTCCGGTGTTGTGAGAGATAGAATTAAAGAAAAAGGGCAGTTTCGGGTAAACAATTTGAAATATGGCACAAATTTTCATTTTACTTGAATTTTGGTGTACCACTGCAAGCCCGTGAATGGGGTCAAAAATACCTGACATTTTGTGTACAGCCGGTACATATCACAATGTGACATGTATGATAATTATGACTGGGTAAGAATCTGATGCTACCCCTAACATATAGATTTAATATTCAGGGCATAAATTGGGGTGATCCAATCTGTGGGTTGTTTTGGTTGTGGGAATTCTGTAACACTTGACCTTCCTAATGACCTTTGAATTTACTACTTATGTATAAAACTAAGTTTTAAATAAACTGTTCAAGATATTTTCATCAAACTTTATACACTTATACAAATTTTCAAGTTGTATTACTAATGAACCCTGGGCAGGGCATTCATGTCCTATGGACATAATTCAAGTTAAATATTGTTTCAAATATAATTCTAGGTAAAACTTTTATCACCCATTTTGGACCCATCTTATCTCTTGGGGTCATGATCTGAACAAATTTGAATGATGATGTTTCTCATACCCCAGTCCTAGCCATGGTTTGTACCCCATATAAAGATATTAATCACTAGTGGGTCTTGAAAAGAAGTATACTATAAGTAATTCCTTAAACATAGGTAGTCAGAGATTAAAGAGCTTATCTCAACGAATGTTGTCTTTACATTTATTTGGAAATGAGATCTGATCCAAAAACTTTAACCTGGTCAGTCATCCGAAAAATGTAGGTCAGATCCAGCTTCCGAAGCAAGTCCAGTAGTGTGCATTCTTAGATGTATCATCCGTGCAGATTTGGTCAACATAGGACTTATAGTTATTTGGAAACGAGATCTGCTCCAAAACTTTAACATGCCCCAAAAACTTTAACCTGCTCCAAAAACATTAACCTGGTCATTCTTTAGCTGAAATCACAGCATCTGAAACCTTGACTGGTACAATGAAACACACTAGAAGCATCCTCCATGCAGCTATGATTGATATAGGGCAATGAAGTACATGTACTGAAAAGAAATCTGCTCCAAAAAACTTTAACCTGGGACGCCAACACCAACACCGATGCTAGGGGTATTACATCAGCTCCCCCAACTTTGTTGAGGTGAGCTAAAAATGTGTTTCGCTCTTCATTAAAAAAATTTGAGCCTTTGAAAATTTGAAAAGCAAGATGGTGCTCGAGGTGTGCTGACACGGTAGTTCGGTGAGGGCAGATTTTGGCAATTTAATGATTTATTAGTTGCATCTTCTTCTGAAATACCTCTGAGGCAAGTCTGCAGGTGTTCTGGATATTATTAGTGAAAATTTAAATGTGAGACAGTCTTGGACAGGGAGTTTTTGTGGATTGAAATATTTACAGCTTAGACAATCGTGAGAACTCTTCATTGTTATTGTGAACCGGTTCTCGCTATATATTTCAAAAAATCTATAGTGTAATGCCACCCACAAGACAATCAGGAAAAGGCAATGGGGATAAAACTGATAACATGGAAAAAGTGCAAGATAACGCAGGTCAACCCCAAGGAATTTAATCAGGTGATGAATGGGTTCTAATTAAAAAAGATCTACAAGAGATTAAGGATCGACTAAAAAGCACAATAAAAACAGACGACATTAAATCGTTAGTCACCAGTATTGTAAAAGAATTGCTCGAAGAGCACAAAAGAGAAGCCGAAAAGAAAGAACTCTTTTATAAACAAAAAATTGAAAAACTGAGTGACAGCGTAGACAAACTAACACTTGATAATGAGACGCTCCGAGAAAAACTATGCGAAAACAACAAAAAAAACTCGCGAGCTAGAAACCAAAGTCCAACAAGAAGAAGAACTGGCCTCTTTTGCAACAGTTAAGGCAAATTATAACGAACAATATAGCCGTAAAAACGATGTGAAAATATATGGAGTCAAAGAAAATAAAAACGAAAATACTTTGCAGGTTGCAAAAGAAATACTGAAAGTAAAGGAAAACGTGGATATCGACAATAATGACATTATTGCTATTCATCGCATACCGGATAAACAAAAGGCCCCAAGACCTATCCTAATAAAATTTAAAAATGCAGACAGAAAGGCGAAAGTTATGCGACAAAGGTCAAAAGTCAAAGAGTCGGAGGGCAATGTGAGGTTAGGAGATGATGTGACAAGGGAAAACAGCGAACTCATCGCCAAACTTATTGAACATCCAGAGATTACATCAGCCTGGTATTTCAATGGTTCCGTGTATGCTAGTGTGGATGGAAAACGCATGAAGTTTGACATTTTAGACGACATTGATTATAGATTGAAGAACCGGAATTCTCGTGATTAACCGCTATGGACTCCGCATTTATAACGCTCTTCACGATTCCGATTTTGACAGTGAAACGAAAGACAGGGAGAGTCAATGTTGGGAAGCCCGTGATTTCGATTGTAAACACACATTTTGATACGTAAGCCGTTTACGTGTACTTTTCTTGACGTATTGATAAACAGTCAAAACATTAGCCTAACTTACTGTTTTTTTTTATGAATTTAATGAATTTTGACATTCACAAAAATAATGAACGTATATATTTATAGTAAACTCGATTTTGTAAGGTCTAGAGCTAACGTAACTATGGATATACAGCCCGGGAATTCATCGACAACCTATAAAGAACTAAGTATGAGGCCCGTCACTTCACCAACACCCTATATAGAACTGAGTCTAAGCCCGTGACTTCACCAACACCCTATATAGAACCGAGTCTGAGGCCCGTGACTTCACCAACACCCTATACAGTATAGAGTCTGAGGCCCGTGACTTCACCAACACCCTATATAGAACTGAGTCTGAGGCCCGTGACTTCACCAACACCCTATACAGTATTGAGTCTGAGGCCTGTGACTTCACGGACACCCTATATAGAACTGAGTCTTAGGCCCGTGACTTCACCGACACCCTATATAGAACTGAGTCTGAGGCCCGTGACTTCACCAACACCCCATACAGTATTGAGTCTGAGGCCTGTGACTTCACCAACACCCTATATAGAACTGAGTCTGAGGCCCATGACTTCACCAACACCCCATACAGTATTGAGTCTGAGGCCTGTGACTTCACCAACACCCTATATAGAACTGAGTCTGAGGCCCATGACTTCACCAACACCCTATACAGTATTGAGTCTGAGGCCTGTGACTTCACCAACACCCTATATAGAACTGTGTCTGAGGCCTGTAACTTCACCAACACCCTATACAGTACTGAGTCTGAGTCCTCTGACTTCACCAACACCCTATACAGTATTGAGTTTGAGGCCCGTGACTTAACCGACACCCTATATATAACTGAGTCTGAGGCCCGTGACTTCACCAACACCCTAAACAGTATTGAGTCTGAGGCCTGTGACTTCACCGACACCCTATATAGAACTGAGTCTGAGGCCCATGACTTCATCAACACCCTATATAGTATTGAGTCTGAGGCCTGTGACTTCACGGACACCCTATATAGAACTGAGTCTGAGGCCTGTAACTTCACCAACACCCTATACAGTATTGAGTCTGAGGCCTGTGACTTCACCAACACCCTATACAGTATTGAGTCTGTGGCACGTGACTTCACCGACACCCTATATATTACTGAGTCTGAGGCCCGTGACTTCACCAACACCCTATACAGTATTGAGTCTGAGGCCTGTGACTTCACTGACACCCTATATAGAACTGAGTATGAGGCCAGTGACTTCACCGACACCCTATATAGAACTGAGTATGAGGCGATTTCACTGACACCCTATCACTAAGTATGAGGCCTGTGACTTCACCTACACCGTACAGAGTACTGAGTATGAGGCCCATGATTTCACCAACATCCTATACAGAAACGAGTCTGAGGTCTGTGACTTCACCGACACCCTATTTACCACTAAGTTGGAGGCCCGTGACTTCATTGACATCCCTATATATATAGTACTAGTACTAAGAAATCAGTCTATGCGAAAGATATCGGACCTTCGGACCTGACCGATGTGGAGTGCCTTTGGTCCGATGCGTCATTTTTTACACCGGACCAGAATGTCCGATGTCTCAGCGTCCGGTTTAGAGCTTTAATATTGACGCGGAATCATTCAAATGTTTGTTACAAGTAAAAAAAAAATATCGCACAACTCCAAATACGTAAATGAATTGATTAAAACCGCATGGACCGTCTACAGTTATAAGATTTCCATGGTTCTGCATTTTCACGTATTTCACTTTTTTACTTTAGGTTTTTTGGTCTGACAAAATTTGGTTCGGTCCTGTGTGTTCATTGATTACACAGGACCGAATGTCCTGTGTGGTCCATAAAACTTTCGCATATTCTCTTATTCTATTTACCTTTCAAGTACATTATTTACAGTGATTAATTATCAAAAGTAAATGGCAAATGGGAATAACTCCTCTCAGTAGATTACAAATTAATAGAGCCCTGGCCAGGACCAGAACATTTGACCAAATGGTCCAGATGTTCAAAAATCTGGTAAAAATACCCTTCTTTATAAAAACTTTACTCTGTTTGCCTCAGATATGCCTAGGTGCGAAGATTTTTAAAGATGTTTCCTATATATTTCTATGTAAAACTTTGATAGTCCATAGTGACCCCACCCTACCCCCAGGGGTCATGATTTGAACAAACTTGAATTTACACTATCTGAGGATGCTTCCATATAAAATATGACTCATCATGGCTTTGCTGTTCTTGAGAAGAAGATCTTTTAAGATTTTTCCTTTATATTTCTAAGTAAAACTTTGAATCTCCATTGTGGCCCTGCCCTATCCCGGGGGTCATGTTTTGAACAAACTTGAATCTACACTACCTGAGGATGCTTCCATATAAATATGACTCATCATGACTTTGCTGTTCTTGATAAGAAGAATTTTTAAGATTTTCCTTTATATTTCTAAGTAAAACTTTGATCCTCCATTGTGGCCCTGCCCTACCCCCGGGGGTCATGATTTGAACAAACTTGAATTTACACTGTCTGAGGATGCTTCCATATAAATATGACTCATCTTGACTTTGCTGTTCTTGAGAAGAAGAATTTTAAAGGTTTCTCCTATATATTTCTAAGTAAAACTTTGATCCTCCATTGTGGCACTACCCTACCCCGGGGGTCATGTTTTGAACAAACTTGAATCTACACTACCTGAGGATGCTTCCATATAAATATGACTCATCATGGCTTTGCTGTTCCTGAGAAGAAGATTTTTCCTATATATTTCTATGTAAAACTTTGATCCGCCATTGTGGCCCCGCCCTACTCCCGGGGGTCATGATTTGAAAAAACTTGAATCTACACTACCAGAGGATGCTCCCATATAAATATGACTCATCATGGCTTTGCTGTTCTTGAGAAGAAGATTTTTAAAGGTTTCTCCTATATATTTCTATGTAAAACTTTGACCCTCCATTGTGGCCCTACCCTACCACCAGGGGTCATGATTTAAACAAATTTGAATCTACACTACCTGAGGATGCTTCCATATAAATATGACTCACCATGGCTTTGCTGTTCTTGAGAAGAAGATTTTGAAAGATTTTTCCTATATATTTCTATGTAAATCTTTGATCCTCCATTTTGTCCTCACCCTACCCCCGGGGGTCATGATTTGAACAAACTTGAATCTACACTACCTGAGGATGCTTCCACATGAGTTTCATCTTTCCTGGCCCTGTGGTTCATGAGAAGAGGATTTTCAAATGATGCTATTAATTTTTCCCTAATTCTTTATTATTTCCCCTTGAAAGAGGGCGTGGCCCCTTCATTTGAACAAACTTGAATCCCCTTCACCCAAGGATACTCTGTATTAAGTTTTGGTTGGCCCAGTGATTCTTGAGAAGAAGTCGAAAATGTTAAAAGTTTACAGACAGACAGCTAGACAGACGCCAGACAAAAAGTGATCAGAAAAGCTCACTTGAGCATTTGTCTCAGGTGAGCTAAAAATGATAACAAGGGGCCCAGGAGCCACATCGCTCACCTGAACACTGTGGCTAGGAAAAAACAAACATCAGTTCAGTATTAAAAAGCTTAAATGTATAAGTGGCCTCGACCTACCCCTATCAGGGATAAGGGCGGGTCGGGGAATGATTTTTACAAAATTGAATCTACTGTCATTAAGGATGCATATATATTTTTTTGACTAACTGTGACTTTTTGCCTACAAATTTCAACTTTCATTGTGGCCCTACCCCCGGGGGTCATACTTTGAACAAACATGACTCTAAACTATCTGAGGATGCTTCCATATAAATATGACCAACCAATGGCTTTGCTGTTCTTGAGAAGAAGATTTTTCCTAAATATTCCTATGCTCAACTTTGACCGTCCATAGTGGTTCTATAGGGTGTCGGTTAAGTCAAGAGCCTCAGACTCAGTTCTATATAGGGTGTTGCTGAAGTCACAGGCCTCAGACTCAGTTCTATATAGGGTGTTGGTGAAGTCATGTGCCTCATACTCAGTTTTATATAGGGTGTTGGTGAAGTCATCACGGGCCTCAGACTCAGTTCTATATAAGGTGTCGGTGAAGTCACAGGCCTCAGACTCAGTTCAATTATACTTCTATATAAGGGGCCGGTGAAGTCAAGGGTCTCATACTCAGTTCTATATAGGGTGTTGGTGAAGTCAAGGGTCTCAGACTCAGTTCAATATAGGGTGTTGGTGAAGTCACAGGCCTCAGACTCAGTTCAATTATACTTCTATATAGGGTTTCTGTGAAGTCATGGGCCTCATACTCAGTTCTATATAGGGTGTTGGTGAAGTCACGGGTCTCAGACTTAGTTCTATATAAGGTGTCAGTAAAGTCACGGGCCTCAGACTCAGTTCAATTATACTTATATATAGGGTGTTGGTGAAGTCACGGGCCTCAGACTCAGTTCTATATAGGGTGTCGGTGAAGTCATGGGCCTCAGACTTAATTCTATTATACTTCTATATAGGGTGTTGGTGAAGTCACGGGCCTCATACTGAGTTCTATATAAGGTGTCGGTTATGTCATGGGCCTCAGACACAATACTATATGGGGTGTCGATAAAGTCACAGGCCTCATACTCAGTATTTTATAAGGTGTCGGTGAAGTCATGGGCCTCAGACTCAGTACTATATAGGGTGTCGGTTAAGTCACAAGCCTCAGACTCAGTTCTATATAGGGTGTCGGTGAAGTCACGGGCCTCATACTCAGTACTATATAGGGTGTCAATGAAGTCACAGGTCTCAGAATCAGTTCTATATGGGGTGTCGGTGAAGTCACGGGCCTCAGACTCAGTTCAATTATACTTCTATATAGGGTATCGGTGAAGTCACGGGCCTCATACTCAGTTCTACATAGGGTGTCGGTGAAGTCACGGGCCTCATACTCAGTTCTACATAGGGTGTCGGTGAAGTCATGGGCCTCAGACTCAGTTCTATATAGGGTGTCGGTGAAGTCACAGGCCTCAGACTCAGTTCTATATAGGGTGTCGGATAAGTCACAAGCCTCAGACTCAGTTCTATTTTTACTTCTATATAGGGTGTTGGTGAAGTCACAGTCCTCAGACTCGGTTCTATATAGGGTGTCGGTGAAGTCACGGGCCTCAGGCTCAGTTCTTTATAAGGCGTCTTTGAAGTCACGGGCCTCAGACTCAATTCTATATAGGGTATTGGTTAAGTCATGGGCCTCATACTCAGTTTTATATAGGGTGTTGGTGAAGTCACGGGCCTCAGACTCAGTTCTATATAGGGTGTCTGTGAAGTCACGTGTCTCAGGCTCAGTTCTATTATACTTCTATATAGGGTGTCGGTGAAGTCACGGGCCTCACACTCAGTGTGGAGATTTCAATTTGGTTTTGAATCCAGAGTTAGATTATTATAACTATAAAAAAGTAAATAATCCAAATGCAAGGAGCAAACTCTTAGAAATAATAGAGATTAATGCCTATGTAGATCCTTTTAGACAACTTCATGAGTCACTTCGTAGATATTCATGGAAGAAAAAGTCTCCATTAAAGCAAAGTAGGTTAGATTTTTTCCTACTGGCAGAGTCACTTTTATCAGGATTAGATACATGTACAATAGAGCCCAGTTACAGATCAGATCATTCTATCATTTCTCTCTCGTTAGTATTTAATGACTTTAAGAGAGATCGCAGCTTGTGGAAATTCAATAACTCATTACTTTATGATGAAAAGTACTTGAGCTGTATTAAGGATGTTATCTTACAGGTTAAAAGACAATATGCAATTCCAGTTTACAATTATGACAACATGCACACAGTGCCAGATGAAAATATATTCTTCACCATAAATGATCAATTATTTTTGGAAACCTTACTATTAGAAATAAGGGGTAAAACTATCTCTTATTCATTATATGTCAAAAAGAAGAGAGAAAACGAGGAAAATTCATTGATCAATGACATGAAAAATATGGAAGAAAATATTTCTGAAAGTAACTTAGAAGAACTAAATGATAAAAAACAAGAATTAGAAAAAATTAGAAAGCACAAGTTGCAAGGTAATTACCTAAGAAGTAGAGCAAGATGGATTGAGGAAGGGGAAAAGCCCACAAACTATTTTTGTAAACTGGAGTCAAGGAATTTTACAAGTAAAATCATATCAAGATTAGAAATAAATAATGGTGAGGTTATTCATGATCAGTCACAGATTTTGAAAGAAATCAAAATTTTCTATGAAAATTTATATACAATTAAAGAAGGGAATACAGACTTAAATTTAGATAATGAGTTGATACATACTGATGTTCCCAAACTTTCTTGTGAAGAATCAAACCATTTAGAGGGTGAAATAACCTTGTTAGAAGCCTCAAATACTCTTTATAATATGAAGGCTAACAAATCTCCAGGATCTGATGGTTTCTCTACAGAGTTTTTTAAATTGTTTTGGAAATATATTGGGCCTTTTGTTGTAAGATCTATTAACTATGGTTACAGGAATGATATCATGTCTATTACACAAAGACATGGAGTTATAACATTATTACCTAAAGGTGACAAGCCAAGACATTTTCTTAACAAGAGGCCCATGGGCCACAACGCTAACCTGAGTAACTTTGGCCCTGCTGTTCTTCACCTGATTTCCTACGTACCTTTTGTGGCCCCGCCCTACCCCCAGGGGTCATGATTTAAACAATTTAGAATCTACATTACCCCAGGATGCTTCCACATACGTTTCAGCTTTTCTGGCCCAGTGGTTCTTCAGAACAAGATTTTTAAAGATATTTTCTACATATCTCAATGTATAACTAAGATTCCCTATTGTGGCCCCGCCCTACCCCGGGGGTCATGATTTGAACAATTTAGAATCTACACTACACCAGGATGCTTCAACATAAGTTTCATCTTTTCTGACCCAGTGGTTCTAGAGAAGAAGATTTTTAAAGATTTTTTCCTACAAATTTCAATGTAAAACTTGGATCCCCTATTGTTGCCCCACCCTACCCCCGGGGGACATGATTTGAACAATTTAGAATCTACACTACACCAGGATGCTTCCACATAAGTTTCAGCTTTTCTGGCCCAGTGTTTCTTGAGAAGAAGATTTTTAAAGATATTTTCTACAAATTTTAATGTAATACTTGGATTCCCTATTCTGGCCCCGCCCTACCCCCCGGTGGTCATGATTTAAACAATTTAGAATCTACACTACCCCAGGATGCTTTCAGAAGATTTTTAAAGATATTTTCTACAAATTTTAATGTAATACTTGGATTCCCTATTCTGGCCACGCCCTACCCCCCGGTGGTCATGATTTAAACAATTTAGAATCTACACTACCCCAGGATGCTTTCACATAAGTTTCAGCTTTTCTGGCCCAGTGGTTCTAGAGAAGAAGATTTTTAAAGATTTTTCCTATATATTTCAATGTAAAACTTGGATTCCCTATTGTGGCCCCGCCCTACCCCGGGGGTCATGATTCGAACAATTTAGAATCTACACTACCCCAGGATGCTTCCACATAAGTTTCAGCTTTTCTGGCCCAGTGGTTCTTGAGAAGAAGATTTTTAAAGATATTTTCTACATATCTCAATGTATAACTAGTATTAATTGTAACGGGGACCGTTACAGATGTTCCCCAAACGCTCCCCAACTTCCTTTTGGTGTTTTATTCCCTGTAAGCTTCATTAAATAAGGCAATCAAGTATATTGGTTTTTTTACGCATTACACGCGCGCGCACGGGCATGCATGTACAAAATGACCATGTCAACTTGTCTACACTTTTAATACATCTTTATATTCAAATTTCATCAAAAGATGAAAAAAATTCGGCTATATTAAGTATATCTGTCATTTTACGCATTGCAAGCACGCGCACGTGCATGCATGTCCATGATGACCGTGTCGTCTTGTCAACACTATTAATATATCTAAATATTTTGAGTATCAAAGCATTTCAACAAAAAGTATAAAAGTTACAGCTATATCAAGTATATTGGTCATTTTAGCATTGCATGCGCGCGCATGTGCATGCATGTGCATGTTGACAATGTCGTTTTGTCTACATTTATAATATGTCTATACATTCTGAGTATCAAAACATTACATCAAAAAATTGTAAAAGGTATGGTTATATCAAGTATATTGGTAATTTTACTCATTGCATGCGTACGCATGTGCATGCATGTGTGCGCTGACCATGTCATCTTGTCTACACTATTAATATATCCTTATATTCTGAGTATTAAAGTATTTCATCAAAAGATATGAAAGTTTTGGCTATATCAAGTATATTGGTCATTCTACTCATTGCACGCGCACGCACGTGCTTGCAAGTGCATGCATGTGTGCGCTGATCATGTCATCTTGTGTACACTTCTAATATATATTTATATTCTGAGTTTCAAAGCAATTCATCAAAAAATGTACAAGTTAGGTCTATATAATTTGTATTGGTTATTTCAATCATTGCGCATGCGCACACGTGCATGTATGTGCATTCTGACCATGTCATCTTGTCTACACTTTTAATATATCCTGATATCCTGAGTATCAAAGCATTTCATCAAAAGATATGAAAGTTATAGCTATATCAAGTATATCTGTCATTTTACTCATTGCACGCGCGCGCACGTGCACGCACATGCATGCATGTGTGCGCTGATCAAGTCTTCTTGTGTACACCTCTAATATATATTTATATTCTGAGTTTCAATGCAATTCATCAAAAAATGTACAAGTTAAGTCTATATCAATTGTATTGGTTATTTCAATCAATGCGCATGCGCGCACGTGCATGCATGCGCATTCTGACCATGTCATCTTGTCTACACTATTAATATATCCTTATATTCTGAGTATCAAAGCATTTCGTCAAAAAATTTAAAAGTTACAGCTATATCAAGTATATTGGTCATTTTACGCTTTGCACGCGCACGCACGTGCATGCGCGTGCGCGCAAAATGACCTTCGTTCCGCAAATCTACATAACTTTCCTATTAACCCTAGAAAGGTTTCACCTCAATCGGATGTGTAGTTTCGGAGATCACTCACGGACAAAAAAGTACCCAGGAAGAAAAATAATAATAATAATAAGAAGAAGAAGAAACAGAGTAAAAACAATATGTTCCCAAACTTCGTTTGGGGAACATAACTAGGATTCCCTATTGTGGCCCCGCCCAATTTTTGTATTTTGTTGATTATCTCCCCTTTGAAGGGGGCTTGACCCTTTATTTTGAAAATTTAAACTCCCCTTCACCCAAGAATGTTTTGTACCAAGTTTGGTTAAAATTGGCCCAGTAGTTCTTGAGAAGAAGGTGAAAATGTGAAAAGTTTACAGACGAATGGACGGACGGACAGACGGACGGACGGACGACGAACAACAGGTAATCAGAAAAGCTTACTTGAGCTTTCAGCTCGGTGAGCTAAAAACTGGCGTCCTATTACACTGTTAAATACTGTATATAAAATAGCATCTGGCTCTATTGCAAACAGATTTTTAAAAAATTTAGATAAAATAATCAACCCTGACCAAACCGGTTTTATCTCCAACAGACATATCGGAGAAAACATAAGATTGATATATAATATAATGCACTTTACAAAAAAAGAAGATATTCCAGGACTTTTATTACTGATCGATTTTGAGAAAGCTTTTGACTCTCTTTCCTGGAACTTCATACAAAAAGCATTACATTTTTTCAATTTCGGCCCTTCCATCAGAAAATGGGTCACTCCTTTTTACACTGATATTAAAGCTACTGTTAATCAAGGTGGTAATTTTTCTGATGTAATTGATATTCAAAGGGGTTGCAGACAAGGAGACCCTTGTTTCCATATATTTTTCTGATCTGTGCAGAGATTCTAGCCATACAAATTAGGAAAAATAAAAAATAAAAGGTATTACCATTAGAAATGTAGAAAAAAAGATCTCTCAACTGGCAGATGATACTTCCCTTATTCTTGATGGAAGTGAGGAGTCTCTTTCAGAAACACTGAAAACTTTGAACACATTTTCAGATATGTCTGGATTATGCATCAACTTCTCAAAAACACACACTGTGTGGATTGGATCCAAAAAATAGAGTGATGAGGTTTTAATCCCAAATTACCAACTTAATTGGGGAACTACTAGATTTACTTTATTAAGGATAAATTTTGATGTTGACCTAGGAAAAATGTCTGAAATAAATTATCAACCAAAGCTAGTGCAAATCAAGTCTATTCTTAGTCAATGGGAAAAAAGGTTTTTAACTCCAATTGGAAAAATTACTGTTATAAAGAAATTGGCTTTACCTATATTAAATCATTTATTAATGTCAATCCCAAATCCATCTAATTCTTATTGTAAAGATTTAGAAAAAGTTTTTTTCTTATTCCTATGGAATAATTCAACTCACAGAGTTAAGAAAGATGTCATTGTCAAAAAATATGAAGATGGAGGACTGAAAATGATAAATTTAAATGCTTTCATTGTTTCTTTGAAATTAGTTTGGATAAGGCATCTAGTTTTTACAAATAAAGGGTGGGAAAATTTCATCCCAAACATGAATATATATAAATTTGCATCCTGTGGGATTGAAAACATCACTCAACTTATTAAAACCTTAAAAAATAAATTCTGGATTGATGTGTTCAAGTCCTGGGTTGATTTGAATAAAATTTGTACTGATTCTGATGTTACTGTAGACTCTCCACTGTTTTATAACCCTATGATCCATATTGGAGGGTAAACCTTTTATAGTAAAAAACTTTTTGACAATAATATTAGATATATTAATGATATTTTTGGAGTATATGGCTTTTTTATAGTTATGATTGCTTTTGCAATACTTTTCCAGATATAAAGATTAATTTTTTAGAATATTCTAGCTTGATCCATGCAGTTAAAGCTTGGATAAAGAGGAGCAATTTTGATAAAAATTTACAAAAATCAGAAAATTCTCTTATTATGTCTAACTTTTATCTTGTATCAAAATGCAAAAAATCAAAAAACTTCTATGAAATTCTAAATAAAAATTCTTGTATAACAGCTGGTTACAAAATGTGGATTGAATTATTTGATTTGGATATCAAGGAATGCAAAATAATTCATAAATTACCATTTCAAGTTACCAAAAACTGTAAACTCCAGTGGTTTCAGTACAGAATTTTAAATAAAATATTGGCAACAAATTCTTTTTTATACAAAATTAAAAAGGTTGTTTCAAAGCAGTGTATTTTTTGACAGAAAGAAGAAGAGACAATTGAACATATCCCATGGAAATGTGATCTTGTACAATCACTCCTTGAAAATTTTGAATATTATCTCCAGCAGAAAAACCTCCATTTGTCCGTAACAAAAAAATAATTCATTTTAGGTATTGGAGGAAAAAATAATGAAATAGCTAATATCTTAATCTTATGGTTGAAATATTATATTTATACTTCTAGATGCACTGAAAAACCTCTAAATGTGCACTCTGCGATATCACACTTGAGTTGTTTTTACCAAACACAAAAATATATATCA
This sequence comes from Saccostrea echinata, assembly GCF_033153115.1. NCBI lineage: Eukaryota > Metazoa > Mollusca > Bivalvia > Ostreida > Ostreidae > Saccostrea > Saccostrea echinata. The sequence goes on along the minus strand of NW_026889779.1, from coordinate 21,882,280 downwards.
TATAAAAATGGTGAAAAAGAGAAATTTGACACTCAGTGGAACAGGTGGAACCAACTATTTTTGTAACTCTCTCTCTCTCTCTCTCTCGCAATTCACACAATTCTGTTAAAGAAAAGATATTGGATATTTTGTATATAATGAATTGTGTTGAAAAATAAAATTACAAAAAAATAAAAATAAAAATTGAGCCTACTTCACCAAAGGATGCTTTACTGCCTGTTTGCATAGTACTGACAACATGATTCTGGAGAAAAAGTTGAAATTGGGATTTTTAAATTAAGTAAACTAACAACACATAACAGAGAGATAGACAGATATCTGACACTTTTTGATCAAGAAAGCTTCAATGAACCTATTATAATTTACTATTTTCAGTTTCACCTTGCCGGTTCCCTGCATTATTTTTATTTCCATTGTTGGAAAACAGCGGTTCAGTTTCTGGAAAATTAGTCTGAGAAGATGTCAATCTTTCATTGTTTCTTCTATCTGAAAAATAGTAATTTATAATAAATACATCATTTTAATCGGCAGTGATGACCATGTTGACTTAATGGTATTACTAACAATAAGATGCTGTTACATTACATGTATTAGAAGATGGTATACATACAGATTTATTTAAGTAAAAATACATGTTAACTTAAATGACATATCTAATGCTAACATAGGCTCTGATATCATTCCTACCTAATCATTTTTTTGAAGTGCATTGAAAATGAAATTTTTCCTACCAAAAAACTCTGGCTCATAGAACTCCCGTTACATTTTATGCAATAGCCAAATTATCTTTTGAAAGATAACTGCTGGTGTTCGGTTGATATGCAATAAAGTTTCGGAATTTTATTCTTCACACTGGGGATCAAATGGGGGTCGAAAAATGATGTTTTTTCCTACATATTTAAAATACCCCGGTTCCCATAATTCCTGTTCTATATTCAGCCTTATAATCATATTTTGAAAAATAAATGGGGGTGCACTGTAGATGTGCAATAAGGTTACAAAATTTATTTTCACCCTAGGGGTCAAATGGGGGTTGAAAAATGAAGGGTTTTTTTAATACCAAAAAAGCCCTGGTTCCCAGAGCCCCGTTACATTTTAAGCAATAGCTAAATTATCTTTTGAAAGATGATTGCTGGTGTCCGGTTGATTTGCAATAAGGCTTGGAATTTTCATTTACACCCAAGGGGACAATTGGGGGTTGAAAACCACGCACATTCTGGTAAATTGGTGCTCAGTGCTTTTTGTCATGTGCAAAAAGAACATATTTGCTTTAATGTTTGAAATCTGAAACATTTTAAGATATTTAAACAACTATTAAATGATGTGTTATATGACCCTGGGGATACTTGCCAAACAGAACACTTTTATTATTCACCAGAAGTTTATGAAGAGACTGTTTCTCTACTGTAGGGCTGGGACAATATATCAATACATTGATTGTGTGTGATTATGATATACACATCAAACACTTTGCCATCAAATACTAATAGGTTCTTTTTGTTTTTGAAGAGTAAAGAGCTAAATAAATATGATTTCATATTGGAAAATCTCCACTTACTTGCAGAAGTTTGATATTGATTTTCTCCATTTTCTACTTCAGTGTTGTCCTTTTTATATTCTATAAAAAAGCATATATTGTACTTAAATATCTAGATAATCTAATTAAAACTGGACTTGTATTTTCCTTTCTTTACCATACACTTCCGTACAAGCAAAGTGTATAAGTCTAATTTTAATTAGATTGCTTATCTAGATGACCTGAAGAAGGGCATTACATGTGCTATAAATATTGTTTAACTCCTGGGATGTTGGCATAATGAAGTGCATCACTGCTCAGAAGGCTTGCATAACACAAAAAGAGCCAATGCTGATTACAGTAGTACTCTCTTCCAAAAATCAAATTGTTCATTTAATACAATAATTCAAATTTGCTTTAATGTAAAGCAAGTACAAGTAGTAACTGGTTAAATCATAGTTTTAATAACTTATTCATAAAACGCCTGTAGCTTTCATTCCTCTTTTTAATACAGGCACCTGAAGAATGGATAAAATCTCCTCATAACCCCCCCCCCCCTTCCCCTTCCCACACACACATCCCTAACATCTCAATTTTAAGGACTTCCTATTTTCTCAAAATATGTGATTTCTTCTCAGCAGGAAACTATTTCCTAACTCAGGGAACCATAAATTTGCTTTTTCCCGAATACCCATTCCATAACTGTTTTATTATACTGGAACAATCTAAGAAGATTTATTAAACCATGTACTCAGACATTTTTACGACAATATAGAGGCATTTTTAAATAACAATAAATTTATGTATTCAAATTTTTTTTGATATCTTATGCATCAATACTAAGGAAAATAATAACATGTTCAAACCAGAAGTCTCCGACGAGACTGTAGCTCTACTGGTTTGTACTTTTAACAAAGGAACTTGAAACTATGCAAAAGAAATAAATTAGAATAATGATCCTTGGTTTAGTATTGAAATCAAAAACTGATGCAAAGAATAATGTATCATAGTGTAGTCTACTTGTGTGCCAAGTAATATTGAAATCAGACCAAAACTGTATAGGAAGAGTAGCATTTGAAAAAAAAAAATCATAGAAATTTCTATTTTTAGTAACCATGACAACACCCTTTCATCAAAATAATCATCAAAACACTTCCTGAGGATGCTTCCATATAAATATGATGATTCATCATGGCTTTACTGTTCTTGTAGAGAAGATTTTTAAAGATTTTCCTATATATTTCTATGTAAAAATTTGATCCTCCATTGTGGCCCCGCCCTACCCCTGGGGTCATGATTTGAACAAAATTGAATCTACACTACCTGGGGATGCTTCCATATAAATATGACTTATCATGGCTTTACTGTTCTTGAAAAGAAGATTTTTAAAGATTTTTTCCTATATATTTCTATGTAAAACTTTGATCCTCCATTGTGGCCCCACCCTACCCCCGGGGGTCATGATTTGAACAAACTTGAATCTACACTACCTGAGGATACTTCCATATAAATATGACTCTTCATGGCTTTACTGTTCTTGAGAAGAAGATTTTTAAAGATTTTTTTCCTATATATTTCTATGTAAAACTTTGATCCTCCATTGTGACCCCGCCCTACCCCCGGGGGTCATGATTTGAACAAACTTGAATCTACACTACCTGAGGATGCTCCCATATAAATATGACTCTTCATGGCTTTACTGTTCTTGAGAAGAAGATTTTTAAAGATTTTTCCTATATATTTCTATGTAAAACTTTGATCCTCCATTGTGGCCCCGCCCTACCCCCGGGGGTCATGATTTGAACAAACTTGAATCTACACTACCTGAGGATGCTTCCATATGAGTTTCACCTTTCCTGACCCTGTGGTTCTTGAGAAGAAGAATTTTAAAAGATACTATTCATTTTTCACTAATTCTTAATTATCTCCCCTTGAAAGAGGGTGTGGCCCTTCCTTTGAACAAACTTGAATCCCCTATACCCAAGGATACTTTGTGGCAAGTTTGGTTGAAATTGGCCTAGTGGTTCTGGGGAAGAAGTTGAAAATGTGAAAAGTTTACAGACAGACGGACAGACAGACAGACGGACTACAGACAAAATGTGATCAGAAAAGCTCACTTGAGCTTTCAGCTCAGGTGAGCTAAAAACTGTTTGCATCAATCTGGAATTTCCCTATCTATTTTTGGTCCAATGTAGAATAACTCCTTATAAAGACCTGGAAGGTCAAGTACAGGTCAATATAACGTAGTATTTTTCTAACATTGTTGGATCTCAGCCAACCAGAGAGATGGGAATTATTCAATCATATAATAATAATGAGTATTTTGCAGCACAATTAAGGCTAAAAAAGGTAGGCGGGGCATAATTTATAAGGGAAATGTTTACTATGGCATCACACAACTAGAAATATATCCATAGGACATGAATGCCCCGTCGAGGGTATATTAGTAATGCAACATTTTAACACAAATTGAGAAAAGTGAGGTCAAGGTCAAATGAAAGGTCATGGTCAAAAAATATTGATGCAGTTGAATAGCTCTCTTCAGTATGTATCAGCATATAAAGTTTGACACTAATTTAAGAAAAGTGAGGTCAAAGGAAAGGTCAAGGTCAAAAAATGTTGATGCAGTTGAATAACTTACTTCAGTATGTATCAACATATGAAGTTTGATTACACTATCTTGAATGGTATCATTAAGGACATACGCAACGTACCTTACCTACTGATATTTTTTCAAGATATTCTTAATTTAAGATTATAGTGCCATCAGATGTTCGTAGACAAAAAATCAGCATGCATTACCAGGGGTTTTGAATAGATATCAATTGATGAAGATTCTTGTATAAATCAAAGAAAAATATACAAAAATTACAAAACATATATTCTGGATGTTTTGTTTATCCAAACATGTTTTAGAAGAAGTGTACAATGGCATATATAGACATTAGATGTAGCACACAGTTCCTTTCAGTATTGGAACTCTTCAACTCCAGGGAAAAAGACAATAAAGTTCAAACTACGTTGCGTATGTCCTTAAAACTGAGCTAAACACTAATTTAAGAAAATTGAGGTCAAGGTCAAAAGAAAGGTCAAGGTAAAAAAATGTTGATGCAGTTGAATAGCTCTCATCAGTATGTATGATAACACTATCTTGAATGGTATCTTTAAAACTGAGCTAAACACTAATTTAAGAAAAGTGAGGTCAAGGTCAAAGGAAAGGTCAAAGTCAAAAAATGTTGATGCAGTTGCATAGCTCTCATCAATATCTATCAGCATATGAAGTTTGATAAAAATATCTTGGATAGTTACTTTGAAACTGAGCTTTGAACAGAGCTAAACGCAAAGTGTGACGGAAGGACAGAAGATGGACATGACAAACACTACATGCCCCGGCCATATTCATGGCGGGGCATAAAAATATCAGTTCTTCAAATTACCACAAAATGAAACGATTTGCTATTTTAAACTGCTGGATACTGCTGCTTTAAACTTCATCAATACTTATACTACTGCATGCATTTTTTGTCATTGGTTAAATCCCACACAGCAAAATATAAACAATACACTGAATGCAATGCACTTGCCAATGTGACGCCATACCATAAAATTTGATGCAGTTTGTATGCAGTGAGAGGCGGATCAAGTTATATTTTATACATTGAAAGAAAAATGTACTTTGTAATCAAATGAAATATTATTTGCAAATAAAAAAGAGGCCATTCACTTGAATGCGATGTTTATTTTATGATTTTATTCATATACTTTCTGTAAATTCCCTAGACATGGGATATTGCCGTATATTTGTATGCAGATTCATTGAAAGGTACATGTAATAAAAGGGTCTTAATAAATTGATATATTGCAAGAGCATATCCTCAAAGGATCATGACAAGCTTTTACACATAAACTCAAGATTAATAAGAAGATTATTTGAAAAGTGCTGCGAACCTGATGAAACATAGCAAATAAATTAATTATATCTATATAGTATATGTAGTTGAGTGAATTCAGTGAAACTATGGAAATTCTTTCAATGAAAACATGTACAATGTTTCAAATACTGAAATAATTTCATGTGTAAATTTTGGATAACTATCACCGCTCTTGATATAGTCATGGCTTTTTCGCCAGGTATCTTGCATCTCTTTTGTAAATCTGCATCAAAAATGGGTGTAAAAGGCCACAAGCTACTTTTAAAATGTGTCCACAATAGTATTAGTTACACTCACTGTAATTTTTGCCTTTGATCTTAACCTTTTAACCAGTTTTGAATTAACATTACATGCATGTGTAACTCAATTTAAATAATATTATATTGCCCCCCCCCCCCCCCCCAATTTTTTTTTCGTGGAATGGCTCTATCTAAACAAGAGGCCCATATGTTCACCTGAGTATCTATGGCCCTGCTGTTCTTCATCAGCAGAATTTGAACATACTTGAATCTACGAGGATTGTTCGTTAAGTTTGCAGACTTCTTTCATAAATTTTTAACTTCACATATCATATCCAAATTTGGTAAAGATGTTTGAATAATAACTTTAAATGGTGTTTTTTAACAAGAGGCTCAAGGATCTTAAGGTTACCTGAGTATAATACAACTCTGAAAAGGATCCATAAAAGTATAAAACAAAATGAACTGGTAAAAGAAGTTACGTTGCCTCAAAACAAGACAAATAGGTTGATCAAGGATCAACAAAGTAATTAGTGTAGTACTCAGTAACAAATCTTAAAGTAGATCTATTTACTTGCCAGTACTTTCCCCTATTTGTCACTATCATCATGCAATCTAAACAAAAGAGCTTGAGCACTTACTTAACCCAACTCGTCCCCCTCACATAGACCTCTCTTTGTCTTTAAAGACAAAGATAAGGTATTTATGTCTCATTTTTTATTTATCTTGCCAACGCTTCTATCTAGATTATTAGTTTATTGTGGGATTTGCCTTTCTTAAAGACAACATTCGTTAAGGTGAGCTCTGTAATCTCTGATTAAATATTTATTGAATAAAATACGAGGGGGTATCAAAAAGTTCTTGGACTAGCACCATACAATTAAAACCGCTTTAGGTACATCAATGAATTTTGGAATAATCAGTTAGCATCATCTTTTCTATCTATAGACTAGACCATAAATCATAAAGAACTAAGTACGTTACGTATTATTCGAAGGCCCACAATTTTTCGTATTTTGATATACAAGTTTGCAAAAATATAACTACTATGTACATGTAGAAGAAGATTGGTAGTTTTGATATATGCATAACAAAATTTCGCAAGTACGTTGATTAGAGGTATTCACAGGATTTAAACATCCGTTCTTTCCGGAAATTGCTATTTTTTCCACTATTTTTACAACAAATTCCCAAAATTGAAGTAGTGCACACCCCTCGAGCAAAATAAAACATATATATTTGAAAATAATTTGATAAAAGACAAGCAAAAATAATGCTAAGAATTTGCTCGAGGAATGTGCAGTATGTTAATTTTGACATTTCATGACTATTTCCGGTGGCGGATACCAAGTTAGTCGAGAGGCGAGTTCTTATCTAGGAGCAATAATAATGGTGTATTTCGTGTAATAATGTTAAAGAAATAAATTTATCATTGATTGACCATATTTATATTGCTCATACAAATATATTTGTCATGAAAATAGCATAAAAACTAAAAAAAAATGTTTTATAGAAATGACAAATTACGATATTTTTTTAAACAACTAAGCCTTACACTTGCTAAATGTTGCCAGCAAGAAGGGAAGAGATCAATTTAATATACTAAAGCAATAAAATATAAATGTTCAGCTGACAAATGAAATCACTAAAAGTATTATTGCAGAAAAGAAAATGCTTAAATCCTAGCCTTTATTTCATCTTGCTACTGAAACGGTCTAGTTGACGTCTGCATGTATGTAAATAAATTACGCAAGAAACTCAACGATGACGTCACAATAGGTCCCCTTGCAACACATTCTTTTTGGAAAGGGGGGGGGGATAAATTCCCAATCTTTTGGATGCTGTTGGTCAGGACTGATTAGATTAATTAATATTCTGAAGTCTTGTATTTTCAGTCATTTATACAAGTGCACGGTTGATGTTTCAATATATTTTTAGATTTTATAATACACACACAATATAAGCGTGTTGCATCTGCATCTGTATATTGTAGACATTGCCGTTAATATTATGCAAAGCAATATAAAAAACAAAGGCTCATATTTCACCTAGTAAAAGAGCCACAGCGCATTTGATAGGTATTTTCGCCTACTCTACTGGTGATTCCTTAAATTCATTGTTTAACCAAAACAACTCGACCCACAATATGCCTTATAGCGAGCGCAGCCTGGGCGAAGAGAAAATTCGGACTACTGCACATTCATTCAATAGAATTTTTTTCCGCAGTAATTCTGACCCACAATGCATCGCTTCTTGTTCTCGCTGCTAACTTCGTTCACGCGGTGACAACAACTAAAAATTCACACAAAATAAACTCACCTTAAGTTAATGGATATTGCATGCAGATAGTAGATTAAACGTTCTTTGTTAAAATATTTGCACTTTTTAAATTTTGTTTATGGAAATGCAGCTAACATACGACGTCATGTGACGTCACAGTCTAGACGTTCCAAATGTCTCGTGCGGTTTGAAGAGGCGGATCATAATAATGAAGTGAACACTGCGCTCGCCCCAACGGTCGCACCGTCAACATATTATGGCCTAGCAAATATGAAAAAATTAAAGAGGATTTTAGAATAAATGTTTTTGGTAATTCGCACCCTAGAACATTGACACATTTCACACGTGTTACAATTCCGTCGAAACCGGATGTTAATGATGTCAAACTAAATTCTAAACCTCACCATGTTTCGAGGTTTTCCGGGAAAATGCCGAAAATTGCACAGTTAATCGTGATTTACACATGGGGCACATTCGTTACGGCAAAATATTAAAACAGAAAAGTAACAATCACTATTCGAGAAATGTTTTCCAATAAAAATATTTACCCGTAACGAGTGCGCTCGTGTTGAAAAAAGAAAAAAAATCATTGCGTGTTAAAGAACTATTATGGCCACAAACTATCACATACATGTATTTCCTCGTGTTTTACACAAATTTAAAGCATCGATTCAAGAGAGTTATTATATTTATTGGGTAAGTGGACAACACACTTCTATCCCACATGTAAAAAAAATTGTCATATGATGCGCCGATAGGCACATCTGACGATTAGAACATGTGATGGTTTCTAAAATGCGATTAAAAATGTCGATTTTTCGACAGATTTTTTTTTCAAAGACGAGGCCACAGGCAAGAACAATTGTCATACTTACCATCTGTGTAAATACCACAAATACAAATGTACATGCCCATTATTATCGTTGGTCCAACTTGTGGCAAATACGAAATATGACTTTATTAGTTTATTTTGATGCCTTCAAGAATCAATAATTGTTGATAATCAATCCTTAATGGGTGCTTCATATTACACTTAAGATCCATAGATAACACACAAGGTGATAGAGAAGCACTCGATTGTTTGTTTCATGTGCAGACGATAAAGTGGAAAAGAATCTATAAATTACATTTTCTGAAATTGAAATTGGAAAAAAAAATTATAATTATTATGATCATGTATGTTTTACGTGACGTTACTCATTATATACGTCATTTGTGACGTCATAAAAGATGTAGTCATTGTGGTTTTGCGAAATTAAAAAAAAAGTTTTCTAATTCTTTTATGGACCTAGCTTGCTGTTGTTTTGTTAAATGTATTAATTAGACAGAGGAAAAAAATATCTTTAAAATAAATCATTACAAATTTTAACATTGTGATTTTCTGTAAACTGGATCCAAAATAGAACTCATATGCGGGTGCGTAAAACGCACATGTTTTTGACGAATCCCCATGTGGAAACAAACATACAAAATTTGTATTAACATGTAGTCGCAATCAATCTTTATTTTTGTACCTACATACCAATCAAATAATTCTTATGCACATGCATATAAAAGCGTGAAAAGTAATTTTTATCCTTTTTCAAAGGAAGGATATTTGTCTGGTTTCTGACTAAATAAAATATTCAAAGTATATTATAATTTGCTCCTATATCTTTTAATTACGTCGACAATATTTGTTTTGATACACGTATTTTCGTTTATGCGACATACCTCATATGTGTTTCCAGAAGCAAAGTGCATATTTTAAATATATGTCCCTATGGAAATTACTAAAAATACTCAGGTATACGGGGCATCGTTTTTTTTTTAAAGAGGTGGGGGTGGGTGTCATCAAGAAAAATGAATGACATGATGAGCAAAAAAAAAAAAAAATGCCATACACTTTGACAAGAAAGAAGAAAAGGGAATTGATACATGTATGTTTCAAAAAATTCATAATTATTCAATCGTGAGTACGTTAATGTCAATAACGAGTAAAATCTGTAGATCTATGGTAATTAGGCCTTCCGCAGTCTTCTGTATTAATTGTTTAATTACCACAGTCTTATGTATAAAAAGTTATTGTCAAGTTTTATTGACCAGTACAACCCTCGTTACAAATGACTGTAAACTGATTAACATTTAAACACAATATACATGGCCGTAGGAAGTTAGGAACCGGGGGAGCATGCCCCCCCCCCCCAATATATAGATTACTATAGAAAACCTAGCTACTATATGTTTCTGCCCCCTTAATAAAAACGTCTATGACTTTTTTTTTTGCTCTTCAAGGAATGTTTGGTAGTTGATAGTGCCCTCCCCCCGACTGAAAATGTATGGCTGTGCCCCCCCCCCAAAAAAAAAAAACTGAAATTGCTTCCTGCGGGCCTGATATACATAGGATGGCTTAATTTTCAGGCACGTATAGTATTCGAAATAGGGCATTTTTCTTAGAGGAGTCTTTCATTCGAAATCCTATTTTTTATTTATTTGTTTATTTTTTTTGGCAGTATGCATGATTGAGGCATTTCAGTAAAATAAAAAAAAATATTAGAGTCAACGATGCATCCATGGATTTTTCCAAAGGGGGTTGGAAGGTGTGGAGGAACTATACCCACTCCAAAAAGACAGACTTAAATTTTCTGACAAGGGAAAAACAGTTTCAACGCGAAAAACCTAAAGGGGGGGGGTAGTCTTTATACACACGTTTCTTCTGACCAAATGCAGATCCTTTGGGGTGAGGTGGGAATGGGGTGAGGGGTGGCAAGTTAATTTTTTTCTTACTTTACATTTAATTACTCTGAAATCTTAACTCCCACTGGATCCGCTACCGAGATTGGTTGTTTCTCACCACACGATGAGAAGGGGTGGGGGTTTACTGTGCTTGACATTAAATCATAAGTGCATTACATATGCATGCAATTTTATCAGCATTGATTTGAAGTATGGGATTCATTTAAAGCTACAATTTATTACTATATGATTAACTAGGCACCGGGAGAGATTCTGTGTTTGTCAACTCAAATGTATAGTCAGTGCAATGTAGAATATGTACAAGACAACCCCTGAAATATGTTCCTGAACACATGTCTGCAAGTTATTTACAGCTATTTTTGCTGCAACGAGATAGAAGTTAGTGTGTGTGTTTGTGTTTTATATTACACTTCCCCATCCCACCTTACATTTGCCACTGCTTACCATGCACAGAAATACATGTATTCCCTATTACAGGAACAATAGAGATTATTTAGTCCTCTTCTCTTATGCTGCCTGAAATAGGGCCTTGTTCATGTAAAATCAATCTTGCGCCGAGTATAAGTAAAATGTTCTTGCCTGTACATGTATTTCTATCTTGACATGTATATTATAAGCTTTGTTTACGTACGCAGCACTGCTCTATTTGTACACATAAAAATCATAACGTGAAAATGAAATAAAAAGTAGTGAATGTTATAGTAACATATAAGACAGCATATTAAATTAACTATATTTATAGATCTATCGATAATGATATGTTTTGAGAAAAAAGGAAACATCACTTATCTCTACAACCCAGCACGAATCACTAATTTATTTCTTTTTTAAATAAATACACTATCCGTTGCGGCCGAATCTCCCGTACGCGTATGAAAGTTTGGTTAGCAATATAGATAAGAATTTATCTAAATGTCACATGTACTTTCTTTGTATAGAAACATTCAAAATGAGCCCGGTATAAACACAAATTTCTATCATTATTAATTTCTTGCAGTAAAGATATATTTTTGAACAACATAGCAGGTAATACTTATTATATACTCTGTTTATTCTTAGATGGGGAATTGACTGGTACATGTACATATGTATATAAAATGAACATCTTTATCTGCTTTTTAATATAATCATAAATTGATTATGATGTTGATAAGATAAATGTCTATTCCCAATTATTTAATTTCAAGTCCTGTGTTCATATATTGGTACATTATAATCCGATAGTCACTTCTATCGCCTTTTGACGTGACGTTACATTACAAAAAATGACGTTCCTATTGCATTTTTCCATCAAGACACTGCCATACTGCAAGATCTCCTTTTAAAAAAGTATAATAGATATCGAAAAAAGAAAAACGGTTATGAAAAGCTAACAGTATCCACTATCTATAATAAAAACCACGTTAATTTTTGGAATAAGGCCATTTTTGATGGTTCGTGGATTTTGCTCTTTTGTCATACAATCTTAGTTTATACATGCGTAAAACCATACCACACATTAATGATATTTCAATATTAATAGTTTCCTCATATGATAAATATGAAAATTATCCTGTTTGTATGGAGTATATAGTAAATATTGAGGTATCCACCTAAAGATGACAAACTGTTGTCAAAGACCACCCTTAACCAGGAAAACAAAAAACAAAAAAAAAAAAACAAAAAAACAAAAAAAAAAACTTTTGAAGGATTTTATTCGGATATGACTGCACTTCTAATTTTGGTTAAAAGGTGGTCTTCATATTGAAAATGATGAAAATATGTATTCAATTTTTCTTCTCATATAATCGTAAGATTTAGCAATCTGTCTTAAATTTATTCATTCAACGTCATTGACTTCGTTGGCGCAATGGTACGATTGCTGGAATGTAAATATGGTGATAGCGAGTTCAAGTCCCACATTTTTTCCATTTATGCTTTCTTAAATTTGTTTTTCTTTGTGTATCTTTTCTACGTTTTTCTTTATTACGTTTTATGATATACATAAGTTCAGAAAGTTATAATATACACAATATACACTTTGAAAGTAGCTCGGAAAAAACAGTCCTAAACTATTTTATTAAAGTTTGCAAATTCATAGCTACTTGTTTTATTTTTATTGATTTTATAAATCTTTTGCCTCAGAATTTGATTACTGAACAAATTAAATGATTGTCATTTGACATACGTGCAACTACGAAAATATAACACTCGTCCTCAAATCATATTACATAGTTTGATCTTGAATTGAAAAGGTATATCTATAAATAGAATCAGGTGATTTCCTTTTACATTCTTGAGTCAGCCGTGTCGTCTGAGAGGCAGCTATGGCTCTTTATTTTTTACCCGTATATTCTACTTGAGATCATTCCACATATACCAGAGTTGTAATTTCTTATCTGTCGAGGATCCAGTGAAGTTAAAAGAAGACTGGAATGAGAAAGCGACAGAAAGGTCCAAAAAGGAATTTCGGACAAAAAAAAATAAAATAAAAAAAAGCTGTATCGGATGATGGGTTCACTTTTCACAATGTTACCTGTATAGAAAATTCTTTCACCCCATTACGGCAGTGTAAGTGTATCACACAATATAAGTACTGTGGAACAAAATTATTTGTCAGTGTGGACAAGTCTGAAAACAAGTTATTTATCAGGCACGAAGAATCAGGGACGCAGGGCCCCTTCCCACTTTTTTCCGAATTTTAAAAATGTTCATTAAAAGACTAGCCACCCCCCCATCTATTTGCTGTAGCATAGGTAAAGTTTAGGAATTTAGTGTATTGGGGGAAAATTGGTTGTGGAAAAAAAAATGAAAAAAAGTTTGAACCTACCGTGACACGGGGCCTCGGTTTTTAGGTCTCATCCGAAAGACCCGCAACTTTCACTTCAAAGTGCCGAGCGCTTGACGAAGGAACAGTTGCTACCTATTTTTATCGACTTAGGTCGGTCGCAGCCGTGATTTGAACACACGACCTTCCGATCACGGCGCGAGAGCTCTACCTGAAATGGATTGAAAGTGCCTTTATTCATTTTCTCCATAGGTTTGGTATCAAAGGCTCACAATACTTACTTAAAGATAGGCTCATATTGAGCAAAACTTCAAGCAACAAAGTCGAAACTTCAAGCAACAGTAGTTATTTATAATTATATTTACGTATTTAAAAAAAAGATCGTAAAAGTGTTCTTCAAAAGAGTAAATGTTTATACATGTTTATTTTTATTATATTTTTTATTTATTTTTTTATTTATTTATTTTTTAATTTATTCATTTTTTTTTTTGAGAAGCTATACCAGGGACCTATATACTAAGTATATAGTATATAGGTCCCTGGCTATACTAAGTTGGTGAAAGTTGCTAAAGAAAATTCGATAGATGGTTGCCCATGCCAACTATCCAAGAGAAGTGCTACAGCTTGTTTGGGGGGGGGGGGGATCCTTGATTCGTGCATTTGAACAGAACCATCTGGAGACTGTAACAAGGAAACAAAACGGACGATTCGGATAATTCTGGACCGATTGAACCGAACCGCGATATCAGTGTTGCGTATCGTGAATTGAACCGCGGAAAAATATACCGCGATATACCGTCAAACGGTTTATCGTTGCACTCTTATGGAGACATATAAAATTATTAATCGAATGACAGTACTTTTTCAGTTTTTTTTTTTTTGGAAACTTTTTCAGATGACAAGACAGAAACGTTTTAAACACACTTTGCTTAGATAAATTCGTGAATGGCGTCGCGAGAATGGGCTGGGGAATTTGCCCTTTCAATGTTATCTATTAATTAAAATTTCAAATACTTTTTGAAAATATCTTTAATGCTTTCTCATAAAATTTTATAGGGAATCTGACATTTATAAAATAGTGTTAAAAGTTTTAAAGCAATCTTAAAAACAAACCAAGTAATTCGCATAAAAAATAGTCTAGCTTTTAAAAATCAAACTCTTGCTTGAATTAGAATAATCGGATACTTATAATAAACGTACTATTAAATATACGTTACGCATTTCTCTCTCACTCTGCCCCCCCTCTCTCTCTCGTTTTAAAATCATATAAATTAATCTTTTATTTGTACGTATATTGTCGGACCCAAAAACCAAACTGTTTGTCTCACTCTGGGGCCTTTATTTAACCATTCGATGGGTCAACAAAACGCATTTTGCCCGAGAACCTAGTCAATAAATGTTTTGTTATACCTTTGTATCTTGTGCAGGCTTCCATGATGTAAATTTACTTAAATTACACTGCGGTTAAAATTGGTCAATTTCGTCACTGTCGAACACCAACGATTGCAAATGAAATTAAACTGATCCCGCCCACAATTTTAACGTAAGCGGTCCAATTTCTCATCGACAGGTCAAATATCTTACTCCGCGGCCAAACATCGATTTTTTTTATGACCGCTCAGTACAACATTAGGAATGCGTATAAATTTATATAGAAACCAATTTTAAAGGTATATATAACAAAATTTTGTGTTGTACTCTGGAAATCTTCAGAATAAACTCTGAAATATTGTAGGAAGCAAATGTCAAAAGCGATTTGTGCATCTGTGTATAAATGATAGAGGCTGTATTCGAATGATTAAAATTCTGTATCAGACAAGGGCGGTCTGTGAGAAAATGGATTATCTGTAAATATCTGAACAGAAACTTTGAGTTGCTAAAGTCATGGAAAGAGAGAGGCGCTTCACAGTTGCTGATCTTGTAAATGTACAGTTACGCGGTAAAATAAAAAAGAAATAAAACATGGACAAGCAAAATTAAATTATACGATTGTTAGCAATATAAAATAAAATTGATGGAGAAACGTTTTTAATAAGTGGCTATTGGACCAAACTGAGTGAAATGTAAAGGGAGATTTTTTTTTTTTTTTTGAAAACACCATGACGCAATGTTTTTTGACGTTATAATGTAGCTCCAGGGATACCAAACATGCTGATTTTAAAAATTAAGTAAATTGATTTCAGTTAAATCGAATGGAATGAAACTTCAAATAAATATTTTATATGAGAAAATGTGGGGTTTTTTTAATATTTCTTGAAAGTAATATAACAAACTTTCCAACAACCCTCGTATTTGCGTAGCGTCGCTAGGTTGACGTCATAACGTCATAGTGTTATTTTCCAAAGAAACTATCTATATTCAGATAGCGTTGTAGGAAAATTGAGTTGAGATAATTACAAAAATTAAGCTGAATTAAAAAGATGACATCTTAGGCATGTTTCAAAAATATCTTCATCAGATTTGGGGACAGGGCCGATTTTGGTCCGTAATGTACTTTCTTCTTTTATTTTTTAATAAATTAAATTAGTAATGTTTCTGTAAGCAATGATATGTCTATGCGGCGCAACCTCGAACATGACGTTTTTTTCGACCTGAGTGATACTGAGAAAATTCTTTTGTTATGAACATTTGATATCCAAAAATCCCGTTAATTCGTGTATGTGATGGGACACTGTTGTTCCGAAAAATATGAAATTTTTACCTTATTCTGTAAGTTCTATGAAATTTTATCGTAAATTTTGTATGGCGTGTCAAACAAGGGCTTGAAAATGACGTCAAAAAGGGGTTTCTTTTTCCAACATTCTAAAAAGTTTTGCCCCTGAAAAAAAGGGTATAGACCTTGAAAATGTTTAAACTGGCTACAGAGAAATGAAATGCATCCAGAGTATTTGTTTTTTAATGCCAAAATAAATTCAAAGAGAAAAGGAATGAACAGTTAATGTCCATTTGAAGTCAAGGTATGAAAAGTCAATCACGTCAAAAAATGACGTTGATCATGTGTGGTAGATATTGAACTCCAAAAATCAAAATATGCTGGAATAATCAAGCGAGGATCTCTCCCAATGTATAAATCCATTTACAATATTACATGCATTGAAAGCAGCTGTTCATGACATTGTAAAGTCATATAAACAAGACGGGTTTAAGTCCTTACTTAACTCCAGGTAATCTCATCAAGATAAGTGTATGAGGTAGAGAGAGCGGACAGTGAGAAACAATGACGTTATCGGACGTCATGAAACTAAGCGGCGACACCGCCGGGTGATCATATAATGCCGTTTTTATTTTATAATAATTTGGCAAATAATGAACGTATCAAGCTAAATTTTTCAACATTTCTTTAATTTTTGTTGTTTTATGTTCATTATAAATTTTGAAAGCACAGACTACATAGTACTTATTTTATCGCCTCAGTCCACGAACTTTTTGATAACCCCTTTGATATTTCCCAAATGAGTTTATTTTATAACATTGTACTCTCTTTGTCCCCTAGATACCCAGAAGCACACAAGATTTTCAAAGAAAAAAATGCATTTTCACTTTATAATGAAGGGAACCCTGCCATAGTTAGTTAATTTAATAGTAAATCAAAGTTTTCAAAGTCATAGTGATCACTATAGTAAACCAGTGTCAAAGTTAACTTAATGGTAAATCAAAGTTTCTAAGTTAACACTATGGTTAATAAAAGTTTTAGACATGATAACTATAGAAATTAAAAGTTTTAAATTTATTGCCACAGTAAAGTTTTCTGTGATAGAAATTATTTAATTTCACAACATGAGTATTATTCAGTTTTGCAGATTATCTCATTCAACAAAAGATATTCATTGATATCTTTTATTTTCAATAAATCCAAGCACTCTCTATGCAATTAATTTTATTCCTGATTTTATTTTTAGTTTTATACTTCTTGAAAACTTAATTACATCTACTGAATAGCATTTCTAAAATGAATATTGTTTGTCTTTAATTTCTATTGGCCTTCTTTATATTAGTAAATAACATTATTAAATGTTATTAAATATATCATACAATATATATAGTTATATACAAAGATAAAAGTATATTTGAGTGATAACTTTAGTAAATAAAAGTTTTCTTAGTAATCACTAGAGTATCTCAAAATTTTCATAGTGTCAAAATTATCACTATAGTAAATCAAAGTTTTCATAATTATCAAAATATAAATCAAAGTTTTCATAGTGTAAAAGTTATCAGTATAGTAAATCAAAGTTTTCATAGTGATCACTATATTAAATTAAAGTTTTCATAGTTATCACTATAGTAAATCAAAGTGCCAAAGTCATCACTATAATTAAGTATACTTTTCATAGTGTCAAAGTTATCACTATAGTTAACTATATTGGTTTGGGGGGGGGGGGGGCAGATATATACCACCATAGTAATTCAATAAGAAAAAGACATTCTAGTTACATGTGAAATGAATCATATGCATTATTCTTATTTTTAAAAAAATAATCATGTCTTAATCATGTTTACCTCTGCCAGCTGCAATGGCCTCTGCATCATTTGCTCCAGCAAGAAAAGAAACAGAGGAATTATTTATTTTTCTTTTTTTTTTTTTTTTGGACTTAACACTTCCATTAGCACAAGTCCATTAGCATGCATATGTTATAGTTCACTATCAATTTTTAGTTCTTTACTTTCTTCTGATCTTTGGACAGAAGTATTTTTCTATGCATTGAATAAATCTGATTCTCTATTTCTTTAGATGTTCTTTTTCAAGTCGAGAGAGAGAGAGAGAACAGCTGGTTCCATCTGTTCCACTGGGCATCAAACTTATCCTATCCACCATCTTAATAAGAAATAAATTTGTGTTTTATAATAAAAATCATATGTGATATTGCAGCACATATATTCAAAGGTTTCTCAGTATATCTTGCTGTATAAATACAATATTTAATCCAAATTTAACCTTGCACATAACTTTTGATTGGTTGGAGCTATGGTTTTCATATTTCACATGAGTATACTTTGTGACAAGACCTTTCTTTGGGTACCATAAAATTTGACCTTTTGACCTTGACCTTGGAGTTTGACCCACTTTTGCAATATTTTTTTAGACGTTAACCTTGGCCATAACTTTTCAATAGTTAGTGCTAGGGCTTTGAAACTTCACAAGTGTATACCTTGTGACAAGACCTTTCTTCAGATACCAGCAACTTTGACCCTTTGACCTTGACCTTGGATTTTGAGCTACTTTTGGCCATAAGTTTTTAACCGTTGATGCCAGGGCTTTCATTTTTCACATGTGTATACCTTGTGACATGACCTTTCTTTGGATACCAACAACTTTGACTCTTTGACCTTGACCTTGGAGTTTGACCCTGTTTTGAAAAACTTAAACCTTGACCATAACTTTTGAACGGTTGGTGCTAGGGCTTGCATGCTTGACATATGTAATTGTTGTCACAAGACCTTTCTTTGGATTTCAGCAACTTTGACTCTTTGACCTTGACTTTGGAGTTTGACCTACTTTTGCAAAATTTTAACCTTAACCATAACTTTGAACGGTTGGTGCTAGGGCTTTCATATTTCACATATGTAATCGTTGTGACAAGACCTTCCTTTGAATACCAACAACTTTGACTCTTTGACCTTGACCTTGGAGTTTGACCCTGTTTTGAAAAACTTAAACCTTGCCCATAACTTTTGAACAGTTGGTGCTAGGGCTTTCATACTTCACATATGTAATTGTTGTTACAAGATCTTCCTTTGGATACAAACAACTTTGACCCTTTCACCTTGGAGTTTGACCTACTTTTGAAAGACTTTAACTTTGGTCATAACTTTTGAACGGTTGGTGCCAGGGCTTTCATATTTCACATGTGTATTTCTTGTTAGAAAGCCTTTCCTTGGGCACCATTAATTTTGAACATTTGAACTTGATGTTTGACTTACTTTTGAAAAACTTGAACCTTTTCCATATCTATTCAATGGTTGCTGCAAGGGTTTTCATATTTCACAGGTATATTCCTCGAGACAAGACCTTACTTTGGGTACCAACATATTTGATTTGTATTTGAGAAAGTTTAGCCTTTGATATGAGTTGCCATACGGGGGCATCAGTGTTTCACAAACACATGTTGTTTTTTAATTTTGACTAAAACGAATTTGTTGCTAAAATTTTGTTTCTGATTCTACATTGAAACCATTGGAGTTTGCAGTCTTTTGTCAACCTGTAAAATCTCGCTCCACTTTGTTTTACCTGATGAAACAGAAGAGTTTTAAGAATTTAATTTTAAAAAAAAGTTTCGATTTGTGACATTCATCACCTTGTAAATATTTGACATAACTAATGGATTTTCTAGCTTTTTGAAAGGTTTGTCAGGGGTTTTTTTTTATCCAAAACTTAATAAAATGATTACTTCTACTATATTCTAACAAATGATCCTCATCTTTGGATTACTATTTCAAAAGGAGTCAAAAATTAAAAGTGAACCATCTTCATTTATAATGATTTCATTAAGTCGTCCAATGTTGCTGTCAAACATTTGTTTATTGGCTTTTCCCCAATATGAATCATTGGATTACAAAATAAAGGGGAGTCACCAGCAACCTCAGACGTTTTCTCATGGCTTTGTAACATTAACCAGGACTTGAAGACGTCTATACAAAGTTTATTTTTCAAAGTAATCAGCAAAAGTTCTGACATAATAAATCCCACAATTTATAAATTCGTCTAGGTTAAAATTTGGAATGAGGTGTTCCATACCCCTATTTGTAAAAATGAGAATAATACTAAAATAATTTCCTAGAAGATATAAAGGACTTTAGGTTTAACATTTTCGATCCCCATTCTCCAGAGTTTTTAACAATAATCCTGTGAGTTGAATTATAATATACTAATGAGAAGAATATCTTTTTCAATTCTTTACAGTATGATTCAGAGGGATTTAGAATTGACATTAAAATGTGATTTACTAAAGGTAAAAAATTGTCTTCATGACTGCAGTTTTCCCTATTGGAGTTAAATACCCTTTTCTCCCATTGTTTAAGTATTGACTTGATCTGTGCTAGCTTGGGTTCATAATTTAGTTGTAGTACCTAATCCAGTTCTAGATCAAAATGTATTCCTGGAAGAGTAAATCTAGTAGTTCACCAGTAACGATTGAAATTTGGCAGTAACATTTCATTGCTAAACTTTTTAAAGCCTATCTACACTATATGAGTTTTGGCATAATTAATGTGTAGCCCAGATATTTCTGGGGGAAAAAAACTTGCTAGTGTTTCCAATGTTTCTACAGGGATTCTTTATTGCAATCAAGAGTAAGAAAAGGGTTCTCAGCTAAGTGAAATTTTTTTACAACACTATTCACAGTTATTATACCTTTAAGTTTTGTTTAATCTAACTTGGATTGCTAATATTTCAACACATATAATGAATACATAAGGGGACAATGGATCTCCATGTCTGCCACCCCTCTGGATGTTAATTCTATGAGAGATTACCACCTTTATTTATTGCAGATGTAATGTCTGTATTAAAAAAGAGATACCCAATTCTTACTTGAGAGACCAAAATTGAAAAGTTTAAGTGTTCTTTGAATAAAATTCCATGACAGAGTATCAAAGCTTTTTCAACATCAATAAGTAACAACAACCAAGTACATTTTATTTCTTCCGTATAATGCATCATATATCATAAATCAGTCTTATATTCTCGCCTGTATATCTATCAGAGATGAATCCTGTCTGATCTTGGTGATAATTTTGTCTAGGTATCTGTTTACTCTATTTGCAACAGTGCCAGATCCAATTTTATAAATAGTATTTAAGAGTGAATATTTATATTAACTATGTTTTTCTACTAAGTCAACTGTCAAATTGATTTGAATACCATTTTCGTGTATACTCACGCGTCGAAATATGCACAAAGAAACTCGCGCTAAAGTGACGTCACAATGAGCTACAAAGACGTTAATAAAAATGTAACGATATAGGACAGCGAATAATTCAAATATTGAGAATATTTTTGGTGCTTTTGAATATGTAAAATGTAAATATAAGGAATGTTTTTAAGCTTAGTGTGAATTATTGGTGTGTAAATCACACAGACTTGTCACGTAGGCATATTTCATGAAGCGTGCTAGATTTCATTCTGTGGAGTGTATCAGGGTGAATTAAAAAAAATGACCACCAAACTGAATTTTTTGAACTTCTAACATATTTTTCACTTATATCATCATATTGCACACGCATTCTAGTTTAAAATCCTGAAGTGGCAATAGAATAGACAATTGGATTAAAAAGCTTCAGAATTTTTATTAGTAAAATTTCTTTTGAAAAAAAGAAAATATCATTACACCTTAAAAGACTTTCTAAAATACATAATCACAAGAAATTATAGTTTTTCATGCTTCAAAATAGTAAAAGGGGTATAAATGATTAAATCTAGACCTTGATTGAGTATCTTCTCTCGTATGTGTTAAAAAAATTGGCTTTTTGATTGTTATTTTACATTATTTTTTCAATTCTGGTTTGAAAAGTTTTAATATGAAAAAAATATGAAGCAATACAATTCCCCAAATTTCACTTTTTTGTCCGTTCAAGCACATTCTTTAAATCTAAGCCAAAAAAAGAATTTTTATATACGAGTTCTCTTACAAAAAATACTAGATTTTGAAGTGACCCTATGTTACATTATTGTGTTGTACTCCTGACATCTGATATGTATTTTATTTAACATTGTTTTAAAAATTATAACACACAATAACCCATTCTTACTTTGTAAATTAATTTGTTGTTTTGATATTTTTGATCATTTACGGCAGGTTTTTCATATATTAAAGACCTTGACACATGATTATTTGCAAAGTGTAATATATATAAATTGTATATAAAACTATATGTGAAATGATGAAAACTATTCCCTGAATTGACTAGAAAATTTCTGTAACTTGTTGATAGGCATAGTGTTTTGAACATCAAATAGTATCAAACTTTTTTTGGACTCATTTTTAGTAAAGATAGTTGAAAAGCATTGGTAATTATAAAGCAGTTTTGTTGCACTCCTGACTGCAGTAAAATTTAAAATTAAAACCGTAGAACACAAAAATTCATAGAGTGTTGGCAACATTAAGTGGTAACGAAATTGTGCAATATTTATAGTCCAATACTTCATAATTAAAACAGATTAAAGTATTTGAAATTCGCATTTTATCTGGAATTATTCCCTATTTATGCCAAAAAACTAGCTTAAATGTATATTTAGAAGATAAAATATATTTTATAGCATATTTTCCTTTAGAGGACAAACACAGTAACCCACCAGAAAAATTCTACTCATCATTTTTTCTTTATTTTTATTCTTTTTGGATGATTTATAATTGTAACATATTTGTTGCACTCCTGACTAAAAGCATTTGGACCTCTAAAGTAGAATTGTGAAGTGAAAATTACATAAGAACTTGTTCTGTTGTTTCAGTGAAGTTGAGGAGGAATTACTTGAATTTTATGACAATTTTTTTTAGCTTTAGTGTGTTTATTTTTAACATTCATTAAAAAAATCATTAAAAGATAAAAACGCATCTGAATTGATAAAATTGAAAAAGGAAGGATTTTAATAATAAAACTGTCAATAATTTAGTATTAAATTATACAAAAAGATCATTATTAGTTAATGAATACGTCTAAGCATGAATAGAAGTGTTTTCGTCACCCAACTTGAATCTTAAAAAAAATGTGTTGCACTCCTGACCATAGAAATATAGATCAGAAGCACAGACAGATCTGGTAATTGATAAGTCTATTTGGTAAAAATGTTCTTTGTGTCTTTCTTTTCCAAAATAAAAATCATATAATGATAATAGTTTTTTCATGCTTGGGTGCAAAACATCAAATGTTGCACTCCTGACATTATTGGGTATGCACATATACTTGACTCTAATTAATGCTACTTGTGATTTATATAACATTTTTAAGTTTTAAAATGTATATCAGTTATTGTTTTACACTTCGAAAATTCTTTTTTGTCTTAATTTTCTTTCAGAATTTTACAATTGATGTTTTTTTCGCAACACTACATTTTTTCCGTTGCACTACTGACATGGTATAACATTTTTTAAACATCAGCCATGACCACAACTTGATTAAACAAAAGTTACTACAGCACACATTTAAAGCTCAATACTTTGAATATTATCAGGAAAGTCTTTATTTTCAACATAAAGCACAATTATTTATTTCACAGATCTCCAAAAAATATTGAAATTTCAAAATGTCACAAAAAGGTGTTGCACTCCTGACAAATTTAGCATCATTTTTGGGCATAACTTTTTTGTTAGTTGAGATATCAACGAGATATTTGGCAGGTATTTAGACACTATCTAAAGACATATGCTGAGACATAGAAATCTATTTTCATTGCCTGTATTTTTATTGTGGGTTGATAAATATGCGTTTGGTCATTTTTTTAATTCACCCATCTGAGGCTTCTTCCATAGTAATTTCACCTTCTATAGATTTGAATTCTTTACTTAAAAGCTTTGGTATTTCTTCATTGTTTAACTCATTGAATAAATCATTATTTGTGTTAACTACACTTTTCTTATTTAGTTGTTCATAAGATAATTTTGCAAATTTTGATCATTAAAATAACATTAACATTATTATCCAGTCTAGTTATGATCTTGATAATGAAATTTCTAGATTCTAATGCACAAAAGTAGTGTGATAGTTTTTCGCCTTCCTCAACCCATTTTGCCCTATTTCTAATATAAGAGCCTTGCAATTTATGTTTTCTAATCTTTCCCTAACTCTTGCTCTTTACTACATTATTCATCAATATTACTTTCACATGCACTTTCTTCCAATAATTAATACTTTCTAGTAAATCTCTCTCCCTGTTTTCTCTTCTCTTTTTGATAAATGATTCCTACAAAATAGTCTTTCCTCTTATTTCTAAAAGCAAAATTTCTAAGAATAGCTGATCATTCTCAGTGAAAGAAATATCTGCATCTGGAATATTATCTCTGTTGTAAAAGTTATACATTGGTATTGAGTGTTGTTTCTTAACCTCTAAAATAACATTTTTAATACAATCCAGATACTTTTCGTCATGAAGTAAAGAGTTATTAAATGTCCATAACCCCCAACTTTCTTAAAGTCATCAAAAGCTATGGACAAGGATATTTTGGATTGGTCTGATCTATAGCTAGCATCAATAGTGCAATTTTCTAATCCTGGGAAGAGAGTTTCAGATATTAACAAAGCAAATTCAAAGAATTGTGGTCCCCTGCTTTCGGTGTCTTAGTGGATGGGATGCCATTATTTTATAACTTTTGGAAAATTTGAAATCACAAGATTTTACTAAAATCAACAGCTTAAAAACTTACGACTTTTCAACTTTATACACAACCATTCCCCACGATAAATTAAAGTCCAGGCTTTTTGATATCATTGACAGCTGCTTTTTCAATAAAAATGGAACTCGTAAATATACTTACCTTGTCATTGGTCATTTGCAAAATTATTTTGTTAAAAAACATTCTAATTGTACACATAAGTACTCTGAAGTTGACATTAAAAAGATGCTTGAGTTTCTGATTGACAATATCTATGTGGTTTTTGGAGACCAGGTCTTCCAACAATCTATTGGAATTTCTATGGGTACCAATTGTGCCCCGTTGTTAGCAGACCTTTTCTTGTATTCATATGAAGCAGAATTTATCCAAAATCTTGTACGTGAAAAGAAAAAAAACACTTGCTGTGGCGTTCAACTCGACATTTAGATATATCGACGACGTATTGTCAATTAACAATGGCTATTTTCATTCTTATGTCGATACGATATATCCTGGTGAACTTGAGATAAAAGATACCACAGAATCTGACACATCTGTTTCATATTTGGATATTTTACTTGAAAAAGACGTTAATGGTAATCTAACAACCAAGCTTTATGATAAACGTGATGACTTTAACTTTTCAATCGTCAACTTCCCTTACTTATGCAGCAATATACCTTCATCACCTGCAAACGGGGTATATATCTCTCAGTTGATTCGATACGCAAGAGCATGCTCTACGTATGTACAATTTCTAAAACGAGGTAAATTATTGACAAATAAGTTGAGGAAACAAGAATATCAGCTGTCTCGTTTAAAGTCATCATTTCGTAAGTTCTATGGTCGATACAATGACCTTGTCAGCAAATACAATTTATCATTGAGTCAAATGCTGACTGACGTTTTTCATACTAATTGTTATGCCATTATTTACACACTGAATTGTCGACGGATTTTTCCGTTATTTCCCGATCATGACAAGGAGCACACGGCGGGTGTGACCGGTCGGCAGGGGATGCTCACTCCTCCATGGCACCTGATCCCACCTCTGATGTTTGGAGGTCCGTGTTTGCTCTGCTCCTATTTTGTATTGTGTAATGGACTTTTGAGCTTGAATACTGTTCGTTATCTCCATATATTTCATTATTGCGTATTGTAACTGTCTTGTTTGTGTGTCCTGTCTTGTCTGTGCATTATACAAAAAAGACATAAATTAGTGAATTAATAACAGTTATGGCAAAGATTACAGCTTCTCAAAACTCCATCAAACTTCAAGATCAAGGTCATGAGGCCAAATATCATATTAAAATCAGAAAGGTCCTGTCACAAGAAAGGCGCATGTGAAAAAAAATTATCAAAACCTAGAGTAAACAATGTTGCCTTGAAACAGGTAATGCACCTGTCACATGTAAATTCAATATCTTCTCAATCAAAAGTTAAAAGCAGTGTTAAAATTTTGAAAAGTAGGTCAAAAGTCAAGGTCAAGGTCATTGAATTAAAAATGATAGTACATTTGGAAATGCTTGTCACAGGTAATGTACGTGTCAAATATGAATGCCCTATCTTTGCTCTTTCAGAAGTAAGCAGCATTGATGAAATGTTTGAAAAATTGGTCAAACTTAACGACGACGGACCTAATTATAACTCATTTCTGCAACAGATTTTTTATTCAAATTTTAATATGAGTTAAAGTGACTTTTGGTGAGTCAAAATCAATTTAAAAAAATCATATGGTCATCGAAGTACACTTTTAATGGGGAGCGCTTCAAAATTTGGCGATGGAAATCGATAATTACTATAGGAAGTAATCAGGAATTGCCAGTGTAGAGTGATCATTGAAAAAAAAATCTGCAAATAGAATTTTCATTCATATTAAAGGACAATGTTTACAAGACAATTTAACAGCAAATAATGCCAAAAAATAAATGGGTCATCAGCTTAGATTTTTCAGGGGGGAGGGGGGGGGGGTGTCAAACTCAGGTGTAGGGCACATTTTGGGGGAAATTTTTAATGAAAATACTTTGGCCAAATAAGTCATTAATTTATAAAATCAACAAATGAATATAAATTAAAATATTTACAATATTTTTGAGTTTGAATATCTTAAAAAGAATTAAAAATGTGTATTTTTTATCTTTTGCAATACATAATTAAGTCAATATGATTCAAGGACATATGCGCGGTTTTCTGCGCAGTGGCGCAAAATTTTGAATTAGGTCCGTCGTCCTTAAAGTTCAAGGTCACCGTGTCAAATATCATAGCACATTCGGAAACATTTTGACACAGGTAATGCACTTTTCAAATATGAAAGCTCTATCATAAGCCATTCAAAAGAAATCACCAAAGTTGAAATCTTTGAAAATTAGGTCAAACATGAAGGTCAAGGTCAAGTTGTCAAAAATCATAGCATGCTCAGAAATACCTTCTAGCTTGTAATGCACATGTGAAATATGAAAGCCCAATCTTTTCTCATTCAAAAGTTATGACCAATTTAAAGTAATGTTAAAATTTTTGAAAAGTAGGTCAAATTTCAAGGTCAAGGTCACTGGTCAAAATTCATAGTGTATTTGGAAAGGTCTTGTCACAGGTAATACATGTGAATTGTGAAAGCCCTATCTCTTCTAATTCAAAAGTTTTGAGCAAGGTTAAAGTTTTTGTGACAGACAGACTGACAAATGGACAGACTGACAGACAGACGAATGAGATTTAATGTCCCCTCACTTTCGCGAAAGCGGGGAACCATAAGAATTTTAAACCGCCTTGCTTTAACGGAGTTTACTTCTCCGTGAATATCTACATTCTTTTTTATGCAGCTGTCTGAAAGGTCAATATAACAATTATCATACTTGCAATTTCTAATGAAGTTCGGGTATATTGTTTTTACCCTGGTCCATCCGTCCGTCTTTCACACTTTCTTCTTCCTCAAACTCCTCTTTTATTTTAAGCAGTAACCAATTAATCTTTTGAAATATGATAGATGGTGCTCTGTAAATGTGCAATAAAGTTTTGGAATTTTAAATATTACCCCAGTGGCAAAACGAGGAGCCAAAAAATGATGTTTTTTCTACAGAAACCTGGTTCCCAGAACTCCTCTTACATTTTACACAGTAACCTTATCATTTTTTGGAAGATGATCAGTGGTGTCGTGTAGAAAAGCAATAAGGTTTCGGAATTCTCATTTTCACCCTGGGGGTCAAATAGGGGTCGAAAATGATGTTTTTTAACAATGACCTGGCTCCCAGAACTCCCCTTACATTTTATGCAGTAGCCTAATTATCTTATGGAAGATAACCGGTGGTGTCATGTAGAAGTGCAATAAATTTCTTGAATTTTCATTTTCACCCTGGGGGCAGAAAAAGGGTCAAAAAATGATTTTTTTTTTCTATTAATATCTGGTTTCCTGAGCCCCAGGGTGAAAATGAAAATTCCAATTAATGTTTCCACATGAGTTTCATCTTTCCTGGCCCTCTGGTTCTTTAGAAGATTTTTTAAAGATGCTATTAATTTTTCACGAATTCTTAATCATTTCCCCTTGAAAGAAAGCGTGGCCCTTCATTTGCATAAACTTGAACCCCCTTCACCAAAAGATGCTTTGTGGCAAGTTTGGTTGAAATTGGCCCAGTGGTTCTGGAGAAGAAGTCGAAAATGTGAAAAAATTACAGACAGACGGACTACAGACAAAATGTGATCAGAAAATCTCACTTGAGCTTTCAACTCAAGTGAGCTAAAAAGCTGACGAACGTTTTTCATACTAGGGCATTATTTACACACAGAAATGTCTACAGATTTTTCTGTTTTTTTTCCCCCGATCATGACAAAGAGAAATGAATTTGTATATGAAATACTTTACATAAGAGGCCTATGAGCCACATGTTAACAAGCGCATTTTGTGCTTACACGTAGATATTCGCAATGAAATAACGCAAAATGTAACAAACCGAAAAGTATATTATTACATTAAACGTTATACATTATGGCTTGATACCGACACAAAATGTAATGATTTAAGTTTATTAAATTTTGCGTTGTTATTACATATACAATTGTAATAATGGACCCAGTAAACTGCAATGCAACATTAACAACGCGAAAAGAAAACATTGTTCATAGTTTTTTCTCTAATGATAATAGATTTTCATTTCTTAATTAATGTTTTTAATTAAGAATTGAAGCTAATGTCGATTATAGGTAACAATTTGCTTTGTAACTCCTTTTGTACAATGATTGATACGTAAGAGCATGCTCGAAGAACAAATAATTTCTAAAACAAACTCTTGACGAATAAGGATATCAAAAGTTCACCATTTTGACAATTCTACAGTCAATACAATGACCTTGTCAGCAAATACAATCTGTCATCAAGTAAAAAGCTATCAAGTAATTTCATACAAATTATTAGGTTATTATTTTCATACCGAACTGTCAACGGATTTTCCCGTTTGTCCTATCATGACAAGGAGCATACAGCTGGAGTGACCGGGGATGCTTACTCCTCCATAGCACCTGATCCAACCTTTGATGTTTTAGAGGTTCGTGTTTGCTCTCTTTCCAATATTTGTTTAAATGGACACTTGAGCTCGATTACTGTTCCTTTTCTTCATTTTTCATTTTTTTTTAAACCCATAGTCTTTTATCAATCAGTAAAGACCGCTTAAAGAAAGCCCCCGTGTAGATTTCTTGAGCAGCGGCTCTTTATATCAATAATACAAAATTTAATTTCCATTTCTGTGCTATGGTTATTTAAACAGACATAAATATAATCAATAAAATGTCTTTCTAATCTTTTGTTAGTACGAAAATTACGCGCGTTATGTATTATTTTCTGCATTATTAATTCCTAAACTAACTAAAAAAAATGCAAACTATAGACTATACTATAAAAGTCGCTTGTAATCCTAAAAAATATATATAAACTCCTTTTTGGTTAACATATCACACTCTATGATCTTAAGAGCGTTTAAACTTAAAAGCTTGCACATACAGCATATAGACCAGCATCGCGTATATGGTCGCTGGAACTTCTTATTTTCGGCTTTCGCAAAATCAGAACTTCTTTATTACTTATTTATAACATATCGAAGTCATGATTTAGCGATAGGAAAAGAACAAGGTACGGTTTCCGAATATACCAGGCCCTGTATTTTTCTAAAATATGAAAGTGAGGGAAGAAAATAAAACTCATGCTTTCTGAAACGCTGAAATCCCATGCAGTAAGAACATACTAAATGTTAATTATGATGTCATTAACTTGTGAATTTTCCTGTATTTTCTTAAAAAGTAGCAGAAGACATCAATTTTCATTTAAATTTTCCATCAACTATTATAGAGCACAAGCATCGCTCATAAAGATATAGATAAATCTGACTTAATGGATTTTACACAATATACCCAACAGAAGGCCCATGGGCCACAACGCTCACCTGAGTAACTTTGGCCCTGCTGTTCTTCACCTGATTTCCCCATAGTAATACCCATTGTGGCCCCGCCCTACCCCCAAGGGTCATAATTTGAATAATTTAATCTACACAACCTCAGGATGCTTCCACCTAAGTTTCAGCTTTTCTGGCACATTGGTTCTTGAGAAGAAGATTCTAATGTAAAACTTAGATTCCCTAATGTAGCCCAACCCTACCCTCAGGGGTCATGATTTGAATCATTTAAAATCTACACTACCCCAGGGTGCTTCCACGTACTTTTCAGCTTTTCTGGCCCAGTGGTTCTTGAGAAGAAGATTTTTAAAGATTTTTCCATATATCTCAATGTAAAAAATTGAATCCCCTATTGTGGCCCCGCCCTACCCCCGGGGGTCATGATTTGCACAAATTTAGAATCTACACTACTTCAGGATGCTTCTACATACGTTTCAGCTTTTCTGGCCCAGTTGTTCTTAAGAAGATTTTTCCTATATATTTCAATGTAAAACTTTGATTCCCTATTGTGGCTGCGCCCTACCCCGGGGGTCATGTTTTGAACAATTTAGAATCTACACTACCCTAAGATGTTTTCACGTAAGTTTCAGCTTTCCTGGTCCAATGGATCTTTTTAAGGATTTTTTTATGACCTCACCCTATTTTTGTCTTTTCGTGATTATCTCCCCTTGGAAGAGAGCTTGGTTTTTTATTTAGTAATTTAAACTCCCCTTTACCCAAGGATGCTTTGTACCAAATTTGGTTAAAATTGGCCCAGTGGTTCTTGAAAAGAAGTTGAAAATGAGAAAAGTTTACAGACGGATGCACACATGGACGACGGACAACGGGTGATAAGAAAAGCTCCCTTGAGCTTTCAGCTCAGGTGAGCTAACAAATAAAGTGAGCGACGGCTGTGGACACCATTTCTAAAGGAAAATAGCCCCAGTAATGTTATTTTGAGGCTTATTCTGTTAAAAAATTAGAAATGCATCAAATTAATGATGTCGTATTTTCAGAATGGTCCTCCTTCATGCCACATTCTTTTATGAATTATCAAATTCATATACTCAACTCAAATTTAAGCTAATTTCTTAAACTTTTAGAAACATTGAATTTCAGGGCACAATAAAGGCCAAACTATACCTTCTTTATTTATACCAACCCTCGTTGGCCTTTAATTTATGCATTTTCTGCAGGAAAAAAATTGAATTGCATTGAATATTTTCAAATTACATCCTACAGCTCTCAGTGGCTTACAACGCGCATACATAAGAATATTAGTATAAAACGCTCAGCGACTTTCAATTTATTTATTTCTGTCCTGCTACTGACACATGACAACAGGTTTGTTTAAATGCTAGTACCATGAATCAAATATATCTATGGCACAAAAAATGGAATTATTGTACTGTTTTATTACAATGATAAGTGACTATAACTACCTGGATTAATGTAAGGCATGATGTATATGATTTCTGGAATTCTTGATTTAAAGAAGATAAATACGAAATTACAGAGTTTAATTATGTCAAAGTTAAAATAAATACCTTTTGAAAACTTGAAATGTTTATACGTCAGTATAACCAGGATTACTGTTAAGAGAGGAAGAAAAACGCCACAGGAAATTGCAGCAGAAGTAATAATTCTGAAAAGGAAAGAAAAAAGAAATAAGTTAATGATTTGAACAAACTTGAATCTACACTATCTGAGAATGCTTATTTTATAAATGTGACTAATCATGACTTTGCTGCTTTTGGAAAAGAGGATTTCTAAAGATTTTTTTCTATGAATTCCTATGTAAACTTTTGATCGCCCATTGTGGTCACATCCTTCCTACGGGGGTCTACCTGTGAATGCTTCAATATAAATATAATTGATCATGGCTTTCTTGTTTTTGAGCTGAAAATTAAAAGATATTTTCTTTGTATTTCTATGCAAAATTTTGATTGCCCATAATGGCCCCACCCTTGCCCTCAGGGTCATAATTTGAACAAACACTACCTGTGGATGCTTACATATAAATATGACTTAACATGGCATTCTTCTGGGGAATTTTTAAAAAGATTTGTCCTATTACTTCTTATTTAAAAATTTCCATTGTAGCCCCACCCTACCCTAGGGGCCATGATTTAAACAAATTTGATTCTACATTAACACTTGTTTCCACATAAATATGATTTTAAAGTTTTTAAAAGATCGTTCCTATATATACCCATGTAAAAGTTTGATTACCTATTGTAGCCCCATCCAACCCCAGGGGTCATGATTTGAACATACTTGAATCTACACAACCTAAGGATGTTTCCATACAAATATGATTGATCACTTATTCCATTCTTGAGAAGCTTTTATAAAGGTTTTTCCCATTCATACCCGTTTTTGTTCAAAGTGGCCACACTCTACCCCAAGGGGTCATGATTTGAACAAACTTGAGTCTATACTTCCAATGAAAGCTACCATATAAATAAGACTGATCATGGCTTGATTTGCTGTTCTTAAGAAGAAGATTTTTAAGGACTTGTTTTCTTTTTTATACCCATGTAAAGTTATGATAGCCCATTATGGCCAAACCCTACCCCGCGGGTCATGAAATGAACACATTTGAATCTACACTACCTATGGATGCTACCATATCAATATGACTATCCATAGCTTTGCTGTTCTTAAAAAGAATTTTTGAAGATTTTTGCTATATCTATACCCAATGCATGTAAAACTTTGGTCGCCCATACTGGCCCACCCTACCCATAGGGGTCATAATTTGAACAAACTTTAAACTACACTATGTCAGAAAGCTTTCACATTAGTTTCATCAGATCTTTTCTAGCCCAGTAGTTCTGGAGACAAAGATCCAACCCAATTTTTACTTTTTTTTCATTATCTCCCCTTGGAAGAGGTAGTTGTCCTTTTTTGAATGAACTTAAATCAGCTCCTTTACCCAAGGATCCTCTGTGCCAAGTTTGGTAAAAATTGGCATAGTGGATCTAGAGAAAAATGATGTAAAAATTTACAAAGATAACGCATACGATGACAACAACGCCGACAACGGACAAATTTTGATCAGAAAAGCCCATATGAGCCTTCGTCTCAGGTTAGCTAAAAACGTCCATAAATAGAATGGCATTTATCATAAAAAATCATTTCATTACATAAAATCACACCCTAAATTTTACTCGGTTCCCTTGAATTTTATGAATGGAGTATTTGAAGAAGCTAAAGTTAGTCCACATTTAGATTCTTTAACTGCAGAATACAAACAAGTGTTGCCCAGCACAGGCTCTTTAAGCCACCACGTGTGTCGGAAGACAATTTTGGCTCTACCCGTCGATTCTTTAAATTTAAATTTGCCATCAAAGAAATAGATGCTGTGAACATTATTTATTATATGACAGAAAATAGATCTACAAACCTGTTGTCATTATTTACATTGCTGTCAACAGTACCATTTCTTTCCTCTTTGTGGGTAAAGTAATCGTATATTGAGGATGATGTCGCTGATGATGGACTAATAGAATTTACATCACACAATATTATTATAATATAGCTTTCCATTTATCTCAGTTGTTTGCTTGTGATTATTTTACTATCATAATATATAAATTTACTTAAGTTACATGTATATGAAACTTACTTTACAACAGTGGAAGGGTTTTCATATCCACAAAAGATATCTATGATAGAATACAATGAAAAAGGTGAAGACAACAATACAAATTTATGAAAGGGCATAAAAGACGATATCAAATCACTTATTATTACAAGAATTCTGAGAGCATTGCATTAGCAATACTACTCCCCTAAGTGTAATCTAGTTCCCATTAAAAATTGAAAATGCCAAAATTTCATCAAAAAAAGCATTGAAGAGGAACAAAATGCAAACATGATCTATAACACATCAAAGTAAACTCACATACCAAAAATCAGCTCAATATCTGCAAACGTTTAGGGGAATTAGTGCGGGAAAACCCTTAAAAATTAAAATGGCTATAATTCCGGCAAAATCATTGAAGTGGAACGAAATGCAAATTTGATGTGTAACTCATTAAGATACACTAGCTCACATACCAAAAATCAGGTCAACGTCTGCAACACTTAGAAAAAAAATTGCGAAAAATCAAATGGGACAGACGGAGGGACAGGAAAAAAATGTTTAAAAAATACTTCATGTACCCTGTAGAAAGACAAGCTTTTACAGAGAATGTCAAAATACTAGTATCTCTTTAATAGCCATGGCAACAGCTTTTATCCAAGTCGAAAACCTTTAAGCAAAATGCAGATATTGAAGTACGAGTTTGTGTTTGAAGATGTTTCTTTGACTAACATCCCTTCGAGAATTTTTCACATATATTGAGACGGTTGAGGGCTGCAAATTCAGACCAGTACTCGGCATTTAGGGCGTTTCAGCAGAGAGGAGTCTTTCTGCTGCCAGCACCTACTGCGACACAGGACCTTGGTTTATATATGGCCTCATCCGAAAGACCGGTCTCCACATCCCGCAGTGGGACTTGAGACCGCGAAGTATGGATCAATTCCTTACCCCGCGACTCTATAGCAAACCACTACGTCACACAAAGTTCTATTGTAGTAAAATGTTTGGTAACACAGTTCAAAAAAATCAAAAACATAATTAGGTATTCAAAGATTACAAAGGTCACCTCAACGAATGGTATCTAAAGGTAAGGCAAATCTCACATCATATTTTCTCTAGTAAGTGTACATCCCAATATCAATATCCATGCAAGGACATATAGTTTATACTTGGATCTGCTCTATTTACTAATCAAAATTTCGGTCAGTTCCAACATCCAAAGCAAGTTTAGAAGTGTCCATCCGTACATGCATCTTCCATGCAAGTTTAATCATATCAGGCCATAAAACTATAGAGCTACTTCAAAACAATACCCTGTTCACTCATCTGGAAAATGTATGTCAGATTCAGAATCCAAAGCAAGTCTGAAAGTGTCCATTCGTAGATTCATCAACCATGCTAATTTGGTAAAGTACGTATAAAATTCATTCATGTGGAAAATGAAGGTCCAGACCCAGCATCTGAAGCAGGTTGGTTAGTGTACGTCCCTAGATGCATCATACATGCAAGTTTGGTCCAGGTAAGGCTTACAGTTACTTGGAAATGGCTTTGCTTCAAAAACTTTAACCTGGTCACTCATTAGGAAAATCTAGGTCAGATCCAGCATCCGAAGCAAGTGTGGTAGTGTCCATCCCTAGATGCATCTTCAATGCAAGTTTTGGTCCAAGTAGGGCTAATATTTACTTGGGAATGGATCTGCTCCAAAAACTTTAACCTGGTCACTCATCTGGAACATCTAGGTAAAAGTCAGCATTTGAAGCAAGTATGGTAGTGTCCATTCCTAGATGCGTCATCCATGCAAGTTTGGTTCAGGTAGGATTTATACTTACTTGGGAATGGACTTGCGCCTTAAGAATTTAACTGGGACGTTGACGCTAACCAGACGCCAACGCCCGGGATATAGCATAAGCTCATCTCAACTTCGTCGAGGTGAGCTAAAAAGGAAATAACGAAAACAATTTACATCATTGTATCTTGATAGAGTCTACGTGTGTAGGAAGTTCTACTGAAATGGTAACAAAACCTGAGGGATCTTCTTTTTAAAAATTATTTACTGACATTCAGCTAAACAGACGGGCTTTATCTAATACATATATTTTATGAGTATAAATAATTAAAATATGAAGTCCCCAGAGACTTCATTATAAGCATACTTTAATGTATCCATTTCCAGGATCTTTTTTTTTTTTTTTTTTTTACATCCACACATTCTTTTAAATTGAAAGAAAAATCATGCATCTCATGAATTCAGTAGGATCAATATCAAACTCCAATAATCAACATGAAATTTTAAAAAATTACTTTAGTTTTTATGTAAAGCAGATCAAATAAATCATTAGTTCTTATCCGTATTCTGTGTTATCCAAGCAATGGAGGAATATTTGCATTATATTCAGACATTTAACTATGCTTTTGTTTAAAAAAAAAAAATTAAGTCCAGAAAAGAAAACTTACATGTGTTGGATGAAAAATCTTGTTTACATTCTTCACTGCAAGAAGTATTGACACTGAGTCTTGATGAACACACGCCTTTATAAAATATGCAAAACGGTTTAAGGATGATTTTCTACCAGGATATTTATAAATGTACATAGAAAATGTAACTTTATGTGAGATTACTATTTTGCCTCTCATTCATCTCTGAAAAATGTTATTCTTTTTGAAAATTTTTTGCCCAACTGATTTCTCTTTAAAACTTACATAAAATATTTCAATGAAATATATTTAAATCCATAAATTTCTCTATTCTATGTATTCAACTTACATGTTTCTTGTAATTTAATGTTTTGTAAGCAGTAATATGCACAATGTAATTCTTTTACAGCTTTGGAAGGAGAATCATAGTATGGACAGTAACCTTAAAAATAACAATTTTGTATAAAATTAGAATTGTGGGATTTTTTCTAAATGCTTTGTATCAACCATTAACGATAAACCCATGAATGATAAAATATTTTAATCTATGAATGGATTTTTTTTCCTTATCAATTTTGTATCATTTTGTTATCATTCGGGAACTTAAGACGACAAGTCTCTATAACTATAATTTTGTTGTATTTCTATACGTTTTTAAAACATTTAAGCACTTGAAGGAAGAACAAAATGTAAATTACATGTGAATTAAAAAAAAGTCTTATTTAAAATATCACAAACCCTTTCAATTTGCATATGCATTTGGCATTTTTTTAATGAAAAAATTCAGTCCTTCATTTTTACTAAGGTTAGCCTTAAAGATATACACGCTATATAAACGCGATTTTTTTTATGTGAAACATTTGAGAAGTATGAAGTGTAATAAAATAGTTACTTTCCACAAAGTCTTACTAAATAAGTCGTTGTAATTACATAACAGTTAAGCAAGATCTGCAATTAAGAATTCAGCCTTTTATGAATTGCGTAAACAGAATATAGACACGCATGTCCGCGGGAAATCATAGACGACTATAGGTACGGTGCATTTTGACTACGATTATGGATAAAAGTTTAATATCTGTCATTACAGAGTAGATGGTTAATACTGGTTTTTTAAAAGATAAGAATCTTTAAGCATTAGATGTGTGCCATCAATGTCAAAAGTTATTTGTATACCAAACGGCCTACCTCGTTTTCTTGACGCCATTTTTGTTTATCGATCTAAAAGTAGCTACGGTGTCACATGACGCATGAATTTAAATAGATGCATTACTTTCCTAGTAGGAAAATAAATAACTATAATGTGAGATCTTTTTAACGCGTTCATTTTCAATTGTGTAATTTACAGTATCTTCGTAACTTTATTCGGTAAACAAAATAAATAAATTTCCAACTTTATTTTTAACTGACGCAAGTTAAAGCGTGTATATCTTTAAAATGGCATTTGTTTAAAAAAAAAAAGGAAGGACAGACGAGACAAACGGACAGCTAGACAGACGGACAGCTAAACAGACGCCAGGTAAAGTGATCCCTAATTGTCGCTCTGCTCTGCAGGCGACACAAAAATACTGCTAAAGAAACTGATCTTTGTCAAATCTGGACCCATAATATTACAAGTTAAATTGATGCAAAGCATCAAATCGGCCGCAAGAATATTTTTATCATTTTGAAGTATTTCCACGAGAAAAAGTCCAGAGGAAAAAAATCCATTTAGAAAAAAGTATATGTTGCATTTTCACTCTTGCTTTACATTACTGTGCATTATTTTTACACTTTAATTTTCAGTGATTAATATTCCAAAGAAATAAATTCATTATTATGAAAATTAGATTGAGATAAAGGATAGGAATGTATTATCATCAAATTGTTTGATTCAAGGATAAAGGCCAAATTTTCTAAAATAATTGATTATCAATGTCTGCATGCAAACAAAATTTCATGTGCTGATATCCTGGATCTTTGTCACTTGATAATGCCGATTAGTGTATGATAGATATGTATGTGAAGTGCAGAAAAAAATTTCATTGTGTAAATTGCAATTGCAGTGTATTCGAAACAAAATTCTGTTCTTGTTCCAATTTATTTATTATTTTAGGCACTTTTAATTCATATCCGGAAACTCAATATGTTTTGTTTTTATATCTGATGCACGCCCATGTTGGGGAGCAGTTCATGAAACAAATTTTCGTAAAATCATTAAATAATAAACATCTGACGAGAAATTAAAAACAAATTGAAATATAATAACAACCATTTAGACTTAGTTTTTAGCAAATTTTTAAAACTATTATTCATAACTTTTATGTATGGATCAATAAGGAATTATTACAATGAAGCAACGAAAAAAAATAACGTCTCATTTCCCATGTGCATATTCTAACACAACCATAGATCGGCCGCAGATAATAAACATACCAAGACAAAATGTATGGTGGCATATTTATGCCATCCATATAATTTTTTGTCAACATAAGATATTGCGTCGAGTCAAGATAGCTATCTCGTCAAATCAAGATAAGTTGCTGGTTTCATCGAGATACACCAAATTCTATCTCGTCTAGTCAAGATAATCTTACACATTTTGTTGTGATAGCTATTTCGACATTACGAGATAATTTATCATGTATCATGACTAAAATCGTTGCGTTGACAAGTACTGCCTCTTCACGATAACTGTATATGTACATGTACATATACTAGTATATAAATATATAAAGTGTTTCGGGTACCTCGGTCATTTTCCAATGAAATAGGCGGATATCTTCTATCAAATTGTTACTCTAATAAATATTAGCATTGCACGCATAATTTCAAAGGAATTCAGTTTGAACCAATGTGTGTTCAAACCGTGTCTTTGTTTCAGTAAAATAAAATACAAGTAGGTGTGAACCAAAACCAATGAGTTTTTTTACTTAATTACATAAAATATTTGCGATTATTAATTCAATAAATTTGCTATTCAATTAAATAAACTATTTTTTTTTAATCAGACATCAATACTTGGCAATAATATTATTATCGGTAGATTTTGATAAATTATTGACTCTTTGCATTAATTGTTTTACTTATACCATGCCAGTAACTAAAAAAAGACCAAAAAATGGAAATTATGAATTAAGTAAATGGGTTGTTTTGTTTCATTTTCAACGGAGAAAGTTTAAGGAACGGTTTATATTCAAAAATCTTAATCTCTTAAAAATTGTATTCCTCCAATAGACAACAGATATAAGAATAAATGACTAGGTGCTCTCTTTATATCTAAATACCTGGAGAAATCCATTTCCACTGTACACAGACTTCTACTTCCTGATTATGCTCATTAGGAATACAGTGGTAAACTACATGTTCTCCTGTACACGTCATTTCTTCCCTTTGTCCACTCTTGTCCCAACAAGATATCTTAGTAGACCGTAATGATAGGCATTGTGGAATAAAATTGTGGAGACACGATAAAGCCACACAAAACAGTGGTGTTTTCCACATTCTTATGGGTACAATTAACAATTCGAAACCGAAAGTACATGCATAGAACTACCTTTCCGGGTAATTCAAGCGGCTACTTACAAACCTTACATGATAAATTTTCAGACAAATTCATGCAAAAGTCTTCGAGAACAGGAGGTCAAAATCCCGTCTACAGACAGACGGACACGCTGATTCCAAGATACCCCCCCCCCCAAACTTCGTTTGCAGGGGGTATAATAAAAAAAAAACTCCATTTCTCGCTCCGATTCTAACACTGACTTTTAATAACTTGAATCTACTCTAAACTACATAAAGAATACCCAACTGAAGTTGTTTTTTTTTTTTTTTGTTTTTTGTTTTCACAGACAAAATGAATTGTAAATCTTTTATTTATTTATTTTATCATTTAGGCTATCTTTAAAAAAAATCTTTGTTTGCCCTCTCCCGGCTCAGGATTAAAATATCGGTAGGTAGAGGGAAATTTTCTAAAATTACCGGTAAAAAATACTTGCGAATGTGATGTAAAAATAGTTATAAATGGGATAAGAGAAAACTTCGAAATGAACCCCCCCCCCCCCTCTGTTTTCTGGAGGTTAAAAAACGTGTTTAGACAGTCGGTCGGGAGAGAGCAAACAACGATATTTAAACGACGGCTTATTATTTTTTTTTTGGGGGGGGGGGGGTTAAAATAGACCAAGTTTGGGGATCTATCTGTTGGTTTATATTGTCGTTCTGTGCATATTTACGACGGCGTAACTCAGGCGCGTAGCTAGGCGT
The DNA here is from genome assembly GCF_033153115.1 of Saccostrea echinata. Lineage (NCBI taxonomy): Eukaryota > Metazoa > Mollusca > Bivalvia > Ostreida > Ostreidae > Saccostrea > Saccostrea echinata. The sequence continues at coordinate 21,841,850 of NW_026889779.1, read as the reverse complement.
ACGCAAGTGCTTCCACATCATTTTCACACACACACACACACAAAAATTATAATAATAATAATAATAATAAAACAAAAATTAATAGCAATTCTCTGTAACCACTTCTTTGCCACGCATGGTCACCGATTTTGATGAAACTTTGCCCATTATTACAACTTGACACCAGAAACATATATCAAATAAAATTTCGTTGCTATGTGTCTTGGTTGCCATGGTAACAGCCAGAATATTTTCAGCTACTTTGAATCTATCTAGAATATATCTCTAAGTAAGTGGTAACCATGGGTACATTTGGAATATGCTGAAAAACGCCCAGATTCACTAATGTTAGGTGTAACATGATCAAACTCAATCAACAACCTAAGAAAAAACAATAAAAATATTTGATCTTAAGTAATTAGGTATTGGAAATATTATTCTAAAAATAACTTTCATGGTTGCCATGGTAACACAGAGTAACCATGCAAAATCTGTTGCTAAAAATGGGTTAATGCTGCTATCTTGAGGAAAAACAAAATTCATGACTGGCACATATACATCCTTAGGACCTTGCAACACCGACAACCTAAGAAAAATTGGGATTAATTGCTACCTTGCAGTGTAACCATGGAAACAACGTACCAGTTGTTTGACGTGATTTTTTTTTTTTTTTTTTTTTTGCTGCTTTAGGAATTTACTTACCTTTTAATCAAGAAACATATTAATTGAGTCACCTTGAATAGTACTTAACTGGTAGAACTAAAGTTGAATATCATATATTGATAAAGTTTGATAAAAAAAAATAAAACACCGTTGCTACGGCTACCAAGAAGGGAAGAGGTTCGATTTTTTTTACTTTATATCAATATTAAACCCTATGTGAAAGCTTTCTGCATCCAGTTAGAGATTGGGTGGTAGTCAAACTTGAAAGTGAGTCAAGTTAGTTGTTCATAAATATAAATCATAAAAAATTTGGGAATCTACATACAAGGGTATGTATCCAAGGGAAAAGAATATTTATCGGATTTTTATGCATATTTTTTCGGCTTATTTCCATAGCAACGCTCTATTTAAAGAATTTACTTTGAATTTTTTGAAATGTGAAAATTAGGATCGCACCAACGCCTTTAAAATTGATCAACAGTTATATAGAAATATGCTTTTTAAAAAGATAAGATAAGATTAAAATACTAATTTTAAGAGAGTAAATTTAAAATCCCTTCGTGGTATTGAAACCATGGCAACTGTTGTCAACCTATAAGAAATATCATATTATTACTTTTGAATACTTTGTTTCAATAGTAACGTACGTAATAGTTGATTTGCCAAATATGTTTATCATGCATTTAAGACATCTCTGGCCCCAGGATCATGAAACAGACTAAGACTTAAGTCAAATTTTCAATTGCCTGTAAAATATTTATTAATTATTGAATTGATCTCTAAATTTGCAAATAACAACACTTTTGTATAGCAACATTGAAAAATATTTTAATTTTGGTCTGCTTGACTTTTACAACATTTTATTACAATATAATGATTTTGACTTAAGCTTAAGATGTTTCAAGATCCCGGGGCCAGGCATTCAACTTTAAGAAACAGTCAATGCCACTTGTTTGCTTAGCTGCAAACGTTAACTATGGGACTCTAAACATGTTGAAAAATGCCATTTTTCAAACTTTAGGACATGTTGCTATGTTAACCATGACACGTAGCAACCAATTTTTGCCTGATTTGAGTTTACGGTATCAAAGACTTTTATCATAGAGAGTTTGGAGAAATTCTGAGACTATGCGTGCCACAGCTCCTATATAAAAGTTCAAGTCATTATAGAAAATGGCTCATAAATCCCATCATAAATCAGGCAATACTTTTTCTTCTTTATTGCTGATTTCATGACGAGGAAATAAGCAATTTAAACGTTGAAACGTTGATTATTTTAATGTAACCCTCTTTACTGGATACCCAAAATTAAATGTCAGAAATACTGAAAACTCGCCAGCTTTCGGGGTCTTCGCCCCCTGGGCCCCCACCAGGGTTTCACCTGAACCCATTGGGGGCCTTAAGGCGGCCCCCAAACCCCCTACCTTGATTTGCTTCCACATTAAACCCCCTAGATACGTCCCTGGTAACGTAGAATTTTGACCCGGGTTGAAAATTGATCCAAGGGATTATTTTCCAAAGTTGAATATTGAGACCAAAGGTGTTGAATTTAGACCCCAGTCCGTTCAAAAATTGAGCCGCGTCGTGGAATTTTGACCAAGAAACCGGTTTTAAAAACACAGATTAATGAATCGATATTCACAACTATAATTTATTCAATGAAAAATTTACACTTAATTCATGTTTTTTTTTTTACTTTCAATCAACATTTTCAATATTATATCATAATTATATTATGTTTTGAAAAAAAAATACGGGACCCCCCCCCCCCCCCGAACACAAGTGCGTGCTTATACATGATATCCTTTTCATTTTCAAGGGATGGATAAATAGGAAGCCAAACAAGGATAATTAACTCAAGAATCGACAACTTAGAAAATTCACTCGATCCTTTGTTTGGCTGAGCTGAAAGTCAAACTCTCACCTACAGTCTGAAAAAAAACTTCACAAGACACAGTTTCATCCAATATTTTATATTTTTTTTCAACGGACAAGACGATGTCGCCAAAAAAAGGACACACAAATGATTTCAACAAAAGTATTAAGCGATAATACAGACCACAATAACAAAACTAAAGTAAAAATACACACACTGCTAGCAGCTACTGATGCATTACCAGGCCCGTAGTGCTCAAGTTTTTCAAAGTGGGAGTGGGAACAAAAAGTGGGTTGCAAGCAACTCCCCGCTATTAATTTACAAAGTAAGCTTGTGTCAGAAAGACTATATTATTAGAAAAAGTGTCCCCGGTAAACTACGGGCCTGGCTACATAGCATGTGTTTGTATGTAGAGCTGCCATATTCACCATCTAATAGAAGATAAAAACAATACCAACAATTAATCAGTTAATAATAAAAATATTAAATAAAAACATACATTAAGCTATGTACAAGCATACAATGTATGCATTAAAAGCAAATGTCTTCTCCGTTTTTATAAACAATTTAAAAACGACGCGCTTTGAAACTCACATCATGTGTCTATTATGATGCTTCCAGATTGTTTGAAACTAGTTAACAATATCCTTTTGAACTAACTTGATTCTACATAACATATAAGAATACTTTTAAATTGTTAAGATGTCTGATTGTTTCCCCATTTCTTACGATTTTAAATTTCCATTCCCGTTTACTTTCTCGCGTGACCAAAATTAATTTTCACATTATCATAAAAACAAATGCTTTCAACTAATATATTGATTGTTTCTGAATACAGTATTACCCACTAATTTTAATAAACACTTCAGAAAAATCAAATTAATAGATAAGGGTGTACAATTTATACAAACACAAATAATTCGTCATGTATAGTTGCTATCAATGAATTTTCATTAAATTTATATAAATTGAGGTCTTAAGAGTTGGTGAATTATATTTGGCTGTGATACATCACTTTTTTAAATTAAATCTTTGAAGAATTTCTACTCTATATCATCATTGCAAACCACGGCCTGAGAGTACGATCCTCTCCCATTCTGGAGAGTCATGACCGGACTCCGGAGAGTGGCTTGGAAGATGACTTTAAACATGAATATTGTGTCTCGTTTTATGATTTTTCATGAACATTTATTATTTCTAATCCAAACTACTTTTTTATGAATTTCCACAAATGAAAATTCAAGGATATTCCCAGCTCAGGGACCAATCTATCAGGATCTATCGTGTAGATCTCATCTTAAAATACTATGTCTCAAAACTCGGCTCTTCCAACTTAGCTGTGATTTTACCGATATCATTATGTGCTACCAAACTCTATCACCAATCTTAATATCTGTGGACAGAGACTTAAAAAAAATTATTTTCAGTGTTAAATGTGTTTTTTCTGTTAAACATATTGCAGAAAACAACTGAGGTAGAGGTTAATCTAACTTTTACTTTGCTATTCATGCAGTTTTTTTAAGCAAAAAAATCACCAAGCATACATTCCACACATCCTTAATAAGGTGTCTTCCACCTATTCCCACTTTTTAAAAAAAAATCTCAATTCCACCTAGTCCCACTTGTAAATAAAATTAGATGTTTTGATAGTTAAGGACATACTCAACGTAGTTCGAACATTATTATCTTTTCGGGTGCGTATCATTACCGCTACATTTTCAAAATTTTCATTACCTCTACATGCACATTACCGCTACAAAAAAAGGATACATTACCGCTACATTTAAAAGTATGCAATATCGCTATTGCCTCTTTCGTTAGCCAACGTCTTATGCGTGTATAGTACAGCATATTTATACATGCATAGGACCTGTTGCCCCTGCTCACCACGGGGAGGTGAAAGAAGGACTTCGAGCAGGATTGGGTTTTTTTTTCATTTTTTATTTGTCACAAACTTCTCAATAGTAGCCATGACATTCATCTGACGCTAAATCGACTACAGACTTATAAATACTCATTTTGATTAGAATTCAGATCCAAATTGTACTTCACTACATGGTGAGTGAATTATATTGAATGGAACTCATATCCCGTGCCATTGCTGGCCGATTCGGTATGTAGCGGTAATGAGTTGTTGTCGGCATTAGTGTAGCGGTAATGATCGTCCGAAAATTTGAGAAAATGTACATGTAGCGGTAATGAGTTGAAATTTTTCGCAATGTAGCGGTAATGCTTTTCCCCTGGAGTGGAAGAGTTCCAATACTAAAAGGACCTGTGTGATACTCTTTTAATGTCTATATATGGTGCTGTACACCTCTTCTAAAAACAAATTTGGATGGAAAAACATCTAGAATATATGTTTAGTAATTTTTGTATATTTTTCTTTGAATAATACAAGAGTTTTCATCATTTAATATCTTTTCAAAACCCCTGGTGATGCATGCTGTTAAGGTTAATTACACCCCACCTTGATTTACCTGTATTTTGTATTCCCACATAAAATTTTACCTTTTCCTGATTAAAAGTGGGAATAGGTAGAATAAAATCTTAATAATCTGTGTCCAAATCACATGATATTAATAGTGATGAATTCATCAATTTTGAACTTGTAATTGTTTAATGGATTCCTTAAAAAATATTGTGCCTTTCTAGAATAATGTATAAAGATGTCCTCACTATGCAATTCTATCTTATCAAACACCAAGCTGTCACTCCACCATTTCAACACGAAAACTGCTAGGATCATACTGAAGATTTACAATAGTTCATGCTTTGTGAATTCTGATAATTTTTCTCTTTCACTGATTGATAGTAAAATGCAAGATATAGCTGTAAATAATATTATCATTAAGTAAATCTATTTCCGAATCAATAATTATATGTTCTTCTACACATGCAAACAGAAATGTATATTTTTGGGTAGTACTATTTTAAGGTGGAGCATTTTGATGCTATTTCGCGAGCAAACCTTGCAAGAAAATAATCTGAAACAAGGCGAGACCATCATAAAGTGAGTTTGATACTTGGAAGAAGCAAACATTGACTAATATTTTATTTTGGCAATTTTAAATTTTGATAGCTATTAATAACATGTAACCTTTAACATTTTGTTGCAAAATGGGATATTTCTACATTGTATATATTTTTGGATATCTCCGTTGAAAAAATCCTTACAGAATATAAAGTTATAATTTGAATTATTACCTACAATCATATACATTTGCATGCAGAGGTAAACACCATGCCTGGAGATGGAAAGGCTTGATTACTTGCTAAAAAGAACATCTATAGACATAATGCTGGAATCGGTCTCTTTCTAACACTATAAGAATTTACTAGAGTATTACAATACATTATAATATTAACGCTTTGCCCAAATTTCTTCTTTGTGGCAAAATGACACAAGAAAAAAAACTGACAAATCTCAATCGAAGAAAATCTTGGAGTTGATGGTCCTAAAAACTAACTCAATTTCCACGAAAAAATCATGACATTCCAATAGATACACTGGATAGTAGATACCCAATATTCATGAATTATGAATATATGCAGAGTTAATCATTCACGAAGAATTCTGTATTATTTTCAACCACTTGGTATTTCTAATCATCTATCATCTGATCTACATATCTCCACCATGAAGCCTAAACAAATGAACAGGATTCACAAAATTCATGATTTTGAAAGAGACCTCATTGCCTACTGCATGCATGCAGAAAAAAAACTGCCTGCTAAATATGGGGTGACATTCATTTCAGTAGTTTTTACCCAATCCTAGTGGCCCCATTAGAGGGACAAAATATTTTTTAAAAGACATTAATTAAGAAAAAATGTTTAAATTGGGTTTTGTTTTTCTAATCCCTTTTTCCTTTTTATATATAAAAAATGTGTTTATATTTGCTGATCATCATATTAATTTTAGAAATCCATATAGTAGCATCCTTTGTGATAGTACTGATTATGGGTTTGGGTTGAAACACAAAACCTAAAGTAAAAAGTCAAGCAGACAAATTATAAATTTTGACATAACTTCCACAATTTTTAAATATAAATACATGTACTTGCTTATTTTCAAAGGATTATATTACAATGGCACTTGACAGAGATTTCTGCAACCAAAGATGATTTTTGATATCTTGTAATTTCTTAAAAAGTTTATTACGGTCGTCTTTAAATTTGTCATCTATATCAAGCCTGCTAAATGCATCATGTACTACATTTAGAAGCCTCTGATAACTTTCTAATGGAATTTTTCCTGGGTCAGACGTTTCCCGAATAATGGAATAAACTCTGTATAATCTCTCCACATCATCTCCTTTCCCTGTGTCTGTGGCCTTGACTGGTTTACCCCATCCTGACTTGGGAACATCCTTCTCCTTCAGAAATTTTCTCAGTAAGTAATATAATATAACAACTGATTCATTGTCTTCTGCCTCTGGTGAAATACTAGCATGATATTCTGGTGGTAATTCTTCTTTTAACTCAGTTTGGATTGATGCGTCCTTCAAAACTTCAGCTGGGGATTTCTCCACATTTTTAGATATAACCGATTTAAACAGTTTTCTTGCTGGTTTAGTACATACCTCATTAAGAAATTCATAAAGTTCTTGACAAAATTCTGTATCTTTTTTATCTGAAAAAGAAAAACAAAACACAAGTTTAAACACAATTTTTCTAGAGGTTTTAAAAAAATACATAAGATAAGGCACAGTTACCTCAGTACCAAGAGTATTTCCACATTCTCTTGATCACCTTGATATTGTTAATAAACTCCTTGTGGAGTTCTAGGAAAATTTCTAGCTTTAACCAAATTTTCATAATTTTCCTTTTGCTAATAATAAACTTCGAACCTCTCTCTATAACAACAGGATTAAATGTTCTTTATCATATATATCCCTGAGTACCCAAACTCTGTCACCATAAGCGGAAAACACCCCACGTTACTCTACGAATTATTTTTTGATTTGTTTCTTGTTTGCTAGTCTGAGTAATATTGTTCTTAAAGATTGTTTTTAGTACTAGTAACAAAAAAGTGCAGTTATTGGGTTTATATAGTACCACTAATTAGAAGTGTATCACATCCGTGTACATTACATCCAATGAACCTTAAGTCCATCATCAGGGTCCTGTCAACATATTAAATACCATTTTTTCTCAGTTTAGTTTTTTGTCCCTTTATCTTCTTGTAAACATAAAAAGTAATTTTTAAGATTTAAAATAGTATTAAATAGCGTTTTAAGAAAACCATCAACAATAGCAAAAATAATGTTGTTTAATATATTTTATATATAAAAATGCCACGTAACACCATCTCCAATGTGAAGTGCATTAGGGCAAATGTAGACAAAAATAAAATATTTTTTTAGCCATATTCAACATGGTATGACATGTTACACCTTTGATACAGACCTTCATAAAAATGGCTGACATGTGAAAATAAGAATATTGATGCACATGTCAGAGATATCAATGGAATAGCACGTGAAGGAAAAGGTGCTTTATACCGATTTCACATTAAAAATATTGATATAAAAGATTAAGTGTAACTGTAATTTGTTCTTGACTCATTTTTGAACTTGACTGTTGTAATATCTCAGCATTTGATTGTAAATCTTCAGCATGCAACAAATGTCACAATTGCATTTGTTTACAAACAGCGCGGAGTTTACCGAAAGTGATAGAGTTAGGGGGTTTGGTGATATATATATATATATATATATATATATATATATATATCTATCTATCTATATATATATATATATATATATATATATATATACATTTGAAAATGTTTTCCCTTATATAACACTATTTGAAGATGGCATTTGTAAAACAAGTTCGTCATGTGGCCTTCGGGCCTTATGGAATTTGATCACATGACCAACCCATATTTACATCCCGATAAAACTTTTGAAATGATACCTTATTTCTTTATATATATATATATATATATATATATATATATATATATATATATATATATATATATATATATATATATATATATATATATCAAACTTCAGTTTTCGGTACAGAAAAATACCGATTTACGATATTTTAATATTTCTATTTAAGTATTGATGTTCTTACAGAGAATCGATATTATCAATACATCAATATATCGTCACAGCCCTAGAATTTTTTGAAAAGTAGGTCAAAGGTCAAGGTAAAATGGATTGGTAGGGAGTTGATAGACATGATTATTTACAAAAGCCAAGCAATATATATGCTAAATATCAAATCCATACCTTTTATAGTTCTTGAGATATAAGGTGTGACAGACAGACAGACAGAAGGACTGACAGACAAATGCCATGTAAAGTGAATCCTAAGTGTTATGACACAAAACAGACAGTCAGACAGACAATGGACACCTTACTATCACATAAGCTCTTCTGGTTTCTGACCAGTAGAGCTAAAAATTAGAAATATGTCCATAGGACATGAATACCCCACAAGGGTTATTATTAGTAATGCAACATGAAAATTTGAATTAGCATATGAAGTTCAAAGATAACATCTTGAATAGTTTCTTTAAAGCTGACTTTTAAACATAATAAATAGTAAAAAGTTAAAGGCCATTGGGAAGGTTAAGGTAAAAACATTTGGAGACAGTTGATAAATTCTTCCAAATTATGTATCAAATTTTTGAAAAGTGAGGTCAGGGTCAAGAAAAGGTCAAGGTCAATAAATGTTAATGCAGCTGTATAGGTCTCATAAAGATTTCTTTGAAACTGAGTTAAACGCAAAATGTGCCAGAAGGACAAAAGAACGAAAGACAGTAGATGAAAGATGGACATGACAAACACTATATGCCAGGGCAATATTTATGGTAGGGTTTAAAAATAGGTGTGTGTGCACTACACATTAGTGTGTAATAAACTCAACCCTGTAATATATTTACATTAAATTTTAATAAAAATATACTTTACTCACCAACTAATTCCTTTCGTACACTCTTCGCTGTTTCATCAAACACATCTGTTGATTCATCTCCAGCAGAGGACTGCACTGGACCTTTCTCACCTGCTGATTCAGTTTTATATTTATCACTTGTAAATGTAGGTCCCTCCTCATCACCTGTTGATCCTTTTATTTCATCTGCTGATTCCTCACTTACATCTTTCTCACCTGTTGATCCCTCTTTTTCACTAACTGATTCCTCTTCTTTATCAGACAATTCCTGTTTATCACTCATGAATCCTTTTCTATCACTTTCAGCTCTCACCTTATTTTCTGAGCTTGCTTCTTCAGTTGCCACAACATCAAATGGAATTCCTTTAGATGTAAAAACCATAAATCTAAAAATGATCTACATTTTCAATTTTTTTTTCATTTTTATTGTTTCCAGCTAGACCAGTGACAGTAGCTGTAATTTTTTACTCATACTATATTAACTTTCAAAGTAAGTATACTAAAAAAAAAAAACAAATGGAAAAGCAGTCTTATAAAATTATAGCTTAATTTATCATTTTCTCCAAGTCAGTGCATTTTATGCATATGTATACAATCATGATTACTTTAGTTTCCTCCAATGGCCTTAAAATCCAGGAGCAAAGGCTTCTCAATTTTTTTTATAGCTTAAATAAGATCCCTACCTATAAAGCCTTTAAGGTTAGACTTAAGTGTCTTAGATAATGATGTGACAATTATCCCTAAGGATACTCAGACCTAGGAAATTGATTGGTCTGACAGTTAAACAATTTGTTACCAATAAACATTACTGGTATGTGTAGTGATCAATCAGGCATGTGTGCATAAATCACTTACTTTATTTTCATGCAATTACACAAGCTAGTCTGTTTGAAAAAAAGTGTCTTTCTGGCATATATTTGTATTATAATTCAAGATTAATATCATAATTCATGAAAATTTTCTCAGTTAAAGATACTCTTTTAATTATCTATCAAAATCACTGAAACTAGGTCATTGTGCCAGTGATGCTGTAATTCACTAAGAATGTGACATTCTACCTACATGTGAAATAAATCAAAAGCATTGTGAAAAAAAAAAATAAACAAAAGTTTTAATTATGTTTACCTTTGCCATTTGCAATGACTTCCGCATCATTTACTTCAGCAATAAAAGGTACAGAAGAATTATTTATCTTATCCTTTTCAAAGTTAACCATTCCATCAGCATGCTGTGATGGACTATCAATTTTTAGTTTCTTTTCTTCTTCTAAACTTTGAGCAGAAGAATCTTTTCCATGCATTGAAGAAATCTGATTTTCTTTTCCTTTAAGATTTTCATCTTCTGTTGTATAACATGCAGACTCTTTATTTAACTCCTTGCTGTCATGCATTTTCATTGGGTTTTCATTATTTTCAGAATCTTTTTGCACAATATCTTCTTTTATTTCAATGGTATCTGTGACTTCATTTCTTTTGTTCATATTCCCAGCAGATTCATCTAGCTGAGGATTAAGATTACCTCTAGTTTCATCATCGCTTTCATTATTCCTTGCGTTGTCTTCTGAAGAAGGTGACTCCGATAACTTCACTTCTTCACCTTCACCCATGTTATTCTTTGTTGAATCTGAATTGAAAAAAAAATGAAAATTTTGCAATTTTTAAAAAGTTCCCAAAAGCATCACAGAGTGAAGCAATCACTAACCATGTCAATTCATTCCATGAATCAGGGTTGTCCCTAAGACCCGGGGGCCAGGGAATTCCCCCCCCCCCTGTAATTTCGTTTTCCCCCGGCTACTCTGGTATTCCCACTCAACCCCTTGTTAGGGGAGGAACCCCAGACCAGGGAGACCTCCCTTCTAGTTTTTTAATGTCCCCTCCTATTTCAATTCTTAGGGACAACCCTGATGAATACATGTACATTAGAGAGGTTGAGATTTCATACGTGTATGTGTACGTCTAATAGTGGAATTCCCTAAATTCCTTGCATATTACGTCATCAATTTTAGCGATGTCATGTTTTCTACATGTTCCTAGAACTTGTAGAATGGCATCTACATGCAAGTGAAAATGTGTAGCCCTTTACAATAAAAATTAGTCAATTTATGTTTGAAAATGTGATTGTTGTACATTATTTAGGATATCTAGTTTCATGAGCACTTATTTTAACCATGTTTTGTTTTCTAACTAAAATCAAACTGACATAACAAACTTCTAAATAGTTGAAACGGAGACACTGATCACAGTGCGCAAGTACTTGTTACACGTCATTAAAATCTCAACAGACAAATTACAAAAACGTCAAGATTTATATCAAAGTTTGTGCGCACGTACACGTAAGTGTACAATTTTAAAATCTCAACCTCTCTAATGTCTCAAATACTGAAATAATTTCATGTGCAAATTGTGGATAACTATCACCCCTCCTGATACAGTCATGTCTTTTCCCCCACGATCTTGCATCTCTTTTGTAAATATGCATCAAAAATGGGTGCAAAATGTCAAATGCTAGTTTTAATATGTGTCCAAAACAGTGTTAGTTACACTTACTGCATTTATTGCCTTTGATCTTAACCCATTTATCCTAAATCCAATGACTTTTCTCCAAAAATCTTTACCTGCATAGACTAAAAGTACTCTATAAAATTTGTCTTCAAACTTAATACAGTTATTGATAGTATACAAATATATTTAATTGTTTTGGTCTCATGTTTTAACCACTTTTGTATTAACATTACATGTACATCTATGTGTAATTCAATTCAAATAATTTTATATGCCCCCCCCCCAACACATTTTTTTTTCTTGGAATGGCTCTTATGTAAACAAGAGGCCCTTGGGCCACTGCTGTTCTTCTTCAGCAGAATTTGAACATACTTGAATCTGCAAGGATTGTTCAGAGAGTTTGCAGACTTCTTTCATAACTTTTTTACTTAACATCATATTATATTCAAATTTGGTAAAACTGTTGGTACCCAAAGAAAGGTCTTGTCTCGAGTAATATACCTGTGAAATTTGAAAGCCCTAGCTGCAACCATTCAGAAGTTATGGGGAAGGTTAAAGTTTTTTAAAAGTAGGTCAAACTGCTACGTCAAGGTCAAAGGGTCAAAGTGGTTGGAATCCAAAGGAAGGTCTTATCACAAGGATTACATATGTCAAGTATGAAAGCCCTAGCACCAACCATTCAAAAGTTATGGCCAAGGTTAAAGATTTTCAAAAGTAGGTCAAACTCCTATGTCAAGGTCAAAGGGTCAAAGTGGTTGGAATCCAAAGGAAGGTCTTGTCACAAGGATTACATATGTGAAGTATTACAGCCCTAGCACCAACCATTCAAATGTTATGGCCAAGGTTAAAGTTTTTTCAAAAGTAGGTCAAACTCCTATGTCAAGGTCAAAGGGTCAGTGGTTGGTATCCAAAGAAAGATGATGTCACAAGGATTTCATATGTGAAGTATGATAGCCCTAGCACCAACCATTCAAAAGTTATGGCCAAGGTTAAAGTTTTTCGAAAGTAGGTCAAACTCATAGGTAAAAGTCAAAAGGTCAAAGTGGTTGGTATCCAAAGGAAGGACTTGTCACAAGGATTACATATGTGAAGTATGAAAGCCCTAGCTTGAACCATTCAAAAGTTATGGTCATGGTTAAATTTTTTCAAAAGTAGGTCAACCTCCTAGGTCAAGGTCAAAGGTTCAAAGAAGTTGATATCCAGAGGAAGGTCTTGTCACAAGGAATACACATGTAAGTTTGAAACCCAAAGCACCAACTGTTTAAAAGTTATAGCCAAAACATGAGACGTGTTTTGGACTCAAAATCCATACAAAATACGGCAAAATCAAAAGAGTAAACAGGTCTGCTATCGGGATGAAATTTAACTATGGGACATAAATGAAAAAAGTTGTCTATACTACTACACAATTGTTAGGGAAAAAAAATTTCAATTGATCGACAAAAGTTTTTAATAATGGATTAAGTGGGTATTGGGCCATATTTTGTGAAAAGTAAAATGAGAGTATATTTTTTGAGAATCTCATGAGGCTATGTAAGTGTGCTTCACACTACAAAAATGGGCTGATTTAAAAATTAAGTAAGGCATAATAACAAAAATGTGTTTGTTTACGGTTACCTGACCAACCCTATATTTAATCGCCAACCCAATTTTTTTTTCGTCATAAAAAGAAGTCATTCGCCGGCCAGTTTAACTTTTAAATACATCTTAATCGGTCAAGGGTTTGAAATCGAAAGTACTAGAAATAGACAGACATCAGTGTTTTCTCCAGGCCATTTTTGCATGGCGGTGCTGCCATGCATTCAAGATCTCCCGCCATGCATCAAATTGCCGCTATGCTTGCTGCTATGCATGAATTATTAATGGTATAATATTTTTTAAGAAGATGATTTACTTTGAATATTATCAGTTATTAATCTATTAATTAAACAATTCAAATCACTAGAACCCTACACACATGTTGCACACCTATGGTGAACTCTATGCGACTCACGGTACGGGGTATGATGCAATAGCTGTCAATTTATGTTTATTTAAGAAATAAACAACAATGTTAAAAAGTTCTCTGGGAAATGAACTTGGTTGGTCACGTGATCAAATCCTGTGAAGCCCGAAGGGCTTCTCAGAAGATTTGATCACGTACCAACCAAATTCATTTCCCAGTGAACTTTCTAATATTGTTGTTTATTACTTTTATTTACATTTGAGACAAATATTCTGAATAGAACTGCAATTATTACACGAACGGCCCGCCGTATTGCTATGTTGTGACGCGCAATGACCTAGAAGCTGTTTGGTCTTGAGAGTTCGCCTCGCTCCAACATTTGAATACTTACATTGATGTTCTGCAGTCCAGTTCAGGAAATATCTGTCCGTAATGAAAAAAACAATGAGCGCTACTGAGAATAACCTTACTATTATTGTATGAGTTCTTTATATATGAAGTCAAAAGCGGTGGTATCGTCTTCAGTTTACATACCTTCAAAGGAATTTCGGGTTAAAAAGGTAAGCGTGAATTTAGGCTATATATACATTCTTCACACCGAAGAAAGATCTAATGATCATTTATTGAACAAAAAAAACATGTATGTTTCAATAATTCTATTTTTTTCGGCTTAGAAGTTCCGAAACCAGTGTCACCGTGACAGAAATAATGTAGACAAGATATCATCTCGCTGTGTGATTCGGTCACGCCATGACCTCTGACCCCCTAATAAGTTCATACAGAATTGAACATATTTTCTCTTCGATAGGTTCATCTAAGAAAAATATTTGCAAATGTAAATAATGCAATTTACTGGTACGTTACTGAGCATTTAAATTTTGCTGTAAGATAGTACACATCGTGAAAGTAATACACTTGTTAATGCACATGTGGGTTTTTCCAATATTTTCAGGTCATTCCATAAATAGCATTTATGTTCCGACATCAAAAAGGATTCATTAGTTTAACACACAATTTTTAAGCCATTTTTAGCATAAATATATGCTTAAAATAAACATGTCCTCTACACATTATCATTGTTTATTTACTCTATGAACTATGGGCTTGTACTTCGGTCAAGCACACATGCTTTAATTAATACACAGTGACCTACATTCAACAGCTTACGTTGAAAAAAAAATCAGGACACCAATGTAAATATGTCGCAATATTTACATGTACATGTAAGCATTGTTGCTACAGTGTGCACCCTTTTTTGTTTAAAGATGACTGTAAAAGTAGGGACATCCAAAAAAAAAAAGTAATTTAAAAAAAAAAAAGGGAGGGGGGGGGGGTCACTAGGGCCTATTCAGCTCGTAGAAAGCAAGAATAACACAGCACATAAAAAGACAGTGGCTTTAAAGGAGAATAATACCAAAAAATTTTGATGATTAGATGTATTTTTATTTAAAAAAGGATTCAATTGTTTATTTTTTTAAAGTTAAATTGACAATTTATTCCAAATGTATTTATCATTTAAATTTTGAAAAAAAATATATAAATAAATACTGGTAATGCATTTGCATTTTTCACTTAAATATAGATTCAGATACATATACAAGTACAGTCCCTGAAACGTTCTACTTTCCCACTTGAATGGTGAACGAACGGTGAACGAACGCAGAGCGAACGGTGAGTGAACGCTGAACGCAACTTGGTGAACGATGTGTGAACGGTGAACGGTGAGCGAACGCAGAACGCGAACGGAGTGCAAACGCGAGCGCAAAGTGAACGGTGAACGAACGGTGAACGAACGGTGAACGCAAGATGAACGATTTATTCGGAATGTCTCTGATCTTTTCCTTGCATTGAAACTATTCTATTGTATTCGAATGCCTGGTGCTAAAAAAATAAATAAATAAATAATAAATAAATAAAAAAATCAATGAAAATTATCCTAAGAAAGACGATACATGCACACTAAGTAAAATTATTAATTTAAGTTTCTTACAATATTTTCTGCACATATGTACGATGTTTAAATTCAACTTTTTGATAACACGATTTTTATCGCTGTAAAACATTGTAATTGTTAACGAACGCTGTAGTATAAAAAATGAAATTAATATAGTTGTGAAATAAATTTAATGTGGATTTTAGAAGAGAAAACTACGGACTTGGAGAATGAATTACAACGGTTGTAACCACCATACAAGGCCATTCCGTGTAAAATAATGAGAAATTTTTTTTTTACCAAAGGTATGGGGACGTATTGCATAAATACACTCGTATTTTAAAATTTTAATGCAATAATATAATTATGTTTCAGTTTTATTTTTTATGATGATTTATTGAGCAGACTTCTACAGGTATCTCTAGACATTTCCCAGTCGTGATTATACTCGGACAAGATGATACAAAGAGGCAATCATAGTATTTGTTATATATTGAATTTTCACAATTTGATATTTAAGTAATATGCTGTCATAGTTTTTATTAAACAGACAAATGAGAGAGAGAGAGAGAGATAGAGAGATTCGGTTTTAGCCCCCCCCCCCTTCCTCAAATGTTTGTACCTATGTCAAACAAAAATTCTAAATTTTTTCTAAATATATCAGGAAGTGAAAGTAACCATTTTTTATCAACAAATCCATTTGTTTTACAGTCATTATCGGTTTTAATTTTCCTGCTTCAAGTTCACATGAAGTCCACGAGCTTAACCTGTCAATCAAAATCATTCGACACTGTGCAGGTGTGAAAGTTTCGTCACACCGAAGGCAAAGTGTTAGTATTTCCAAGAAGTTTTAACGTTTTTTCTTATCAATTCTAGATCTGATTCCAACATTTCTAAAAAAAAAAAAATAATAATAAAAAAAATAAATGAATAAAATACATCGGGAATAAATACTTGGAATAATTAAGCCGCTTGAATTTGAAACATACTCCCTGCCAATTTAAAATATCACTGCCAGCACATGTATATTTTGAACTACTATTGTTTCATAACTTTGTTTAGATGCATTTTGTTTTGAGACTGAAATTTTTGTGCTACAAAACACATTAACTTCTTTTTAAATGTTAATTAAAATGTACTGGAACTACTAACTAAGTAACCGATTTAGGGGAAGGGGGGGGGGGGCTCTTAATAATAATGAATGACAAAACATATAAAGTTACGGTGAAAAATATCATTACTGGAGAATCACCTTGGTTATATAAATGATCATAATCATTTTATAAAGGCATTTCTCTCTCTCTAATTAAAGACTATATAAGTAAAATAGAAAAAAAAAGTTTAATGTATTACATTTTCAACAAATTTTTTTTTTAAACCACACTATCAATTTAATTCGCTCTAAAGATATTTAATTAATTGGATATCCACAGTACTGTTTATCATTCTCAGAACAAGTTCTAACATGTATTTCTGTATTATTTGAAAAAAATGTGATAGAAATAAATATTTTCGTATTTTGCTGCAGTTGGTAAATTAATTGACTTCGATCATTATCTATCCATTAACGATTTGTCGTCTTTAACATAACAAGAAAATGTTGCAGTGCTTGAAGTATCAGTATTTTGCCCGTATTTAAATTTAAATTTTCAGCATCGTTCTACATAGGTACATACATGTACTTATAACAACATTTATTTTCAAAATAAATTTTATAAATAATTTAACAGCTAAGTTAGAATATTAAAAATAAATATTGTAGATAATTTTTCCCATGAAATAATGATTCTTTAAACACGGTATGTTTTTTATTAAATTCAATATCGGTAAATCCTTACTTAAAAAAAGATAAATGTAAGTCCTTTCACATCGGAGTTCCGAATGACACTGAAGACTGAACGATAAGTGAACGCTGAACGCAAGGTGAACGCAAAGTGAACGAACGAAGAGCGAACGGTGAACGCTTTGTGAACGGTGAACGCGAGCGCACGGTGAACGCTGAACGCAAAACTGTGAACGGAGAGCGAACGGTGAATGCACGGTGAATGAACGGTGAGCGAACGGAAAAATGGGAAAGTAGAACGTTTCAGGGACTGTAACTCCACCGAGTCACGCCTCATGCCATCAATTCAGCAAAATTCCCCCATGCATTAAAAATTTTCTGGGGGAAAACACTGAATAAGTCAGTGCAACATGGAATTAAAGAAGAAATACAACACAGTTTTACCATTGTGTGGTAGCTGTAAGGCAGTTGGCAAGAAAGATATTGTTTATTACCCATGGCAAGCCCAAACAAAAGTAAAGCACCACACAATGGTAAAACTGTTTTGTATTTCAACCAATTCTTGTGAATTTGTAGATAGAAAAAATTCAATAAAATTAAAAAAAAATCCTACCTACCGACCCTATTTTATTTCAGCATGTAACAGTACACAAAGTAACATATTTTTTTGTTTGGCCTAACATGATTTTTAATAAATCACAAGGAATGAAACACATGCTGATTTTAAATTTCTTGGAAATAGTATAACAAAGATTGGTCCGCAAACTTTTCGGACAGCCCTTGCATACTACCGGAAGATTCTTGCATATAAATTATAACTAATCATTGCTTTCAAGTTCCTTAGCAGCAGAATTTTATATTCCTATGTAAAACTTTGATTGACTACTGTGGACTCACCCTACCCCTAGGGGTCATGACTGGAGTAAACTTGAATCTACACTACCTGAAGATGCTTCCATTTGAATATGATTAATCATGGCTTTGTTATTCTTGAGAGAATTTTTCAGATTTTTTTCTATATATTTCCATATAAAACTTTGACTGCCCATTGTGGCCTAATTCTAATTTTGGGGGTCATGATTTAAGGAGGTTGGATCCTGTTATCAAAAGTATTGAGAATTTTTTATGAAGTATATTTTTGGAATCTATACACATAGCTTAATTAAAAATCAAAATCAAAAATGGGGGGCAGTGTGCTTCTTTCGGTGCTACGGAGCATTTAATATGACCTTTTTGCACTGTAATTATGTCTAACACATAAATCAATTTTTAAAAGTTTTTCCACTAATATTTTTATCCAAATAAATTGTGGGAATAAACACAGTCCTTTTTCGTCTTGAATAGTCTCTTTAAAATTTGTGACAACAAAAAAAAAGTTTCAAATTACTTCGCGTAGTCAATTATTTGACCTTTTTGCACTCAAAAAATTTCATTTTTCTGGCATTAAAAATTTAACAAGCATTAAAATCATTTGAAAGTAATGACATTTTTCTGAATTTAAGCAGAATGGTTAAAATTATCTTGTATATTAAGAAAATAAATTAAAAAGCGAGGGTCTGTGATGTTGATTTTTAGATATAACTAGAAAACTGACCAGTCAGCAAGGGCCCCGCCGAGGGGTAGAAATATAAGGGTGCAGCTTACAGAATGAGAATTTTGATTACAAAAATTAAAAAATATATGAAGTAGAATATGCAATAACAACTGTATTTATAAAATTTCAAGATAATTCCGAAATATCCAACAACCTGTAAAGAGTATCCCTGTATTTACATATTAAGGCAGTAAAAAACATCATATCTATAATAACTCAATTAAATGTACATTTAAACAAGAATAAAGCATGTGTTTTTTAAAATGCCAGCCTTTAGTGAATGCAAATATCACCCCGGCTTGACCTCAACTTCAAAACAAACATCAGACAAAGGTTAATTTATCTTAAAGTGACAAATAAAGATAAGCCAGGAAAATTTTCTGCCCCAGACAAGATAATTAATCCCAGGGGATTAATTGTACTGCTCTCTCATCCTTTTCTTCCAAGTTTACAATAAGAACTTTTTCAGTAATGATAGAATGAGTTTATTATCAGACTACCTGATAAAATTAATAGTATTCTTGAATTTACATACAGCAGCCAAAAAAAAAAAAACAAAAAAAAAACGAATAAATAAATAAAAACAAAAAAAAAATAATTAAAAGAAAACCCCATATCTTTATGTATATCTTGTTTTTAGAATTCAATAAAATCATAACTCATTGTGTATTTTACCAAAATAAAGTATGAATATTATTTAAATCCACATTTCAGAGAATGTAAACATCATTCAGAATTGACCTTAACTTCAAAAAAATTTAAACTTCATTTGCAGACAGAGGTGTTAATTAATCTCAATTTGACAGAAACAGATAATGCTTTGGATTTTCTTCAAGAGGAAAGTTAATTAATCCCATGGGACTAGTTGCAGCTTTCATAGTTTACAATAGGAACATTCTCAGCAGTTATCTCTCTTTGCTCTGGCATTCATTCCAATGTAAAGTTAAGGAATCTACCCCACCACCCCAGCTCCAAACTGAATAACATAGAGAACCAAATTTAGCATCAAAATATGTCTTACTGCCTCTTCAACCAACATACCAAATTTGAACTTAATTGGTCAACTACAAAAAAAGTTATTAGAAAAAAACAGAAAATTTGTGGACGGAAGAATGACAGACGGACAGATAGACGGACAGACAGACAGAGTGATTACTATAGGGCACCCGCAAATCCTTGAGGGGCCCTAACTAAAATAGCGTAAATTTTTACTCTAAAATGGACTATTTCTTCCCCAGGACTTTCACAATGTATTTGTTATATTTGTCCAATATGTTGATAGAATTCATGATGGTTAATTTATTATATTATTTAGGACCAGCATAAAACATTTCACTGCACAAAATAACTCTGTGTGCAGGCTGCATGTAAAAATAGGAATCCAAACATAACAATAGTGTAAATATTTCGAATGAGAAAAATTGATCATTTTCTTGTATAAAACCTTCCGCCACAAAATATAGTTCCTCACTTAATGCTTTCAGTATGGAATTTAATCTTGGGGTTTTAATTGAATATAGTTTAATTAGCATTGCAGAATCCAAATTTATTGTAAGAACTAAAACATTATACAGATTTTTTTAAATAGAGGTCTAGACAAAAATCTGCTCAAAAGCTCAGGAACGAACTTCGTTAAACAAAGTAGAATTTACACTATCCAAGATGCTTACATAAAAATATGACTTTTTATGACTTTGCTGTTCTCGAAAAGGGAATTTTATGCCCTGTCATGAATATAGCTAGGGCATATAGTGTTTATCATGTAAATCCTTATGTCCTTCTGTTGATTTCAGTGCAAATTCATAAGGAAATGACTGTAATACTTTCATGGTACAAAAAGGGGGGAGGGGGGTCTGAAGGTTTTTCCATGCTAGAACTCGATCAGTAATGCTATCAAAGACGGTTCACTCAACCTCAAAACTTGGACGTCAGCAAGATCCGCAGATTTCTTTTAGTGTGGGTAATTTCTTTTAGTGTGGGTAAACCAAAGACTGATAAATTTGACAATGTTTAATAAAATCATAAGCGCTATTTATAGTGCTGAAACACTCTCAGATTAGTTATGTTACGTAAGCAATTGACCAGATGCATCACTTAAAGTGTTGGGTCCTGTAAGTTTAACATGTCTGGTTTTTAGGATGCCGTCGTTTCATTACACGAATCATCAGAATGTAGAAGATGCAAGTCTAGAGAAAAGAGAAAGAAGCAGGAAATAAATTATCTTGATTTCTACAATCAATGTTGAAGCACTGTTGATTAAAAGTTGCTAGTTTTCAAATTATAAAAAAAAAATCAAAAAATCCCGCGTCTGTTTTTTATGAAATATAAAGGAAAAAAGCCTCCCTCCCGCATTTATTTTTGTGAAAACTGGCCTGAGAACCAAGTTATTAATTTTTTTTCACCTTAGTTTCAAGGAAACTATTCAAGATATTTTTATTAAACTTTATATGTTGATACATATTGATGAAAGCAACTGCATCAACATTTTTGACCTTGACCTTTCCTCTGACCTTGCTCTCTTGAATTAGTGATCATCTCAATTTCAAAGAAATTTAAGAGATTTTTATCTAATCATATATGCATATACATAATTATTGTTTAGGGATGTCAAAGAAAATTTGAACATTTGAATATTCATTCGATGCGTTAATATTCGAATACGAATTTAAGATTTGAATATTTGGTGTTTTTCAGATTTCACAAAAAAGAGTGCGGAATTATCCCCGTTATTTTTTTATAACTAGCGATCATTTTTGATCGCCTGATTTCTTTCATACTTCTTTCATACTCTCTTATCTAATAGATTTTCTAAATTATTTTGATTCAGTAAGGTAAAAATAAACAAAAATTATTAAGGTATAATACAAAAAGTACTTTCAATAACTTAATATGATCGAATCTAGGAAATGAAACCCTTCTCAGCATGTCTAGGGCCGGTACACATGCACGGCAAGGCTTGCCTTATAAGCCATGGAACTTAAGTTCTAACCGTATCGTGTGTACACCCTTAATAAACGTTTTTTTTTTTTGAGCCTTGGAAGTCTGACTTATGAATAGAGCATCGCTCTATTTCTTAATACAAGACTTAGCTGACCTTTTCTTCTCAGCCAATAAAAACATTCACCCAGGTGTCAATCTATTTTTATCAAACCATACAGGTGGGTTATTTGGCTGAATATAATACGCACTTTTTTCCCAAAATAATTGTCTGTGAGAAAGGGGTGCGTATTTTACACCACAATGGGATTTTGATAGGTTTTTCTTTCATGTGAAACACGGCTATCATATGCACATACCGTAGTATTACCTAGAGACTTATGCAATTTCTTGCTGTTTATCGCCGTATTTAAAACTTCGGAAAGTTATTGTTGGAATGTAGGCTTGTTAAAAATGTTATATTTATAACCTTTTGATAGTTAAATTAAATTTAAAGCAAGTTAAAATTAATTTGAGCTGCATGTTCATCGTCTCCGTGTAGGCCGCCATTAACGATGTTATTTATAGATGTTCACACATTCCTTTGCCACGTGCTTCCGTAATCATAGTACACATGTACCTAATTAGTCAGACACTCGGTCAAAAAAGTAATGTCATTTTTTAATGAAATGCAATAAAATAAAATTTATTTTAGGTTTTAAATAACTCAGTGAAAATTCATTTCAACATAAACACCCCTCTATACGTCCCAATGAATGAAAGCCAATGTTGTGAACACGTGCGCTTGTCACTTGATAATTACCCTCAACACCCCTCCAGGCAATTAAATTGTTTACAGATTCCAAAGCATTGTTTTTACAGTTAGAGCACTGATTATTTACTGCCCTTATTAATGGATTTGATTATTTTCTTTGTTAAAAATCGGGGGTTGGTTTATGATCTTTCGTATGTATAAGCGTGTGTTGATTACGACACATTAAACAGTCAAACGCTTGTTAAATGTAATTTTACTTTATCTTATATCGGCCTCGTGTTGAAATGATTGAGAGTTAAAAAAGGAAATATGAAGTATGTTGAAACTTAAGTGTTATCATTTACTCGTGCTCTGTAGAAAATAAGATATACACGAAGATTACCTCGTTGTATGAAGACATATATCCCACATTTGTACATCATTTTTCACAGCTTTGGAGGTGTGTTGATAACTACACTTTACACGCTTGTTAAATTTTGATTTTATTTTTATAACATCAGCTATTTATTTAATAAATTAATTTCAAGTTCAAAAGAGGAAAATCGTAGTCTATGAATACTTTGATGTCGCAATATCGCTTGCCTTGTTAAATTTACATAAGTTTCAACACGATTACCTTAACTAAAAACAAATATGACAACTGTTAAACTTGCAACAATATCTCGTGCTTTGTTGAAATAAAACTATACTGAAACGCAAAAGAAACGCAACAAGCAGTAATCTACAAATATTTGAACCTTTTAACTTATGATTTTCTAAACTGATTACAGTTGAGTTAAATTCGATTTAAAAGCATCAGAGATTTGATAACAATGTTAAATGATTATCTTTTAACTTTAGAAAGTAACACAAGACTTTCAAAACACCCCCCTTCTCAGCCATTCAATTATAGCGTGGAACACTGCCATGCACAACAATTGCATCTTGATTTCCACGATGCAATAGGTTCATCAATCTCGAGATCTGAACGAAAAAAAAAATTCTTTGCCATTTTTAAATGTCCATTTTTCAGATGACGAAGTCGAATTTTCTCTAACCTAGCGAAGTGTAGTAACACTTGGACTTCCGGTCCACGGACTATCATTCATGCTAATAATACGTATGACGCTGTTGAGGCGTGTTGTCGTGCATTTTTGCATCTGCAATTTTCCATCACCTTTATTTTCAGATTTTCCAGCTAGAGCATTTGAAATGCATACTTAAGTCATTTTCGGGAAGCCTTGGCATCTCTTCCGGAAACGAAAGAAGAATTTATTTTGCGGAATATTGCTGCATTACTTATGATAAACAGATACAAACCCTTAAAACTCCATATTTCTGTCAAATGTTTTGTTAAACATGCAATTTTTGATTTCTGTTAAGCGGGCTCAAACTTAACTTCCGGTTATGGCATGAAAATCATTCAACCGTTAAATTATCGATACTTACAAAGTTGAAGATTTCGGTACTTTTTAGATACAAAATTATATTCTTTATATAATTTTCCCCTCTAAAATAGGATGTTGCGTTTCTTTTGCGTTTCAGTATATTTCCACAAAGAATAGTTAGAATACAGCGACGTATAATTTCAATATCACCGTATGCTAAAAAAAAAAATTAATAATAAAGTCTGTTAATACTTTAATGCAACATTATCTTGTGCTTTGTTAAAATAAATAATTTCCTCCAGATTGCCGCGATATGGAAAGTCAAGATTAAGAAATAAAAACGCATTTGAATAAAATATCGTGCTCTGTAAATTTTCGGCACTTTATCTCCTCGCCGATTTCATAACAAATTACCACGATTTCCAAAAGTTCAGAACACCGCTTGGTAAAATTTTCTGCTGCGTATAATACAACCGAACTGCGTTTTTCCCCCCCGTTTCAGGCTCAAAAAGGGGGGTGCGTATTTTACACCAATGCGTATTATATTCGGCCAAATACGGTAATTGAAGTAAACAACAAGAGGCCCATGGGCCACATCGCTCACCTGAGTAACTTTGGCTATGCCGTTCTTTACCAGATTTCCCCCTTGTAATACCTACTGTGGCCCCGCCCTACCCCCGGGGATCATGATTTGAACAATTTAGAATCTACACTACCCCAGGATGCTTCCACATAAGTTTCAGCTTTTCTGGCCCAGTGGTTCTTGAGAAGAAGATTTTTAAAGATTATTCCTATATATTTCAATGTAAAACTTGGATTCCCTATTGTGGCCCTGCCCTACCCCCGGGGGTCATGATTTGAACAATTTAACATCTACACTACCCCAGGATGCTTCCACATAAGTTTCAGCTATTCTGGTCCACTGGTTCTTGAGAAGAAGATTTTTAAAGATTATTCCTATATATTTCAATGTAAAACTTCGATTCCCTATTGTGGCCCCGCCCTACCCCTGGGGGTCATGATTTTTATAATTTAAAATCTACACTATCCCAGGATGCTTCCACATAAGTTTCAGCTTTTCTGGCCCAGTGGTTCTTGAGAAGAAGATTTTTAAAGATTATTCCTATATATTTCAATATAAAACTTCGATTCCCTATTGTGGCCCCGCCCTACCCCTGGGGGTCATGATTTTTACAATTTAGAATCTACACTACCCCAGGATGCTTCCAAAAAAGTTTCAGCTGTTTTGGCCCAGTGGTTCCTTAGAAGAAGATTTTTTAATGACCCTACCCTATTTTTGTCTTTCTTGATTATCTCCCCTTGTAAGACGACTTGGCCCTTTATTTTCACAATTTAAACTCCCCTTTACCCAAGGATACTTTGTACCAAGTTTGGTTAAAATTGGCCCAGTGGTTCTTGAGAAGAAGTTGAAAATGTGAAAAGTTTACAGACGGACGGACAACGGACAATGGGTGATCAGAAAAGCTCCCTTGAGCTTTCAGCTCAGGTGAGCTAAAGAGTATTATCAAAAAAGTTAATAAATGTATCCACAAATACACTGTTTAATCTCTTCCTCTTTTAAGAAGTGCGAATGCATTGGTTAGTAAAATTATTACAGCGCCCTAGTAATATTGTCTTCTAATTTAATGAATGAATGCACTGTTAAGACTGAAAAAACGTGGAATACCCGGGTATATGGAAATGTTGTTTGTAATATTTTAAGTCTTGCCTTAGCGTGTGGACATGAAAGCCATACGGCCTGCAAAAACATAAGGTTTTAGACTTAGAAGGCAAGCCTACCGTGTGTACAGCCCTAAGAGACATGAAGAGTAAACTTGTGAAAATAAATTTTATTAATTATAGAATCAGTCTGTTATATCTTAAAGGGTTCAATTATGCATCAGTTAATTGATTATATCGGGTTCAATATATTCCTAAATTTTAAAATCATTATCAGGACGCTAATGACCTATGAAAATAGTCTATGGAAGTGTTTGTTTATATTTTCAAAACATTGTATCAAAGAGATATCTCTTATTAGGCAGATAATGGTAATTAATTAAATGTATTCAAATCTCAAGAGTTAGCGACAATCTTGCCCCTGGTAGACGACTGGTTCGTCAGTTTGAGCTTGTATTGATATTCTTTGTTAAAATTATATTTCAGCTGTATACGCTTAAATCAATTAATTATTTCAAACATTGACAAATCTCAAATGTAGAATTCCTTATTATACACCATCAAAGCTCTACATCCAGCTTTACTTCCAAAAACCGACACAAAACCTGTCATGAGAGTATGATGACGCTCATTTAAAATAAACCAGATTATATCTATTTTATCGAATATTCGAATATATTCGAATACTTTCACCGAATATGAATTATTGACAAAATTGACATCCCTAATATTGATGAGTGCTGTTCAGCTGCATTAAAATTTTTGGACCTTGATCTTACCTTTAAACTTTTGACATTGTTTGTTCTTAAATTAGTATTAAGCTCAGTCTCAAAGAGACTATTCAAGATAATTTAATTAGACTTTAAAATATGCTGATATACTGGTATACTGGTGTGGGGCTTTTCAATAGCATCAACATTTTTTACCTTGACCTTTCCTCTGACCATGAAATCAATCTTTTGTTTAGCTAAATTTCAAAGAAACTATTCAAGACAATTTTATCAAACCTATTATACATATTGATGAAAGCTGTTCAACTTCATTAACATTTTTTACTGTGACTTTTCCTGTGACCTTGACCTCACTTTTCTTATAGAATAATGTTAAACTCAGTTTCAATGAAACTGTTCAAGATATTTTAATCAAATTTAACAGCATAATGCTGACATGTATTGGTGAGAACTATTTAACTGCACCAACATTTTAACCACTCCTTTGACCTTAAATTTGACCTTAAATTTGTGTTTAGCTAAGTTTTAAAGAAACTATTCAATTTTACTTTATCAATCTTTTTTGCTTATGCATATTGATAAGAGCTATTCAATGGCATCAACACGTTTTACCTTGACCTTTCCTTTGACCTTTACTTTAAATTTGTGTTTACCTAAATTTCATAGATATTCAAGACTTTTGTATCAAAATTTATATGCTTATAATATACATACTGATGAGAGCTATACAATTGCTTCAACCTTTTTTACCTTGACCTTTCCTTTGACCTTTGGCCTCTTTTTTGTCAAATTTCTGTTAAGATCATCAGTTTCAAAGAAACTACTCAAGGTATTTTTTATATAAACTTATGCACTGATGCATTATTTGGTAAGAATTTACCAACTATGTCCATTTTTTTTAATCTTGTGTAACGTTACCTGATGTTGGGTGTTACAAAAAATTTGTGGGTCCTCTAATTTCTGAAATTTACATTAATTTAATTATAGAGATTTGTTTAACTGTAAAAATGAATTTATTAAAACAATAAAAATAATAATTTATGATTAATAAATATATACATATAAATAACAATGATAAGTTGTTTGAGTCATCCATAGATCAATTTACCTAACAGAAACATAGGGGTTGCACCAGATTCTTACCAAATTAACCATAATTCATATATGTGATAATTTTTAGACCCAAGTACTGTACAGGAGTCTTCAAAATACTGGAATTGGGGGAAAATAATGTACATTGTTCATCAAAAAACTGTACAAAATATCGACCAAAAATCAATATAAGAGGCTCATTTTTTACCAATAAATTTCAAATCAACGAAAAAGTGTACCACTGCATGCAGTGTTATATGTAATTACTTATTTCATGAAACTTTTGCAGCTTTTACAATTTCAACAATCCCCACGGTCAATGCTGAACTTAGTAAAAAAACTTCCATCATACAGTATTTAATGCTTGAGTTTGTCATCTCCAGTCATCTGCATTTTTTTAATGATACTAAAAGCATTTTTCTGTGTTAGAATGATTCTGACAATACCTATTACAAAAAGCTTTGATACGTTTTCATTACACTGTAATTATCGCTGGAATGTTTACACTTTCGATCATGATGTTTTGTTTATATTAATCAAGCGCAGTAAGTCACGCATCAAACGAGATTTCCGGTGTTGTGAGAGATAGAATTAAAGAAAAAGGGCAGTTTCGGGTAAACAATTTGAAATATGGCACAAATTTTCATTTTACTTGAATTTTGGTGTACCACTGCAAGCCCGTGAATGGGGTCAAAAATATCTGACATTTTGTGTACAGCCGGTACATATCACAATGTGACATGTATGATAATTATGACTGGGTAAGAATCTGATGCTACCCCTAACATATAGATTTAATATTCAGGGCATAAATTGGGGTAATCCAATCTGTGGGTTGTTTTGGTTGTGGGAATTCTGTAACACGTGACCTTCTTATTGACCTTTGAATTTACTATTTATGTATAAAACTAAGTTTTAAATAAACTGTTCAAGATATTTTCATCAAACTTTATACACTTATACAAATTTTCAACTTACATTACTAATGAACCCTGGACAGGGCATTCATGTCCTGTGGACATATTTCAAGTTAAAGAATGTTTCATATATAATTCTATGTAAAACTTTGATCACCCATTTTGGCCCCATCTTATCCCTTGGGGTCATGATCTGAACAAATTTGAATGAGGATCTTTCTCATACTCCAGTCCTAGCCATGGTTTGTAAACTATATAAAGAAATTAATCACTAGTGGGTCTTGGAAAGAAGTATACTCTTAGTAATTCCTTAAACATAGGTAATCAGAGATTACAGAGCTCTTTGTTGTCTTTAAGTAAGGCAAAGGCCCACACCAAACTAATAATCTAGTAGTGTGCATTCCTAGATGCAACATTTATGCAATTTTGGTCTGATAGGGTTTGCAGTTACTTGGGAATGGACTTATCTAAAAACTTTAAACTAGACACTCACCAGAAAATGCAAGTCAAATCCAGCATCTGAAGCAAGTTTGAGAGTGTTCATCCCTTGATGCATCATCCATGCAAGTTTGGTTCAGATAGGCCTTATAGTTTATTTGGCAATGGACCTGCTCCAAAAACTTTAACCTGGTCACTCATCTGGAAAATGTAGGTCAGATCCAGCATCCAAAGCAAATCCAGTAGTGTGCATCCTTAGATGTATCATCCAAGCAAATTTGGTCAACATAGGACTTATAGTTACTTGGAAACGAGATCTGCTCCAAAACTTTAACATGCCCCAAAAACTTTAACCTGCTCCAAAAACATTAACCTGGACATTCTTCAGCTGAAATTGCAGCATCTGAAACCTTGACTGGTACAATGAAACACACTAGAAGCATCCTCCATGCACCTCTGATTGATATAGGGCACAGAAGTCTTTGAAAAGAAATCTGCTCAAAAACTTTAACCTGGGACGCCGACACCAACGCCAACATAGACGCCGATGCCGGGGGTATTAGTTCAGCTCCCCCAACTTTGTTGAGGTGAGCTAAAAATGTGTTTCACTCTTCATTAAAAAAATTTGAGCCTACTTCACCAAAGGATGCTTTACTGCATGTTTGCATAGTACTGACAACATGATCTGGAGAAAAAGTTGAAATTGGGATTTTCAAATTAAGTAAACTAACAACACATAACAGAGAGATAGACAGTTATCTGACACTTTTTGATCAAGAAAGCTTCAGTGAACCTATTATAATTTACTATTTTCAGTTTCACCTTGCTGGTTCCCTGCATTATTTTCATTTTTGTTGGAAAGCAGCGTTTCACTTTCTGGAGCATTAGTCTGAGGAGGTGTCAATCTTTCATTGTTTCTTCTATCTAAAAAATAGTAATTTATCATTTTAATCAGCAGTGTTGACTTTTTGGTATTACTCACAATCAGATGCTGTTACGTTACGTATTAGAAGATGGTATGCATACAGATTTATTTCAGTGAAAATACACGTTAACTTAAATGACATATCTAATACTAACATAGGCTCTGATAGACCTTATAGTGATTCTACTGTTTCTTATTATTATTATTATTATTCTTCTTATTATTTTTTTGACTTTGTAATTTTGTGCACGCGATTTCTCAGAGACTATTGAGTGGATTGGGATGAAATTTGCAGGGAAAACGTGTCGTAGGCTGAAGTTATTTTATCCGGGAGCAAATTCCAAAAATCACATCCAGTGCCAAGTTATGGACCATTTCCTGATTTTAAAATGAAATTTTGTCCAGGGATAATCTCAAGAACGGCTAAAGATATCAATGTCAAACTTTCAGGAATAATAGAGCGTGATAAAGACTTGCCGGGAAGCTTATTTTTGTATGCCGTCGGTACTTCCTGTCGCTACAGGAAGTGGCTTTGAAAAATCGATTTTTTCAATTTTTTTTGTTTTTAAACATTTTTCTGCGATATTAGTAGGGATAATAAAGCGTCTTATCGGATTACTAATTACATAATTTGTTTTAATGTTGATTCAAACATACTCTAGGAAATCACTTTTTTCGTTTTAAGTCACTTTCTAATATTGTGCACGCGATTTCTCAAAGATTATTGAATGGATTTAAATGAAATTTTCAGGAATAGTGTGTTGTAAAATGAACTTGGTCTATCTAAGAGAAAATTTGGAAATTTACTTCCGGTGCCAAGTTACAGACCATTTTCTGATTTCAAAATTACATTTTGTCCGCGGATAATCTCAAGAACGACAAGAGATATCAATGTCAAACTTTCAGGGATTATAGCTCGTGATAGATACTAGCCGGGTCACTACTTTTTGTTTGTCGTCGGCACTTCCGGTCGCTTACGGAAGTGATCAAAGAAATCGTAAAATTTCAACTTTTCTTTTTTAAATCAATACTTACATCACGTTATTGCATCTCTTTTGTAGTTTCGAAATATGTTAGTCCCACTGGAAACAAAAATGTCAACTTCCGGTTATAAGAGAAAAACTACATAATTTGAGTATTTTTCTTTCCCATTAATATCTTCTGTAGTTATTAATGTCTTTTGTAGCATTTGAAATGAATTCTAAATGTGTTATTTAGACTGCAAAAGTCTAGAGTAACGTCAAGTATCTTAAGCTTTGTAAAATTCACTTCCGGTCGCGTGTTTTTCTGTCCTCAAAATGAGAAGTTGTCTGAGCAAGATCTCGGAAACGGTAAGAGATTAAGACACCAATTATATATGAGCAACAGACCTTAAGATGTAGGCAAAACCATTTGGGTTCAGAGCGTCAGCCGTCACTTCTGGTCGTCACAGGAAGTGATCAAAGAAATCAAAATTTTAATTTTTCTTTTTTAAATTAAAACTTGCATCACTTTTTTGCATCTCTTTCACTGTTTTGAAATATGTTAGATTCCACCGAAATAAAAAACGTCAACTTCCGGTTTTTATATTTAACTTTCTCATAAATATTGCTTATCGATAAAGTACTTCAAATAATTATATGCATGTTGTAGATACTGCAAATGTCTAGAGAAAAGTCAGAGATTTTTCTAAAATTCACTTCCGGTCCTTGTCTACCTGTCCTCAAAATTAGAATCTGTTCTCAAGATACGGCTCGGCAACAGTAAACAACTGAAATCTAAAACTTTCAGGACTGATAGAAGGTCATCACTTTATTTGAATCGTGAGAAAATCTTGTATCGCCGTTACTTCCAGTCGTGACAGGAAGTGATGCAAAAAAGCGAATTGTTAATGATTAGCACGTTGGATTTTCACGTTGACGACCAGGGTTAAATCTCCAGAGTGTCTGAATTTCTTTTATCACTTTTTCAGCTTGAATTTTCGTTTTGTTTTCAGAATCGGACGGAAGACCTCTCATTGCTCACAATGAGTTTCTAGTTATTTATCTATTTTTTATACGACGAATTATATTTAATCTACAACAACTTTTATAATTTTCAAACAAGAGTAAATAAATGCGACGTCTTTTAAATAGTTTCAATAGTTCCAACACATTATAAGTGTGAGGATTTCTGCATTATCATTGTTTTTTTTAGACCCTATCGCAGCGGAAATCGCTGTGGTTTGTGACCATTTGTTGTTTATGAATAAAGATGACAATAATGGGTGGGCTTTAATACAACAGAGGGATATGCCTGTCAAGACATTGAATAGATTTGGCTTGAGACTCTTTTACATATCATGTGACATTTTCGAGTTGAGAATCAAAGTACCGTATATACTCATGGGAGTATAACACTTCAAACAAAACAGTATATAGCTCTAAGTATTTTTATTATAATCTATTTTTTTTTGTTCTGTTTAATTTTTTTAAAATTGTTTGTGTGTGTGTGCCGGGGGAGGGGAATGTAGACTTTTTTTCAAAGTCACTTTCTTAAAGTATTTCTTAAGAAACCATTTTGACTTTTGTGTTGAAAAATCTTAATACTGTAGATTCCTTATTTTACGCCAGTACTTAATATTGCGAAATGGCCGAATGACATCAAATCGCGAGAAAAATAATTCGCGAATGGGTGATTTATCTAGAGATTTTACATACATTAAAGCACCATAAAAATAAAAGCGAGTAGTTTTATTTCGCGAGCAATGCGCCTCGCGTAATTATGCGATGATTTATTCCTCGCGTATGTATAGGAATCTACAGTAAGTGTACTCTAGAATTCAGTCACGATAATTCTTCGATCCCTCTAATCCTAGGGTGTTACAACTTGAACAATAATTATAATTAAAATGATCGTGGTTAACAGGAAAGCAGTACAAAAAATTCAAAGATTACATGTGTATAATTATGTATTTATCCTTTTTATACATTTCCAACATATTTGTGGAATAAAAGCAAAATATTCTCTCGTCAAAATTTTATCGGCTCATGTCTGGATTTATCAGATACATGTACATTGTAAACTGGTAAACACAAAATAATTAATTGCACGGTGTTTGCCTAACGGTCTACGAAAATCAAATATATATGTACTGCAATTTTTTAAGTAAGATTCTATTAAAAGAAAAGTAAAACTTGCCACTGAGTGATTACAATGTATAAAAAAAATCATTTAATGCGATGATAATTAATTTGAAGAAATTCTGATGAATTGTATTTGAATTTAAAAGAAAAAAATATGATAACTCACTTACTGAAACCAGATGGAAATGTAAATGCATTCGTATTTTAAAAAATGTTATAACTTCTCATTTGGATAATTATTATATAAATTCATTTTTATCTAAGAGGTTAAAAAATCTCGATCCTATTACGAGAACGCGTCTTCTTTAATATTCCATGAAATAGTTTTGTACAATTTTGATAACAAATACTGAACACAGAAGTATGGTATTTAAAAATGCATGGGCATAAGAGTATGATGTCCACTTGTACCTTTACGTATTATTCATAACGATACAAGTTCACAACAATATAATTGTTAATGTAACACTTAAAGAAGGAATATTTACATTCACTGAATATTTCCTCCTCTATTCCTGAAGAAAACCATTGTCGTTTATTAGTCAGTAAACACCACTAAGCATATCAACTGTACAGATCATCTGAGCGGTGGCTCTTCCGTCAATGAAATGTATTATGATGTTCATACCAATAATACCCTTACAAACAACCCAAGAAAGCATTTAATTATTTAAATAATGAACTGTTTATACCTAATATGTAGTTTTGAGGCCCATAGGACCCTAGCTTGTGGAGGAGGGACGTGAAATTTTGTTAAGTATAATCCGAAGATGAGTCAGTTGAGGATTCTGTTACATCACTAGATGACGATTCATCACTACTAGATTTATTACAATCCAACACATTTTCTGGCATTATCTGAGTTTTTGATGATATTTTGTTGTGCCTTTGGATGCCTATATATCCAAAGAAGAGAAGCGACTTGGGCACAAACCCCCACGAGACGAGCCCCTGACTTACATTGACAGTACCAGAATTTTATAGGATCTAATTCGTCCTCTGAATCAAACTGTACCCACAGATAATATGAACTTTGAGGATACATGTCTAGACTGTATTTTCCCCTGTATTATATTTGACATTGTTTTCCTTACAAAAATATCATATCCCCCGTCTTCATCTAAATGTTCACGTGTATAAGAAAATGCTTGTTTTATTTGGTATACCCCAAATGTGAGTGATCGAAGGTAATCTTCTGAGAGAACAGGGAAATCTGGTCCTGCGTCTGCCGCGTCTATCTTTGTTAATTTCATTGATAGTATTCGTTTGCCAGAGTCATTAATAAACATATTTTTTAAAGGGTTAACTTTTATTTTTGATTTGTGGAGCATTTTCTGTGACGTTTCTAAATCTCTTGGAGAATCAGATGATAGGGGTGGTCTAAATGCATTGCTCAATGATCCTACAATACGTACATAATCTCTGATAAACATAATTTGTGTGTTTGAAACTATATTTGCTAAGAATTTCCATCTTCTTAATCTACCATTTGCAGATTCTATTGCCCATCTAATTTTGGTCACTAACCTAGATGTATTAGCTTCATATACAGAATGTTGTTTTTGTCCCTTCCCCAGAAAATATGGCGACTAGAGTGATCTTAACCCCACCGACTCAATAATATCAAGAGAATCCCTAAAACCCCTATCTAAAACTAAAATGTCATTTTTGTCAAACCATTTTGAAATAGAATCTTCTTTTTTGGATAAATGCTTGTTTAGAATAGCGGCATTATTATTTTTCCCATCTGCAAGGTATGTACCAAGGATGTCAACAATATACCCGTCGGATGACACAACCATCATTGGTTTGATAAGAGGTCAGCCTTTGTATACACTGTAAGACTTTCTTTGAAAAGCATATTTTGAACTTTTTTCTATATAAATGTATGTGCCATGGAGGAGAAGGATTGCTGTATTTGAATCACCGGATGCAAGAAGTTCCCTCGCAAATCTGGTAGTGTGATTCTGAATCACCTCATCTTGTGTGATATGGTCGAAGCCCATACATTTTGGAACGAATTGAGTCATCATAGCTTCTCTAACATTCTTGACAATTTTAGAAATACAGCAAGATTTATCAATACCAAATAAAGTTTTTAGTATGTTATTTGAGAGACCAGTGCTTAATTTTGTTAACAGAATTCCTACAGGCATTTTCTTTGTGTACTTTTTATTGCACAAAGTGAGAATTGAACATAATTTTTCAAACTGTGAATAAGAAATTCCTGTCTAATTATAACAATCTTCATCACTGAGAAAATCATTTTCGAAATTTATTCTTTTGTTTTCAGATCGCAGCAGAAGTTTCCAAAAGTTTGTAAGTTGCTCTGCAAGCTCTGCGGATGACATTGCTTTTGTACCGACTCTTGCTCTATGAGAATATTCCTGCAGATCAGAATCTTTTAATTCTTTGCCTTCAAAATGACAAGGACAAGCTCGTGCTTTCTCATGAAGAATTATATTATGTTTTAAAAAAACTTGTGAACGGGCCTTGCCAAGAATAACTTGCATCCGTTTTTCTTTTTTTCCACATACAGTGCAGTATTTGTGTGACTTTGTGCCTAAATAACGGGTGCTTATATCTGATGGAGGAGTAGAACTTAACTTATTATGTAATATTCCCTTATGGAATTGTAAAAAGCATCTGCCACAAATAACATCATTTTCTGATACTGTCTTCCCAGTAACAGAAGCTAAGGTCTCTCTACAGGTTTCATTTCTTTTGCCTTTTAATGCCCTTTGATTACCACAACCGGCACGCTTACTGCATACAATGCAACTAAACGACTTTGGCATGGCAAAGCTATACACAAAACAATCTCGACTCAAGATAGAACAACTTATTACACCAAGTCAAACCTCATACAAGCTAATGCAGTGTCCCTGTATATAATAAGAATAATAGGTCCTAAATATATAGATCGATAGTATACTTACTTAAAGAAAAAACACCTAATGTACAATATAAGTTTATACTAAACCACAACAACAAAGATATTCAAACGAAGCCAAAATTCCTACGATATGAGCTGACGAGTAGCGTCGACCACATGTACCCGAGCAAGTGAGAAGAATGTAAACCATGTGACAGGCGTACAAAAAAAAGTTAAGTGTATTCACCAGGAAAGGTGAGTAAGGTTATGAAAGGTCACGCCAGGTAAACAATGATCAATTATAATGGGGAAGGCCATTTAGATTTTTGAATGTTTTTAATTACAGGAATCGAGCGCATTGAGGTACAATTTTCTCCTTTCATATATAGGTAGATTTTCATAAAATACAGTGACCAGCCGAGGGAGAAAATTGTACCTAATTGCACTCATATATTTTAAGAGCTTTATAAAGGGGGGCGGGGCTAAAAATGAATGGGAATTGGATGTAAACAGTGTACCCCTACCTGAAATGTAGTAATATATCTTACATACAATCTTCCTATATTCAGTAAATGTGGTTTTCCATAAAGGTACATATGTCAAAGACTAAGTACAGTGCGGACTCGTTATTACGATGTTCATTTTGTCAGGGTAAAATATTGTAATACCGAGGGCAACGTAATAAAAGTTCCCAACAAAATCCAGTTAAACATCGTTTTGAAAGCGTGTTGTTGTTTTAGGAGCAGGGCTCGACATTAACTTTTTTTCTTACTTGTCTATTCGGACAAGTGACCAAGACATTCACTTGTCCGAACTTCAACTTCACTTGTCCGAAAATTTTTCAATAAAGATCTAATACTGTCAAGTTGAAAACTAAAATAAAGTCCATTACACATGACATGTGCTTGATTGATTCGTGATGTTATTGGTATTTACAACAAACACATAAAACGAAATTTTATCGAGGCTTTCTGTCCTGACAACATAAATGTCCACAAGTGAACAAAACTTCGTTAAGTTCGTAAGTTCCATGCCTTTTCAGTAGTATGCAATTAGTGAACTTCGATCCCGAATCAATGTGAACTCAATTAGTAGCGATCCCTATCAGGATCGAAGTCCGGTTTTTATGTACAGCTTCCGTCTTGAAACTACCGATTATCTTTCACAGTCGTTCTTATTATTATTTAGAGACTCCTTTACATAAAAATGCACTTGTCCAATCGGACAAGTGCCCAGCAATATTCACTTGTCCGTAATTTTTTTTCACTGGTACCGGGCAAGCGGACAAGCGTTAATGTCGAGCCCTGAGGAGGTGTATTTTTCTCCTTTTGTTTCCTTCTTCTCTTCAAATTCTTCATTAAAACGCTATATATTTATTAATAACTTATCTTAAATAGATATCTTCATGAAGTTATTTCTTCTATTTCATTTATTTTAAAAGAAATGTGCACATTTTTAGAAAAAACTTCGGCAATCTTCATTTATCTGCCGCCATTTCCTTTTACTTTCGTTTCTGTCTAGATAATGCGTTCGTAAAATTTTCAATGTCTTCGTATCGATACTACATAAACAACAACAACAACATTTTTTTAATTAATTAATTTATTTATTTAAATAAAAAGTAAACATAATTTAAAACAGAATTTCACAGCATACTCACCATAGTCGCTTCACAATGGAATGCACTTCACTATTGTTTATTTCACTTACGCATTTCAAGGGATCCAGTCAATGAATTCCGTGATCTTCCTCTGTTTCTTGGCCCTGTTTAGGATTTCTTCACACTTATCTTCCAAGTTGTAGATCAGCTGAAAATCTTCCTCGTTGTTTTCCTCATAGAATCTTCTGAATGCCTTCAACATACTCCGTATTTCATTGCCGGTAAGCGGTAACTCAAACTCGTATTCTTCATCTTCCTCTACACTTTCTTCACATTCTTCTTCTTCCGCTCCCCTGTTTTCCATGAATTCTGCACAAATTTCTTCGTCTGTAGGCACATGGTGACACTGAAGGGTGTTGTCGTGGTTGATGAATTCCTCAAACTCACGAATCCATTCACTGAATATTTCTCCGGTCATCCAAGAATTCTTGTTGGCTCTATACATTACAGGAAGACTTTTTCCCCTGAAGCATCTTGGATCTTTACTTTTCCCGATGATAAGCAGTTTTCTTTTGTCATCCCCACTCATGTTGGCACACACTAGAGCTGTCACACGATCTTTGCACTTCTTTGAACCACTTGCAATCTCGTTCTTGAATGTATGGGTGCTGTCTGGAATGGCGCGGTAGTAGATCCCGGTCTTGTCGGCGTTGTAGATATCTTCGGCTTTATAATCTCGAATCATCTCCGGAAGAACCTCCGTGATCCAGCGGTTGGCAGCATCTGTATCGGCATCTTTTTTCTCTCCGTGCAATTTCTTGAACCCGATGTTCTCCCTGGCCTTGAACCTTGACAACCAGCCTTTACTCGCGTTGAAATCCGTCACATTCATCTGTTTGGCGAATTGGGCTGCTTTTTCCTGTAGAATAGGTCCGCTGATAGGGATGTCTCGTTGTCTAGCTGTCTGAAACCATTCCTTGAGTGCGCTGTCCAGGTGGGCTTTATTTCCAGATCGCTGTCGTTTCCTCTCTGGATTTCCGCAAGATTCATAATTTTCCTTGATCTTTGTGCGGTTCTTGGAGATTGTTGAAATGCTGGATTGTGCAATTCCATATCGGCGTCCTATTTCCGACTGAGATACTTTTTGATCCAGAAGTTTGACGATTTCATACTTCGTGGAAAGGGTGAGAACGGTCCTCTTCCTTTTTAGCGACATGTTGATAATTTCACAAACACAAACACTTTCAAATCACAAGTTCACACAAAAAATGAAGCACTAAACACTAAGAGGGAACACAAGCACTAAGAAGGAACACAAGCATGTTCACATTTAAAGAAAGCACAAGAAAACAGCACTAAAAAATAAAGAACACAAAATAGCACTAAGAGTACATCTCTAGGGTGGTTTCGGGTGTTCAATGAGCTTAGAGCTGCAGTGAACAACTGATGAAAGTGGGCAGTGTGACAGGCATATTTATGGACAGGATTTGAGAACACACAAGCTAAATGTCAAAATTAATTTGAATTTTTAAATTACTGAACAGAGTTCAATTAGCAGTTCAGCAATTATCGATCTGTATTTCTGCTGACACCTGCGAGGTAGTCCAAGCCACTATCCAAGCTGTTAAAATGTTATAGGAGTTCAAATTCTGCCAAAATTATTTTTGATACCCAAGCTGTCCATTCCCGCAAACGAAATTACACATTACGTATTTAACATACATGCATACGATTAATTGTAACCTTTTATTTAATAAATAAATTTTACTTATTAACCATAGTAAAAAAATAAAATAAACTTTACAGAGATAGATCAACTAGAGACTACATTTATAAATAAACAGTTTAATTGTTGAACAATGGCTTTGACACGTCTCCAATTCTGCTGACCACGCTAAAACAGTCAAGGTGTGTGCAGTCAGGCGTCACTAATCACCTAACGGCCCTGCAAGTTAACACTCTGACAGAGCACAGGTGTTTCAATGTTTATTTAGCGTCTCCTTAAGTGTCTACCGTCGATCAACACTGAATAAACACGGAGTGAAAAAATTTTTGGACAGAATTTTTACATCGTAATACCGAGTCCCGGCATTTTAGGACATCGTAATAAACGGTTCTATTTTGTATAGATTTGTTAAGAAATGGTTTTGTGCTTTGAATTTACAACGTAATAAGCGTTCTATCTTATAAAACCGTCACCGTAATAACGAGTCCGCACTGTACATGCAAAAATAAGTGTAAAATTCGGATATTTATTTCTTGTCCATCTATCGAGGGGCCGTATGGCACATCATCCTTTATTTTATTCATTCAATTACATTTTGTTTCCAGGTAAATATAGATTGTTCATATCATTTTTATACCCGCACTATCTAAAGAAAGTTTGGGTATATTGTTGTTACCCTGGTCTGTACATTTGTCTGTCTCTCACACTTTCTTTTTCCTCAAACTCCTCCTTTATATTTTAAGCAGAACCAACTGATCTTTTGGAATATGATAGGGGGTGTCCTGTAGATGTGCAATAAGGTTTTGGAATTTTTAATTTTACCCTGGGGGCAGAATAAGGGTAAAAAAAATGATGTTTTTTTCTATAAATATCTGGTTCCTTGACCTTCTCTTACATTTACCCAGTAGCCACACCATCTTTTGGAAGATGATTTGTGGTGTCCAGTAGATGTGCAATAAGGTTTCAGAATTTTCATTTTCACCCTAGGGGTCAAATGGGGGTCAACATTGATGCTTTTGTACATAAAGCTGGTTCCCAGAACTCCTCTTATATTTCATGCGGTAGACAAATCATCTTTTGAGAGATGACTGATGTGCAATAAAGATTCGGATTTTTCATTTTTCCCCTGGGGATCAAATGGGGGCCAATAAATGATGTTTTTTCTACAAAAAAACCCAGTTACCCCTAACTCTTACAACATTTAAAGCAGAAACCAAAGCATCTTTTGGAAGATGAATGGGGGTGTATTGTAGATGTGCAATAAGGTTTTGGAATTTTAATTTTTACCCTAGGGGACAAATGGAGGTTGAAAATGAAGTTTTTCCTACCATAAAAACCCTGGTTCCCAGAACTCCTGTTACATTTTATGCAATAGCCAAATTATCTTTTAAAGATGACTGCTGGGGTCCGGTTGATATGCAATAAAGTTTCGGAATTTTAATCTTCACCCTGGGGGTCAAATGGGGGTCAAAAAATGATGTTTTTTATAATTATAATTAATGATCACATGTATGATAACGATAATTGGGTAAGAATCTGATGCTACCCCTAACATATAGATTTAATATTCAGGGCATAAACTGGGGTAATTCAATCCGAGGGGTTTTTTTGGTTGTAGGAATTCTGTAACACTTGACCTTCCTAATGACCTTTGAATTTACTATTTATGTATAAAACTAAGTTTTAAATTAACTGTTCAAGATATTTTCATCAAACTTTATACACTTACACAAATTTTCAAGTTGCATTACTAATGAACCCTGGGCAGGGCATTCATGTCCTATGGACATATTTCAAGTTAAAGATTATTTCAAATATAATTCTAGTCAAAACTTTTATCACCCATTTTGGCCCCATCTTATCCCCTGGGGTCATGATCTAAACAAATTTGAATGAGGATGTTTCTCATACCCCAGTCCTAGCCATGGTTTGTACACTATATAAAGAAATTAATCACTAGTGGGTCTTGGAAAGAAGTATACTCTTAGTAATTCCTTAAACTTAGGTAATCAGAGATTACAGAGCTCACCTCAAAATGTTGTCTTTAAGTAAGGCAAAGTCATATACTAAACTAATAATCTAGTGTAATAATAGTAGTGTGCATTCCTACATGCAACATTTATGCAATTTTGGTCTGATAGGGTTTGCAGTTACTTGGGAATGGACTTATCTAAAACCATTAAACTAGACACTCAACCAGAAAATGCAAGTCAAATCCAGCATCTGAAGCAAGTTTGAGAGTGTTCATCCCTTGATGCATCATCCATGCAAGTTTGGTTCAGATAGGCCTTATAGTTTATTTGGCAATGGACCTGCTCCAAAGACTTTAACCTGGTCACTCATCCAGACAAGAGGCCCAGGGGCCTTAACGGTCACCTGAGTATGATACAACAATTTCAAGGATGCATAGAGTATTAAATGAACTGAAAGGTGAAGCTTTGTTGCCCAAAAGCAAGAAAAATAGGGTGATCATGATCAACAAAATAATTGGTCTTAATATTCATTAACAGTTCATAAATTAGGTTCTAATCTGTTCCCCATTTTATCACTATCACTATACAGTATATTAACAAATTATCAATGCTTCTGTACTATTTTAATCCTTTGTTGAAATCTCTTACATTGGCATCTCTTGGTCTTTGATGAATATTTAATAAGACAAGTAATTTTTGTCTCATTTTTATTTATCTACTACTTACAAGTCTATCTGATCATTAAAACTATGAAAGTACTTTTTGTATTATACAATAAAAGTTTTTGCATAATTCTCTTGTTCTATTTACCTTTCAAGTACATTATTTACAGTGATAAATTATCAAAAGTAAATGGCAAAGGGGAATAACT
Organism: Saccostrea echinata; assembly: GCF_033153115.1. Classification (NCBI taxonomy): domain Eukaryota; kingdom Metazoa; phylum Mollusca; class Bivalvia; order Ostreida; family Ostreidae; genus Saccostrea; species Saccostrea echinata. The sequence continues at coordinate 21,799,671 of NW_026889779.1, read as the reverse complement.
CCTCTCAGTAGAATACAAACTAATAGAGCCCTGGCCAGGACCAGAACACTTGACCAAATGGTCCAGATGTTCAAAAATCTGGTAAAAATTCCCTTCCTTATAAAAACTTTTACTCTGTTTGCCTCAGATATGCCCAGGTGCGGAGAAGATTTTTAAATAAATAATGCATTTTTACTACAGATTCACTATATTATCAATAGAGCCCCAACCCCCAACCCCCCACCCCCAAAACACCAGAGCTTCTGACCCTGGGACCATATGTTTGCTCATCATCACTTTGTTCATCTGCTTAACACTAAGGAGCAAACAGGATTATTTAATAGAATTAATGCATTTTCACTAAATTATCAAGAGCCCCACCCTCACACCAGCACATCTGACCCAGGGGTCATGAAATTCACTACTCTGGAAGAAGCACACTTGCTCATCATAACTATACACTTAGCTTCTTTGCTTTTTTAACCAGAAGAAGAAAAGAATATTTTCAAAGAAATTTTGCTTTTTCACTTTATAATCAATCGAAGCCCCCCCCCCCCCCCCTTCCCCCTCACCAGAACCCTTAAACCCGGGGTCATAAAATTCACAATTTTGGAAGAGGCATCCTTGTGTATCATAACAATGTACTTTAGTCTGTTTAAGCAATACCCAGGGGCAGAGAAGAAGATTTTCAAAGAAATAATTCACCTTCACTATAGGATCTATATAGCCCCGCCCTAGCACCAAAACTCCTGTCCCCGGGGCCATGAATTTCACAATTTTGGAAGAGGCATCCTTGCTTATCATAACAATGTACTTAGTTTGTTTAAATAATACCCAGGTGCTGAGAAAAAGATTTTTAAAGAATTAAAACATTTTCACTTCATAATCAATAGAGTCCCGCCCTAACACCAGAACCCCTGATCCAGGGGCCACGAATTTCACAATTTTGAAAGAGGCATCCTTGATTATCATAACTATGTATTTAATGTGTTTCAATAATACCCAGGAGTAGAGAAGAAGATTTTCAAAGAATTAATGCATTTTCACTATATAATCAATAGAGCCCCACCCTAACACCAGAACCCCTGACCCAGGGGCCATGAAATTCACAATTTTGAAAGAGGCACTCTTGCTCATCATAACTATGTACTTAGTTACTAAACTTAATACCCAGGAGCAGAGAAGAAGATTTTCAAAGGATTAATGCATTTTCACTATATAATCAATAGAGTCCCGCCCTAACACCAGAACCCCTGACCCAGGGGCCATGAAATTCACAATTTTGGAAGAGGCACTCTTGCTCATCCTAACTATGTACTTAGTTAGTTTATTTAATATCCAGGAGCAGAGAAGAAGATTTTCAATGAATTAATGCATTTTCACTATATAATCAATAGAGCCCCACCCTAACAGCAGAACCCCTGATTCAGGGGCCATGAAATTCACAATTTCTGAAGAGGCACTCTTGCTCATCATAACTATGTTTTTAGTTAATTTCTTTAATACCCATAAGCAGAGAAGAAGATATTCAAAGAAATAATGCATTTTCACTATATAATCAATAGAGCCCCCCCCCCCCTTTCACCAGAACCCCTGACCCAGGGGCCATGAAATTCACAATTTTGGAAGGGGCATTCTTGCTTATCATAACTGTGTACTTAGTTAGTTTATTTTATACCCAGGAGCAGAGAAGAAGATTTTTGAAGAAATAATGCACTTTTACTATATGATCTATATAGCCCCACCCTAGCCCCAGAACCCCTTACCCTGGGGCCATGAATTTCACAATTTTGGTAGAGGGCTCAATGCTTATTACAATCATGCTAACAGTTTGACTGCTTGATGTCCAGGAGTAAAGAAGAAGATTTTTAAAGATTGCATTAATTTTAGTGGTTTTTGCCCCACCCCTCAGGCCCCAGGGGGGGCAGGGACCATGAAATTCACAAATTTTGTCCCCCTTCACCCATAGATGTTATATGCCAAATTTGGTTGAAATTGGTTGAGCGGTTTCAGAGAAGAAGCTGAAAATGTTCAAATGTTAACGCACGACGCACGCCGACAGACGAAAACGGATAGCAATAGGTCACCTGAGTGACTCAGGTGACCTAAAAATGCAGGTCAGATCCAGCATCCGAAGCAAGTCCAGTAGTGTGCATCCTTAGATGTATAATCCATGCAATTTTGGTCAACATACATGTAGGTCTTACATTTATTTAGAAATGAGATCTGATCCAAAAACTTTAACCTGGTCACTCATCTGAAAAATGTAGGTCAGATCCAGCTTCCGAAGCAGGTCCAGTAGTGTGCATCCTTAGATGTATCATCCATGCAAATTTGGTCAACATGGGACTTATAGTTACTTGGAAACGAGATCTGCTCCAAAACTTTAACATGCCCCAAAAACTTTAACCTGCTCCAAAAACATTAACCTGGTCATTCTTTAGCTGAAATTGCAGCATCTGAAATCTTGACTGGTACAATGAAACACACTAGAAGCATCCTCCATGCACCTCTGATTGATATAGGGCAATGAAGAACTGAAAAGAAAAACTTTAACCTGGGATGCCGACACCAACATAGACGCCGGGGATATTACATCAGCTCCCCCAGCTTTGTTGAGGTGAGCTAAAAATGTGTTTCGCTCTTCATTAAAAAAAATTGGAGCCTACTTCACCAAAAGATGCTTTACTGCATGTTTGCATAGTACTGGCAACATGATTTTGTAGAAAAAGTTGAAATTGAGATTTTTAAATTAAGTAAGCTAACAATACATAACAGAGAGATAGACATTTATCTGACACTTTTTGATCAAGAAAACTTCAATGAACCTATCATAATTTACTATTTTCAGTTTCACCTTGCTGGATCCCTGCATTATTTTCATTTTCGCTGGAAAACAGCGTTTCACTGTCTGGAGCATTAGTCAGAGAAGGTGTCAATCTTTCATTGTTTATTCTATCTAAAAATAGTAATTTATAATAAATACATCATTTTAATCCGCAGTGATGACCATGTTGACTTAATGGTATTACTAACAATAAGATGCTGTTACATTACATGTATTAGAAGATGGTATACATACAGATTTATTTCACTGAAAATACATGTTAACTTAAATGACATATCTAATGCTAACATAGGCTCTGATAAAATTCCTACCTAATCAATTCCTTAAAGTGCATTAAATTTTATTTTATTCATTCAATCAGTGATTCGTTTTGAAAATGGTTATCATGGGTCCAAAGAACCCCTCTTAATGACAACAATGAGTCCCATGCCAACAATATACCCAAACTTTCTTTAGATAGTGCGGGTATAAAAATGGTATGAACAATCTATATTTACCTGCAAACAAAAAGTAATTGAACAGTGATTCATTTTGGTCTGCTCCCTCTTAAACTCTTAAAACATTTAAAGCAGAAACCAAAGCATCTTTTGGAAGATGAATGGGGGTGTATTGTAGATGTGCAATAAGGTTTTGGAATTTTAATTTTTACCCTAGGGGACAAATGGAGGTTGAAAATGAAGTTTTTCCTACCATAAAAACCCTGGTTCCCAGAACTCCTGTTACATTTTATGCAATAGCCAAATTATCTTTTGAAAGATGACTGCTGGGGTCTGGTTGATATGCAATAAAGTTTCGGAATTTTAATCTTCACCCTGGGGGTCAATGGGGGTCAAAAAATGATGTTGTTTATAATTATAATTAATGATCACATGTACAATAATTATAATTGGGTAAGAATCTGATGCTACCCCTAACATATAGATTTAATATTCAGGGCATAAATTGGGGTGATCCAATCTGTGGGTTGTTTTGGTTGTGGGAATTCTGTAACACGTGACTTTTCTCATGACCTTTCAATTTACTATTTATATGTAAAAAACTAAGTTTTAAATAAACTGTTCATAATACTTTCATCAAACTTTATACACTAGTCTAATACAAATTTTCAAATTGCATTACTAATGAACCCTGGGCAGGGCATTCATGTCCTATGAACATATTTCAAGTTAAAGATTGTTTCAAATATAATTCTAGTTAAAACTTTTATCACCCATTTTGGCCCCACCTTATCCCCTGGGGTCATGATCTAAACAAATTTGAATGAGGATGTTTCTCATACCCCAATCCTAGCCATAGTTTTTGTACACTATATAAATTAATCACTAGTGGGTCTTGGAAAGAAGTATACTCTTAGTAATTCCTTAAACATAGGTTAACAGAGATTACAGAGCTTACCTCAATGAATTGTGTCTTTAAGTAAGGCAAAGTCATATACTAAACTAATAATCTAGCAGTGTGCATTCCTAGATGCAACATTTATGCAATTTTGGTCTGATAGGGTTTGCAGTTACTTGGGAATGGACTTATCTAAAAACCTTCAATTAGACACTCAACCAGAAAATGCAAGTCAAATCCAGCATCTGAAGCAAGTTTGAGATTGTTCATCCCTTGATGCATCATCCATGCAAGTTTGGTTCAGATAGGCCTTATAGTTTATTTTGCAATGGACCTGCATTTACTTGGCAATAAGATCTGATCCAAAAACTTTAACCTGCATAGTACTGGCAACATGATTTTGGAGAAAAAGTTGAGATTTTTAGGTCACCTGAGTCACTCAGGTGACCTATTGCTATCTCTTTTCATCCGTCGTCGTGCGTCGTCCGTCATCTGTCATTCGTCGGTCGTAAACTTTTGAACATTTTCAGCTTCTTCTCTGGAACCAGTGAACCAATTTCAACCAATTTTTGCATATAGCATCTATGGGTGAAGGGGAACAAAAATTGTGAAATTCGTGGCCCCTGCCCCTCTTGGGCCTGAGGGGTGGGGCCAAAACCATCAAAATTAATGCAATCTTTAAAAATCTTCTTCTTTACTCCTGGACATCAAGCAGTCAAACTGTTGGCATGATTGTAATAAGCATTGAGCCCTCTACCAAAATTGTGAAATTCATGGCCCCAGGGTCAGGGGTTCTGGTGCTAGGGTGGGGCTATATAGATCATATAGTGAAAGTGCATTATTTCTTTGAAAATCTTCTTCTCTACTCCTGGGTATTATTGAAACAAATTGAATACATAGTTATGATCAGCAAGGGTGACTCTACCAAAATTGTGAAATTCATGGCCCCAGAGTCAGGGGTCTGGTGTTAGGGCGGGGCTATATAGAACATATAGTGAAAGTGCATTATTTCTTTGAAAATCTTCTTCTCTACTCCTGGGTATTATTGAAACAAATTGAATAGATAGTTATGATAAGCAAGAGTGACTCTACCAAAATTGTGAAATTCATAGCCCCAGGGTCAGGGGTTCTAGTGTTAGGGCGGGGCTCTATAGATCATATAGTGAAAGTGCATTATTTCTTTGAAAATCTTCTTCTCTATTCCTGGGTATTATTGAAACAAATTGAATACATAGTTATGATAAGCAAGAGTGACTCTACCAAAATTGTGAAATTCATGGCCCCTGGGTCAGGGGTTCTGGTGCTAGGGCGGGGCTATATAGAACATATAGTGAAAGTGCATTATTTCTATGAAAATCTTCTTCTCTACTCCTGGGTATTATTGAAACAAATTGAATACATAGTTATGATAAGCAAGAGTGACTCTACCAAAATTGTGAAATTCATAGCCCCAGGGTCAGGGGTTCTGGTGTTAGGGCGGGGCTCTATAGATCATATAGTGAAAGTGCATTATTTCTTTGAAAATCTTCTTCTCTACTCCTGGGTATTATTGAAACAAATTGAATAAATAGTTATGATAAGCAAGAGTAACTCTACCAAAATTGTGAAATTCATGGCCCCTGGGTCAGGGGTTCTGGTGCTAGGGTGGGGCTCTTTTGATTATATAATGAAAATGCATTAATTCTTTGAAAATCTTCTTCTCTACTCCTGGGTATTATTGAAACAAATTGAATACATAGTTATGATAAGCAAGAGTAACTCTACCAAAATTGTGAAATTCATAGCCCCAGGGTCAGGGGTTCTGGTGCTAGGGCGGGGCTATATAGATCATATAGTGAAAGTGCATTATTTCTTTGAAAATCTTCTTCTCTACTCCTTGGTATTATTGAAACAAATCGAATACATAGTTATGATGAGCAAGAGTAACTCTACCTAAATTGTGAAATTCATGGCCCCTGGGTCAGGGGTTCTGGTGCTAGGGTGGGGCTATATAGATCATATAGTGAAAGTGCAATATTTCTTTGAAAAGCTTCTTCTCTTCTCCTGGGTATTATTTAAACAAATACATGGTTATGATAAGCAAGGATGCCTTTCCAAATTTGTGAATTTCATGACCCCTGGATCAGAGGTTCTGATGTTAGGGCGGGACTCTATTTATTATATAGTGAAAATGCATTAATACTTTAAAAATCTTCTCTGCACCTGGGCATATCAGAGGCAAAAAGGGTAAAAGTTTTAATAAGGAAGGGTATTTTTACCAGATTTTTAAACATCAAGACCATTTGGTCAAGTGTTCTAGTCCAGGCCAGGGCTCTATTAATTTGTATTCTACTGAGAGGAGTTATTCCCCTTTGCCATTTACTTGTGATAATTAATCACTGTAAATAATGTACTTGAAAGGTTAATAGAATAAGAGAATTATGCAAGAATTTTTATTGTATAATACAAAAAGTACTTTCATAGTTTTAATGATCAGGTAGACTTGTCTTATTAAGGTTTTCCATCCCTAATAGGAACTAATTCTCTATCCTTAAATATCAATCACGTATATAATACTCTGACATTAATTCAAAGAACTTTACAGTAGAAAAGGATTTACCAAGTGAAAGTTTCAAAAACGTAATTAACTAAGCAGTATTTAATTAATAGAAATTGCATTGAAGTCTATGGAGACAAGCGATTTTTTTAAAATAAAAATTCAGATAATAAGAATATCAATAACTACTGTGGTGGAAAGATCCATTAAATCATTAGAAATAGAATGACAATTAAAAACAATTTTTTTATTGTATATTTTTTTAAAATTGATTTTTATTACTTAAAAAAAGAGGGAGATAACTCTTCAACAAAGGTCAAGTCATAAATTAGGACACTTCCATTCTTACATGCTAATAGTAATAAATGTAGATTATGTCTAAATATACTGAGTATTCCACCCGTACACATCTGTTATGTATTCAAATTCACTGAATCTGAGGCTATTAGGGATGGAATACCAGTACCTTAAATGTTCATCAAAGACCAAGAGTCTTACTCAATGTAAGAATTTTCCACAAGGAATTAAAAGAGTACAGAAGCACTGATAGTTTCTTAATATACTGTCTGGTGAGAGTGATAAATGGGGAACAGATTAGAACCTAATTTATGAACTGTTAATGAATACTAGATTAATTATTTTGTTAATCCTGATCACCCTATTTTTCTTGGTTTTGGGCAACAAAGCTTCACCTTTCAGTTCATTTTATACTCTATGGGTCCTCTAAATTGTTGTATCATACTCAGGTGACCGTTAAGGCCCTTGGGCCTCTTGTTAAATTAAGTAAGCTCACAACACATAACAGAGAGATAGACATTTATCTGACACTTTTTGATCAAGAAAACTTCAATGAACCTATTATAATTTACTATTTTCAGTTTCACCTTGCTGGTTCCCTGCATTATTTTCATTTTCATTGGAAAACAGCGGTGCAGTTTCTGGAGCATTAGTCAGAGAAGGTGTCAATCTTTCATTGTTTATTCTATCTAAAAATAGTAATTTATCATAAATACATCATTTTAATCAGCAGTGTTGGCTTTATGGTATCTCTAACAATAAGATGCTGTTACATTACATATATTAGAAGATGGTATACATACAGATTTATTTCAGTGAAAATACATGTTAACTTAAATGACAAATCTAATGCTAACATAGGCTCTGATATCATTCATACCTAATCAATATTTTTTAAGTGCATTAAATTTTATTTTATTCATTCAATTACCAGGTAATTACCAGGTAATTTCACTGATATTTTAAAGAATTATAATGCTTGTCATTTTGCTACAATTCCAGTATGATTTTGACATTGCATGTCAAAAATGTTTTGATAGTAATCATAATCATAGTAACATTGCTAATAACGTCATAGACTCAAGATTCCTTGAACGCTCCACCCACTGAGTATTTTGATTAGTTAAAAACATTAATGAGCATTTTGCAGCAGAGTTAAAGCTAAAAACCAGAAGTCTCTGATGAGACTGTAGCTCTACTGGTCTGTTTGTATAACAAAAGAAAAGTAGCACTTGGATTTGAAACATTGCAACATGCAACAATAAATAGAATTATGTATCTTAATGTAGTCTACTTTTGTGACAAGTTATATTGAAATCAAATGAAAACTAGGAGTAGTAGCGTTTTGAAAGCATTTCACGGAAATTTCTATTTTTAGTACCGGTAACCATGACAACACCATTCACCCAAATAAAAAAAACAGAAATACATATTATGTATCGTAGTGTATTCTAACTGTGTGCCAAATTAGATTGAAATCAGACAAAATTGTAGGAGGAGTAACGTTTTAAAGGAATTTCACAGACATTTCTATTTTAAGTAACCATGGCAACACTGTTCATCGAATTCAAAAACCAATGCAATAAATTATGTATCTTAGTTTAGTCTTCTTGTATGCCTAATTATATTAGAAGCAGACTAAAACTGTAGCAGGAGTAGTGTTTTAAAGGAATTTCACAGAAATTCCTATTTTTAGTAACCATGGCAACACCGTCCATTGAATTCAAAAACCGATGCAATAATTTATGTATCTTAGTGTAGTCTACTTGTGTGCCAAGTTATATTGAAATCGGACCAAAACTGTAGGAGGAGTAGCGTTTTAAAGAAATTTCACAGAAATTTCTATTTTTAGTAACCATGACAACACCGTCCATCGAAATCAAAAACCGATGCACTAAATTATGTATCTTAGTGCAGTCTACTTGTGTGCCAAGTTATATTGAAATCGGACCAAAACTGTAGGAGGAGTAGCGTTTTAAAGAAATTTCACAGAAATTTCTATTTTTAGTAACCATGGCAACACCGTCCATCGAAATCAAAAACCGATGCACTAAATTATGTATCTTAGTGTAGTCTACTTGTGTGCCAAGTTATATTGAAATCGGACTAAAACTGTAGGAGGAGTAGCGTTTTAAAGAAATTTCACAGAAATTTCTATTTTTAGTAACCATGGCAACACCGTCCATCGAAATCAAAAACCGATGCACTAAATTATGTATCTTAGTGTAGTCTACTTCTGTGCCAAGTAATATTGAAATCGGACCAAAACTGTAGGAGGAGAAGCGTTTTAAAGGAATTTCACAGACATTTCTATTTTTAGTAACCATGGCAACACCGTCCATCGAAATCAAAAACCGATGCACTAAATTATGTATCTTAGTGTAGTCTACTTGTGTGCCAAGTTATATTGAAATCGGACCAAAACTGTAGGAGGAGTAGCGTTTTAAAGGAATTTCACAGAAATTTCTATTTTTAGTAACCATGGCAACACCATCCATCGAAATCAAAAACCGATGCACTAAATTATGTATCTTAGTGTAGTCTACTTGTGTGCCAAGTTATATTGAAATCGGACCAAAACTGTAGGAGGAGTAGCGTTTTAAAGAAATTTCACAGAAATTTCTATTTTTAGTAACCATGGCAACACCGTCCATCGAAATCAAAAACCGATGCACTAAATTATGTATCTTAGTGTAGTCTACTTGTGTGCCAAGTTATATTGAAATCGGACCAAAACTGTAGGAGGAGTAGCGTTTTAAAGGAATTTCACAGAAATTTCTATTTTTAGTAACCATGACAACACTGTCCATCGAAATCAAAAACCGATGCACTATATTATGTATCTTAGTGTAGTCTACTTGTGTGCCAAATTATATTGAAATCGGACCAAAACTGTAGGAGGAGTAGTGTTTTGAAAAATTGTTTACAGACAGACGGACAGACAGACAGACAGACAGACGGACGGACGACGGACACCTTACTATCGCATAAGCTCTTCTGGTCTCTGACCAGTAGAGCTAAAAAGGAGTGGGGGCATAATTTATAAGGGAAATGTTTACTATGACATCACACAAAAATATCAGTTCTCCAAATTACCACAAAATGAAATGATTTGCTATTTCAAATGGTTGGATAGCTTTAAACTTCATCAATACTTAACTACTGCATGCATTTTTGTCATTGGTTAAATCCCACACAGCAAATTATAAACAATACACTGAATGCAATGGACTTGCCAATGCGATGCCATATCATAAAAATTGATGCAGTTTGTATGCAGTGAGAGGTGGATCAAGTTATATCTTATATATTAAATGAAAAATGTACTTTGTAATCAAACTAGAAAGCTGACCAGTCAGCAAGGGCCCTGCCGAGGGGTAGAAATATAAGGGTGCAGATGAAGGAATGATAATTAAAAAATATATGAAGAAGAATTAATAAGCAACAGTAACTGTATTTATAAAATTTCAAGATAATTCTTAAATATCCAACAACCTATACATAGTATCCTTGTATATCTATAATAACTCAATTAAATGTATATTCAAAGAAGAATGAGGCATGCATTTTCACCCAGGCTTGACCTTAACTTCAAAACAACTATCAGTTGCAGACAAAGGTGTTAATTAATCTTAAAGTGACAGATAAAGATAACCCTCTAAAATTTCTGCAACCGGTAAAATAATCAATCCCATGGGATTAATTGTACTGCTCTATCCTTTTCTTCTAAGTTTACAATGAGAACTTTTACAGCAATGATAGAATGAGGTTATTATCTGACTACCTGTTAAAATTAATAGTATTCTTGAATTTACATATAAGGAAGAAAAAAAGAAAGAAAAAAGAAGGAAAACAAGAGGCCCAAGGGCCTTAACGGTCACCTGAGTATAATACAACAATTTAGAAGTTAAATACACTGATTGATGAAGCATTGTTGCCCTAGCCCCCCCCCCCCCCCCCCAAGAACCCCAAAAACTGAGGCCATATATTTAAAAATTTTGGAAGAGGCATCCTTGTCTATCATAATCATGCACTTAGTTTGTTTAAATAATCTTCAGTAGCAGAGAAGAAGATTTTCAAAGAATCAATGCATTTTCACTATATAATCAATAGAGCCCCGCCCTAACACCAGAACCCCTGACCCTGGGGCCATGAAATTCACAATTTTTGAAAAGGCATCCTTATGCGTTTAAATAGTTTCCAGTAGCAGAGAAGAAGATTTTCAAAGAATCAATGCATTTTCACTATATAATCAATACAGCCCCACCCTAACACCAGAACCCCTGACCCTGGGGCCATGAAATTCACAATTTTTGAAAAGGCATCCTTATGCATCATAACCATGCACTTAGTTTGTTTAAATAATACCCAGGAGCAGAGAAGAAGATTTTCAAAGAATTAATGCATTTTCACTACATAATCAATTGAGCCCCGCCCTAACACCAGAACCCCTGACCTAGGGGCCATGGCTTTCATAATTTTGGAAGAGGCACTCTTGCTCATCATAACTATGTACTTAGTTCCTTTATTTAATACCCAGGAGCAGAGAAGAAGATTTTCAAAGAATTAATGCATTTTCACTATATAATCAATACAGCCCCGCCCTAACACCAGAACCCCTGACCCTGGGGCCATGAATTTCACAATTTTGGAAGAGGCACTCTTGCTCATCCTAACTATGTATTTAGTAACTTTATTTAATACCCAGGAGCAGAGAAGAAGATTTTCAAAGAATTAATGCACTTTCACAATATGATCTATATAGCCCCACCCTGGGGCCAGAACCCCTGACCCTGGGGCCATGAATTTCACAATTTTGGTAGAGGCACTCTTGCTCATCATAACTATGTACTTAGTTCCTTTATTTAATACCCAGGAGCAGAGAAGAAGATTTTCAAAGAATTAATGCATTTTCACTATATAATCAATACAGCCCCGCCCTAACACCAGAACCCCTGACCCTGGGGCCATGAATTTCACAATTTTGGAAGAGGCACTCTTGCTCATCCTAACTATGTATTTAGTAACTTTATTTAATACCCAGGAGCAGAGAAGAAGATTTTCAAAGAATTAATGCACTTTCACAATATGATCTATATAGCCCCACCCTGGGGCCAGAACCCCTGACCCTGGGGCCATGAATTTCACAATTTTGGTAGAGGCACTCTTGCTCATCATAACTATGTACTTAGTTCCTTTATTTAATACCCAGGAGCAGAGAAGAAGAATTTCAAAGAATTAATGCATTTTCACTATATAATCAATACAGCCCCGCCCTAACACCAGAACCCCTGACCCTGGGGCCATGAATTTCACAATTTTGGAAGAGGCACTCTTGCTCATCATAACTATGTACTTAGTAACTTTATTTCATACCCAGGAACAGAGAAGAAGATTTTCAAAGAATTAATGCACTTTCACTATATGATCTATATAGCCCCACCCTAGGGCCAGAACCCCTGACCCTGGGGCCATGAATTTAACAATTTTGGTAGAGGGCTCAATGCTTATTACAATCATGCCAACAGTTTGACTGCTTGATGTCCAGGAGTAAAGAAGAAGATTTTTAAAGATTGCATTATTTTTGGTGGTTTTAGCCCCACCCCTCAGGCCCCGGGGGGGCAGGGACCATGAAATTCACAAATTTTGTCCCCCTTCACCCATAGATGCTATATACCAAATTTGGTTGAAATTGGTTGAGTGGTTCTAGAGAAGAAGTTAAAAATGTTCAAAAGTTAACGGACGACGCACGACGACGGACAAAAACAGATAGCAATAGGTCACCTGAGTGACTCAGGTGACCTAAAAATAAAATAATGATAAAAAAGATATCTTTATATCTTGTTTATAGATTCAATAAAATCATAACTTATTGTGTATTTTTACCAAAATAAAGAATGAACATTATTTAAATCCATATTTCAGAGAATGTAAACACCATTAAGAATTCACCTTAACTTCAAAACAAACTTCATTTGCAGACAGATGTGTTAATTAATCTCAATGTGACAGATAAAGAAAAAACCGTATGACATAGAGAACCAAATTTAGCATCAAAATATGTCTTAATGCCTATTCAACCAACATACCAAATTTGAACTTAATTGGTCAACCCTAAAAAAAGTTATTAGAAAAAAAACAGAAAATTTGTGGACAGAAGAATGACAGACAGACAGACAGACGGACAGACAGACAAAGTGATTACTATAGGGCACCCGCAAATCCTTGTGGGGCCCTCAATAAAATATTATTTGCAAATAAAAAAGAGGCCATTAACTTGGATGCGATTTCTATTTTATTTATCTTATTTATTATTTTATTCATATACTTTCCATAAATTCCCAAGGCATGGGATATTGCAGTATATTTGCATGCAGATTCATTGAAGGGTTATAGAAGGGTCTTAATAAATTGATATTGCAAGAGCATATCCTCAAAGGATCATGACAAGCTTTTACACATAAACTCAAGATTAGTATGAAGATTATTTGAAAAGTGCTGCGAACCTGATGACATCTTGCAAATGAATTAATTTTATCTATATTAAATGTACTTGACCAGCAAAATATTCAATATATGGTCTAACAAATGTCATTTTAGCAATTATAGGTTCGCAACACTTTTCAAAAACTACAAGGAGTGTTGAAAATAATTACGCAGTACAGTTAGGGGTACAAAAAGGAGGCGGAGCCTAATTTATATGGGAAATATCTACTATGATATCACATAAAAATATCAATTATTCAAATTACCACAAAATGAAATGATTTGCGTTTTTGAACTGTCGGAGAGCTTTAAACTTAATCAATACTTACTGCTGCATGCAGTTTTGTCATTAGTAAAATCCAACACATCAAGATATAAACCATTCACTGATCACAATGCACTTGTCAATGTGACGTCATATCGTAAAATTTGACACAGTTTGTATGCAGTGAGAGGCGGATCAAGGTATATTTTACACCATGAAAAATGAATTTTGTAATGAAATAAAATATTATTTGCACTCTATATGTAAGCTGCCATTAACTTGCATGCGATATCTATTTTATGATTTTATTCATATACTTTCCATACATTCCCTAGTCAAGTGATACTGTCGTGTATTTGTATGCAGACTTTTTTGAAGGGTAATAGAAGGGTCTTAATAAATCAATCTATTGCAAGGGCATACAATCAATGGATCATGAAAAGCTTTTACACATAAATGCTAGAAGTATTTGGCTATTTGAAAATTGCTGCGAACCTGATGAAATCTTGAAAATGAATTAATTATTTCTGTATGTAATGCAGTTGACCAGCAAAATGTTCAACAAGCAATCTAACAAATGTAATTTTAGCAATTAGATAGTAGAATCTATATAGGTTCACAGCATTTTTCACAAACTACAAAGTGTGTTGAAAATATTTATAAATTAAACTTAGATTTTTAACTTGCATGTGACTGTCACATCACGTGAGAAGTCTAAATAGAAAATCTAATTGTCCTCAACATGTACTTTTTAACAATATTACATTTGTCTGATATTAGTCAGGTACTAAAAAGAACCATCCATACTTGTAAAGAATGTATCTTTTATCTAAAAAAAAATCGCCGATATTTCCATTGCGCACCTTAACTGTACTGCGTATAAATTAAACTTAAGATTTTTAACTTGGTTATTGCCCTAGCTTGCAATATTAGAATTTGTATATGACCTCAATACTGCTGTATATTTGCTAAAATCATGTGACCAGTCTAAATAAGAAATCTAATTGTCCTGATCAAGATGTAGTTTTGAACCACATTACATTTGTCCGATAATAGTAAAGTCCTAAAAAGAATTGCCCATCCTTGTAAAGAATGTATTTTCTATCTAAAAAATTTGCCGATATTTCCATTTGGCATCTTAACTGAACTGTGTAATTAGGGAGTAGTCCCAGGGAGTAGTCCTCTAATGGGGAAAGTAGTGTATTCTCAGGGAAATAGTTTTATTATACCTCTACTGTTATTACTCTGTATAACATGAATACCATAAAACCGTCCATTTCCCTGAAAAGGCACTACTTCCCCAATCCGAGGACTACTCCCTGTAAAATATTTTATTATTTTCCTCCATATTGATGCATTAGTTTTGAAGCAAAATTTTAGTTACATGTATTTGTGTTTATTTTGAATGCCTCTATACATTTACTCTCTAAAAATGTCCAAGTATCTGGTTTAATAAATCTTCTTTTCGGTATATTAAAACAGTTATGAACAGGGGTCGACATTAACTTTTTTCCTACTTGTCCATGTGGACAAGTGACCAAGACGTTAACTTGTCTGAACTTCAATTTCACTTGTCCGAAAATTTTTTAATAAAGATCTGTCAACTTGAAAACTAAAATGAATTCCATTACATGAGCTTGATTGATTCATGATGTTATTGATAAATACAACAAACACATAACACAAAATTTTATCTAGACTTTCTGTCCTAACAACAACATAAATGGACTGTCAACATCAAACAGAATCCAAACTTCGTAAATTCCAAGCCTTTGCAGTAGACATTCTCTATCCAGAGTTGTCGTTCCCGCTATGCTCCCAGATACACCTCTGTCAACGCTTGTTATACAAGATTCTTTGAAAAATTGTAAATGATTAAAAGTTGTATTAATAATCGTTTATAATTATATTTCTTATCGGAAAACATTATTTATTTTAATTTATTACACCTTAAAAGGATTTTTTAATTAAGATTTTAATTTTTACTCCGCAAAATAGCTCCCTAAAAACTTCGAAAATAAGTCGTTTTGAGGGATTATAGATTTAAAATAAATGATGAATTATCATCTTTATCGATAATTACAACAATTAATTACTATTTAAATTTCGAATTTTCACCGTTTAAAATTTGTACAAGAAACTTGTACAACAAACGTTGACAGAGGTGTTGTGAGCCTAGCGGAAGACAACTCTGGATAGAGAATGTGCAGTAGAATGCAAATGGTGAACTTCGATCCCGATCGAGTGTGAACTCAACTACATTGCGATCCATATCGAGATCGAAATTTGGTATTATGTACATACTGTTTCCATCTTCGAACTACTGGTAAACGTTCGACAGATGTTCTTTTTATTATTTTGAGACTTCTTTACATTAAAATGCACTTGTCCCATCGGACATGTGCCCAGCAATATTCACTTGTCTGAAATTTTTTTCCACTGGTACCGGACAAGCGGACAAGTGTTAATGTCGAGCCCTGATGGAATGGGTACTTGGGATCAATTTCAATGAAATTTTAAATTTAGCTCACCTCAACAGTGCTAGCGAAATTTAC
Source organism: Saccostrea echinata (assembly GCF_033153115.1). NCBI lineage: Eukaryota > Metazoa > Mollusca > Bivalvia > Ostreida > Ostreidae > Saccostrea > Saccostrea echinata. The sequence goes on along the minus strand of NW_026889779.1, from coordinate 21,783,370 downwards.
ATAAGGGTGAATTCAAAAAAAAAAAAATGACCAAACACATATTTATCAACCCACACTAAAAATACAGGCAATGAAAATAGATTTCTATGTCTCAGCATATGTCTTTGGATAGTGTCAAAATATCTGCCAAATATCTCATTGATATTTCAATTAACAAAAAAGTTATGCCAAAAATGATGCTAAAATTGTCAGGTGTGCAATACCTTTTTGTGACATTTTGAAATTTCAATATTTTTTGGAGATATGTGAAATAAATAATAATGCTTTATGTTGAAAATAAAGACTTTTCTGATAATATTCAAAGTATTGGGCTTTAAATGTGGACTGTAGTAACTTTTGTTTAATCAAGTTGTGGTCGTGGCTGATGTTTAAAATAGGAGTGAAACGGTTCACCGCGGTATCGATTCACCGCGGTATTTTTTCTCGGTTTGATACATGGTGCAAAATCTTTAATTTTCGGTTCGGTTCATTTTTCGGTCGGGATCGTTATTCAGTCGGGTTTGGCATAAGGTAAAAACACGTTACTCAGTATAAATAAGTATAGAAAACGTAAATTTTTTATGACTTCTAGTCAATTTGCAAATAAAATTCGTAAAATATGTGACTAGATTTAGAAAAAGAAAGCATAAAACAACGTTGAATTTGTTTCCTTCTATCAAAATGTATCGTATCGAAAATAACCAAACCGAGACAAAATTATACAATATGTATCGAACCATATTTTTTTCATATTAAAACTTTTCAAACCAGAATTGAAAAAATAATGTAAAATAACAATCAATAAAGTGCCCCGCCACAGCATGATACGCCCGTCAAATATTGTTCAATTATCACAAACAGTTTAGAGTGCAAGAAAATCAAGTCAACCTTGATAAAAGGATTTCCAAGATTTTTCCATTTCTTATAATTTTTGTTTATACATTTCCTGTGGTGTAGGCATTATAACAAATATTACATTATAGATCCTCAACTGGTAGTGTTAGAGCTTGACAAATGCCCATCTGCAGCCCCCCCCCCCCCCCCCCCCCCACACACACACACACACACACACACAGTGACACACACACACACATCTTTCATATTTCTGAGACATGATGCTCTGAAATTTACTAGTTGATATTTTCAAAAAATTAAATTAGAATATCATATTAAACAATATCAATTTAGTCTTAACAACTTAATCTATACCAATTTAATTTTAAAATAAAAGACTGGCCATCAAATGACATATGCTATAAACTGACCAGCAGTTCTGTCTAATTCCCAAAGGATACAGATAAGAGCTGCTTGATCAGAGATCCTCTAACTGAAATGATTGAGACAGCTAGCCTTCCTACACTGAACTCATTAATTAATCTTTAACTGGATGCATGTCCACTCATTACTCCCAATGGATGAATGGATCTGCGCTATCTGCTTTGTAGTGCAATTAAAATGCATATTTCTGTCATTCTGAATTTAAATTTGAAAACAAAGATTTTTTTTTTCAATTTGTTACGAAGATTCATAAAAAGAAAAAAAAAATATAATCTTGATGCAACATTTTTAATAAGGTTTCTGCTTGACTCTTAGATTTGTAGGGACTATCTACCATAATTAAAACTTTTTTTTTAAATACTTGTTGTTGTTTTTTTTTTAAGATTCAATGTCAGAGTGGTTTTAAGCTGCAAATCATATGGACAACGGGCATGCTAATTCAAATTCCAATATCATATCAAATTAGTTTTAATTACTTTTCACTAAATTCATTTTAAAAGTTAGGCTAGCCCACAAAAACTATTTAATCCAACATGGCTGATTCCTCTGCCCAATTCCCAAGAGATATAGATAACACCTGCTTGATCAGAGATGCTCTACCAGTTAGCTCCTCACACTAAACTCATTAATTTCTATCTAATTTGACATGCAATTTTCTGTTATCAAAATCCTCCTTGACCAGTGCTTGATAATTACACCCATGGGAGAGGTGGAATTTCTCTTGTAACATTATATTTGTTATAGATTGCTGTAAAGTATATAATGAAAAAAATGAGTATTTCTTGATTTTAACATTTTTTTAATAAGGATACTGCAACACTTTTACATTTTTTGGGACTGTGTAATTTAATAGTAAAAAGACAGTTTTTTTTTTTTAAAATTTCACTTAAATTAAAGGTCACAGTGACCTTGAAATAGGTCGCAACACACCTTCTACCCAAGATGCATAAACTGGCCAAGTTTGATGATTCTAAGTCTAATAGTTTTCTAGTTATGAGCCAGACAGGATTTTTTCATATTAGGTCATAGCATCTTAATTAAAGGTCAGAACGACCTACTTTTAGTGCGCGACACACCTTCTACCCAAGAAGTATCAGCTGACAAGGTTTGATAATCCTAGGCCTAATAGTATTAAAGTTATGAGCTGGACACGAGAAAAGCTAACAGACAGACAGACGGACGGACATGAACGCCATAACATAATACGTCCCGTCTAAAGACGGGCGTATAAAAAGCCAATTTTTTGTCACGTATACAAGAGAAGATACTCAATCTAGGTCTAGATTTAATCATTATTTTATACCCCTTTTACCATTTAAAGCATAAAAAAACTATAATTTCTTGTGATTATGTATTTTAGAAAGTCTTTTAAGGTGTAATGATATTTTCTTTTTTCAAAAGAAATTTTACTTATAAAAATTTTGAAACTTTTTAATCCAATTGTCTATTCTATTGCCACTTCAGTATTTTAAACTAGAATGCATGTGCAATATGATGATATAAGTGAAAAATATGTTATAAGTAGTTGAATTTTTCCAAAAAATTTCAGTCTGGTGGTCATTTTTTTTTAATTCACCCACTACACCCTTGGCTAAATTCAAATAAATTATTCATTATCAATTTAATTCTATAATAATTTATTAATTTATTATTGATTAATTGAGTTTATTATTAATGAATTTATATATATATTTTTTTATCAATTTAATATCATTAATTTAATATTAATTAAACTAGAAATCTGACTAGTCAGCAAGGGCCCCGCTAGGGGTTAGAAATATAAGGGTGCAGATTAGGGGATGAGAATTTTACTTGATTCCAAGAAATTTCAAAATATATAAAGAATAAGCAACAGCAACTGCTAAATATCCAACAATCTGTAAATAGTATCCTTGTATTTACATAAGGCAGTAAAAAACATCATATCTATAATAACTTAATTAAATGTATATTTAAAAATGAATGAAGCATGTGTTTTCTAAAATGCCAGCTTTCAGTGAATGCAAATATCACCCAGGCTTGCAGACCTTAATTGCAAAACAAATATCAGTTGCAGACAAAGGTGTTAATTAATCTTAAAGTGACAGAAAGATAACCCTCTAAAATATTCTGCAAACCAGCAAGATAATCAAACCCACGGGATTAATTATACTGCTCTCTCAACCTTTTCTTCTAAGTTTACAATAAGAACTTTTTCAGCAATGATAGAATGAGGTTATTATCTGAATACCTGTTAAAATAATTAGTATTCTTGAATTTACATAAGGCAGAAAAAAAGAAAAAAGAAAATAATAATAAAAAGGATATCTTTATCTATATCTTGTTTTTAGAATTCAATCAAATCATAACTCATTGTGTATTTTAACAAAATAAAGTATGAACGTTATTTAAATCCACATTTCAGAGAATGTAAACATCATTCAGAATTGACCTTAACTTCAAAACAAACTTCATTTGCAGACAGAGGTGTTAATTAATCTCAATGTGGCAGATAAAGATAAATGCTCTGGATTTTCTTCAAGAGGAAAGTTAATTAATCCCAAGAGACTCATTGCAGCCTTTCATAGTTTACAATACGAACATTCTCAGCAGTTATCTCTCATTGCCCATTCACTCTTATATAAAGTTAAGGAATATACCCCACCACCCCAGCTCCAAACCGGATGACATAGAGAACCAAACTTAGCATCAAAATATGTCTTACTGCCTATTCAACCAACATACCAAATTTGAACTTAATTGGTCAACCCTAAAAAAAGTTATTAGAAAAAAACAGAAAATTTGTGGACGGAAGAATGACAGACAGACAGACAGACAGACAGAGTGATTACTATAGGGCACCCGCAAATCCTTGCGGGGCCCTAATTATTGAATTGGCTAAATTAAATTAAAATTCGGCTTCACCACCTCGGAAATTAGTTTTATGTATAATATATATATATATATATTAGGGATGTCAATGAGTACCCGGTTAACCGGTTGCTCGATCAAACGTCCGAGTATCGAATACTAAAAATGGTACTCGGTTACTCGGATGTATAATTTTTTTATTTCAAAGTATATATTTTATCAAAAACTGAAATATGCATACAGTAAATAGGGTGTCGTCTACACCAGTAAAACACGCGTTATCACCTGTGGCTGCGTATGTATGGTAATTAGTGACCAATCACTCGGTACACAGCTGTTCTCACCTATTGTTGTCCTTAATTTTGGAATGGCTTCAATGATTGTTTTCATTGTACATCGTTTAAATTTGGTTTAAGTATGGTCTATTATCTTCAAATCATTTTTATATTATTTAGTTAATACGGCAGCAAAATTGGACATGCATAGAAATGCTGTTATCAACTTCAAAAGTGAAGAAATATTTAGAAATAACTAAAGTTTAAAAAAAAATGTTGAAAGTCAGTTTGCGTAGTAGGTTTAGTGTCAACCAACCATTAGACTAGCCCCTGCGAGATGATATTCATGACTTAATTAAAGAACTTTTATGAGTTGTTCATCATTGTTCATGAATGCTCATAAAAGATTCATAATAGTTTCATAAAAGTAGTTCATGAATTTAATTCATGAACACATTCATACTGAAAAAAATTTATACTTCATGAACAATGATGAACCTTTATGAAATTCGAAAATCTTCAACATTACACAGCAACACAAGTTTCATGATTATTCATGATTATTCATGACTCAATACAATTTAAATTCTATAATGATTCAAATGTATTGATAGTGAATTTTAAGTAATTAACTGAGTGTTCTCCATTGGTAATTGCTTAACAATACATGTATTACAATACTGTTCAATGTTGAAATGGAAAGATAAATAGACAGAAAAGCTTGCTGGATTTTTTTTAACATCATTATAGACTATCAGTAATAAGTTGCAAATCAGGGAATTTACGTAAATTTACATCTTAAAATGCAAAAGATGTATACAATTGTGGTACATACACATTAACATGAATTGTATTTTCTCATGTCCATTTAAGAAATACATGAATCATCAATGTTTTCAAGTAATGATAACCATCACTCACAGTCCAGTATGTTAAAAAAAAAAACTATTTGATCCCTAAAACTCATAATTTATTATTTAAAAAAAGCCTCCATGCCTATTGCAACATTTTTGTTCATGGGCATAAATGGTTCTAAAATTTACAACATATATATTTATTTTTTTTATAAGGTAACATCTTAAAGTAGAAAATAAAAATTGTGAGGTTAATAAACATTGCAGATCATCTGAAAAGATATCATATTAGTCTTGTCTATGATGTCAGTTTCAAATTGTGTGCTTGCATGAGAAGATCCAAAACAACTTGGTTCCATAAGAATCATACTCCTGTCAATTCTCCTTCACTGATAAACATAGCTGATTCTTGCCGCTGATTCTTCAGTCTTTTGGGATATTTCAGTTCTAGTTGTTTCTTTGTTAGACCTGTAAAAATTGTACGTTCTTAATGAAAGTTATATTTTAAATGAATAGACATTGACAAAAAACAAAAAAAAACAAACAAAACATTCAGCAACTATCTGCATAGTTTCAAAGTAGGTAATCTATACGTCTAGTATGCCTGTGATGACTTAAGTTTCAATTTATGTGAATAATTTTGATGTATAAATAGAAACACAATCGTTTTCCCTGAATTCAATAAGCTAGATAATTAAAAAAAAATATTAAGTTTAAATACTTTATAAAAATATTTCCACATAATATCGGTACTTTTTGCCTACTAAGTAATCTGTGAGGACACGGATTGTGTCAAACTCTGTCAACTAACAACACTGTATACATAATTTTAAATCGTATTTTATCTCCCTCTTGTTTCATTCTTGAGAAAAAAGCAAATGCCTTGCCAATCTCATTTTGAAATTCGAACAAACCAAGCACTAAATAGGGCCATAATAATATAATTAATTTAAGAACATATGAAACAACAACCTTGCAGCTTGCAGGTTGTGCACACGATATCCATCCCCCGATTGTAACGTATAAAACAGATGAAAACTTACTCATGTTGCAAGCTGATGAATGCAGGTGGAACAGTGCTGGTCTTTCTGTGGATGTTGTTTGGATGGTGTGCATTTAAAATATAACCTCCAATGCAGTCTATATTGTAAATTCTCAAGTTTACAAACTTCTATCGCCCACCGAAAAACAAAAAGGCCGCCATCTTTTTAGCGGGTGGCGAGGCAATTCGTATCAATAATTTTTCACACCCTTTTTATTCAAAGATTTTTTTAAAGTTTGTAGAAAAGTTGGCATAAATATAATAAAAAAAAAGTAAAACTTTATTTAATAGTACCAGTCCACAGTTAACTACGCCTATTTATTTACCATTTTTTATCAAGGTACCCCAAACAAGAATACATTGCCGGCCAATTAATATTACGGGTATGATTTGAATCGCAACCTCAATCGTTTTTAGAAAACGTCGTTTGATTGGACGCTTCTGGTACCTGATTTATTACATCATTACTGATTAGTTAAGCAGTTACGCGAGCGCCAAATTTTCAATAGATTGAAAGGGAGGAAGATGTGCATTGCATTGTCAGAAGATTGACTAGATTGTCGATAGATCTAGATTCTGTCAACATTTTTTAAATGGAGTGTTAACTATTATATTCATCGAAAGGAAGGACTGCAATACAGAAAGCATGTGGTAAGAACATAATTCTTTAATTATTTTGGTTCCAAATTTGTTGATTAGCACACTTGTTGCATGCATGCCAAACAAATGTGATTTAAACAAAAAAATAACTCGGAGAGAAATATAATTTCAGTTATTGTTAAAAGAATTTTAATGAAATATATTTTAAAAATTTATTTTAAAAAACTTGTGTATTTTGGTCTCAGAATATTTTTTTATATTTTATAATAAAAAATGGAAAGGGGGGGGGGGGGCATACACACCCCCATGTGCCCATGGACTAGCTCAAATTGAAGAAAAAAAGGAAACTTGATTCTAAATTGAAACTAAAATCATTTTTAAATTTTCTTTACTGATTAGAACAAATTGACTTTGACTCGTCTCTGAGGATTCCTGACTCTTTATAAATTAAAGACCAAGTATTCTATATAAAATACAGGTAATTCCTATATTTTTTTCTGGCCTCCAGTTGCAGCATCACCACAATTCCCATATTATTTAAAAGTATCCTGTTCCCTGTAATATTTATTTCTATTTGGCATATCATTTATATACATGTTATAAATATGTAATTTCAGGGAGAGTGAAATGAAAAACAAGGCCTATTGTAAAAGAGCTAGAAAAAAAAAAACCACGTCATGATTTAAAGGATGGATTTCAATTTTGGATGAATTAGTGAGTGATCCAGCAGACACCCATAGAGAAAAATTCATTTTTGGAATGTCAAGAAGCAAAGTTGACAGGGATAACGAATGCACCACAGGCATCTGACTTACTTGAACGTGCCATAAGAAGAACACAAGCGTTGTTTAAGATTCTGAAACTGATCCAGGCTGTACATGTAATTGTTTAAGAGTGTGTTGGCGAAAAGCTGTATACATTTATAAATTCAATGAATTAATTTAATACATAGCATTTAGTTTAGAATATTGTAGTCATTATTTATATATTATCAATTTTTTAAATAGAATGTTTATGTACATGTATTTTGAGGGTACTCAGTGGTTTTGTCAATTTGGCCTTCTGTCAAATTACGTAATTCAAGAATAATGTTCTTAAAAAGTTCCTGAAATGTTCATGAAAGATCTAATGAAGCTAAAATTCACAGGACACTATGATTTCATGAATTCTATAAGGAAGTTCATGAATTTTCAAGAGTAGTAAGTAACTAGTGGGTATTGTTTTTTTTAACAAAAAAACACGTCTCCCCTTCTTTACCAACATTAACGAGTGCAAATATATGATCAGGGTCTAAAATAATAATGCAGTGCATCTCAACTCAAATTCTGTGTACAAAATTTCAAGTCTTCATGTCAAACGGATCTCAAGTAATGGTCTGGTCGTGTTTTTCTTAATTTGACCTTGAAGAAAGTGGTCAAGGTCAAATATTTTGATGCAGTGCATTTAGTCTCAATGTTGTCTTTCCTAGTTCCAAGTTTGAAATCCTACTGTCAAAAAGTTCTCAAGTTATGACCTAGACTATATTTTCCTGTAAACGATTGACCTTGACTTTATTAATAGGTCAAGGTGAAAAAATGTTGCCATTCACCCTTCCTCTATACCACCTCTCCATGTTCCAAGTTTGAAGTCTTAATGTCAGGGTTCTCAAGTTATGGTCTAATCATGTTTTTTTTTCTATTTGACCTTGAAGAAAGGGGTCAAAGTCAAAATTATGAAGCATTGCATCTTGTAACAATGTTTTCTTTCTATGTTACAAGTTTGAAGTCCTAATATCAAAGGGTACTCAAGCTAAGGCCTGGACTCTATTTTGATGTAAAAGATTGACCTTGACATTATAATAATTGGATCAAGGTCAAAAATTTTGGTGGCATGCATCCTTCCTTCATACCACTTCTGCATGTTCCATGTCTGAAGTCTTTATAACAAAGGATTCTTAAGTAATGGTCTAATCAAGTTTTTTCCCTATTTGACCTTGAGGAAGAAAAGAGGTCAAGGTCAAAAATTTTGGTGTGTTGCATCTTGTATCAATGTCTTCTTTCTATGTTACAAGTTTGAAGTCCTAATATCAAAGGGTACTCAAGCTATGGCTTGGACTCTATTTTGATGTAAAAGATTGACCTTGACCTTATAATAACTGAATCAAGGTCAAAAATTTATTCAAGTTATGGTCAGATCGTGTTTTTTCCCTATTTGACCTTGAAGGCAGAAAGGGGTCAAGGTCAAAATTCTAATGCAGTGCATTTTGTCTCAAGGTCTTCTTCCTATGTTACAAGTTTGAAGTCCTAATATCAAAAGGATCTCAAGTTATGGGCTAAACTCTATTTTGATGTAAAAGATTGACCTTGACCTTATAAATAGGTCAAGGTCAAAAATGATGGTGGCATGCACTCCTTCTCAATGTCATCTATCTATGTTCCAAGTTTGAAGTCTTAATGTCAAAGGGTATTAAAGTTACGGCCTGGACAAAATTTGGATGAAGAAGAAGAAGAAAATCGACAAAAACAATATGTCTCCCCTGGAAGGGGAGACATAATTCATGAACAACCCACTATTCTTGAATATTCTTGAACTTGGTTTTCATGAATAAAATTCATGAGATCATGAGTGTCCAATTTTAACTTCATAGGATCTTCATGAATATTTCATGAGCAGATTCAAGAATATATTTCATGAACTTTTCTTAAAAGTTCAAGAATTATTCTTGATACTCTCGCAGGGGAGGGATCCCAACAATGTACGTCCCTTCTCTTTCACTATCTTTTTCATCACAAACCTGTGTAACAGCTTGTCCTCCTTTTGCATAGATCAAATAGATCCTAAACAAGAACTGTAAACCATTTGTAATTTTTTATGTATTAATTGTGTCTTTTGTGTTCATTTGATAAATAAATTCAGTACTTACACTCATTTCCATTGGAATCTATGTTTATATACATTTATAAACGTGACATGATAAAAACAGCATTGGAGTTTACAGAACTTAACGCACTGGCTCAAGAAAATTAACACACTTGTATTTACATTTTTACCGAGTACCCGGGTACTCGATCGGAAAAACGTCCGAATAACTGATTATCAAAAATTGACCTATCTGACATCCCTAATATATATATATATATATATATATATATATATATATATATATATATATATATATATATATATATATCCAAAAAATGTAAAGAAATATCACAGTGTCCGGTAATTAATATGAAAATTAAAAATAACAAGGCAACAATGTTAGTAAAACGTAAGCGCTTTCATTATACTTCTTCAGACGTTTTACAATTCAAAACAATTCAAACATGTGACGTTATAACGTTACCTGATGATAACGTCAACAACAATGCAATGACGTCACAATGCTTATAGAGGAAACAATTATAGAGTCTAAGTAAAATTACTTTGTTCATTGATAGCGTAATAAATAATAAAGTCATGAAACAGTCTATATTAAACTATTTAAGGACGGTTTAAAAATCTTGATGAAATGTTTTTCTTTTTCCCGTCTTTCTAAAAGATTTTCTGTTTTGAGTTTATAAAAGGGATAAACTGAGAATTGTCCCTGTCCACAAACAGCAAGATGTTCACTGAGTTTTATTTTTCTGTACTCGGGTTGGTTGATATGTTGTCTATGTATGCGTATACAAGTGCGTAGTGTGGTCCCCGTTTCTCCTATGTATAATTGTCCGCATCCAGCGCATGTTATACAATAAATAACGTTTTTAGATGCACAGGTCATATCTGCATTGATAGTAAATTCTTTATTTCCGAGTGTAAAAGTACTTCCCTCTTTAATATACTGGCAGGTTCCACAATGTGAATCAGAGCATTTATTGACCACATACAAATTCCGTTGGTGAAATGTAGATTTACACAATATTCTTCGGAGGTTTTTAGGTTGTCTTTTACTGTTGATGAATTTATATTTTTCCAGTACTTTGGACATTTTCTCATCCGTCTGTAGAATGTTGTTGAGGTGACGCACTGTAGAGGTTATATTCCTGTTCTTTGGATTGTATGTAGTTACAAGCGGTAATATTGCAGAATCTGATGTGTCACTTTTTGAAGAATTAATAAGTTTATCTCTGTCGATTTCTATAGCCTTTCTGATTCCGTCCTCAATGATTCCAAGAGGATAGCATTGTTCAAGCAGATATTTTTTTAATTCATTCAGACGTTCATCTCTTTTTTTCTTGTCGCTAACAATAGTGCAGATTCTTCTAGCTAAATTGTAAGGGATTGAACGTTTCGTATGACTTGGATGACAGGAACTGAAATGGAGATATTGATGTGTGTCTGTCGGTTTGTAGTATATGTCTGTCGAAATACATTCTCCATGCTTTGCTATAAGGACGTCCAAAAACGGAATGCTTTGTAAACTTTCGTCCATTGTGAAGTTGATGTCAGGATCTAGATCGTTTATAATATTTAGGTAAACTGCTAGATTCGCATCGCTGTCATTCCAAATGATAAAACAATCGTCAAGGTATCTTTTCCAATTGTTCTTTATATTTTCTGAGGTCTGTTGGTCAAAGTACTGAGTAGTTTTTTCATACATCCTCTCCTCTAGATATCCTAGTGTAAGGGTGGCATAAGTAGGGGCCATCTTTGTACCCATTGCCGTTCCTTTCTTTTGTGCATAATGTTTGTCGTTAAAAGAGAAAGTATTATTTTCCAATACTATTTTACTAGCCTCTTAGAGGTAAGTAAAATAGTATTGGAAAATAATACTTTCTCTTTTAACGACAAACATTATGCACAAAAGAAAGGAACGGCAATGGGTACAAAGATGGCCCCTACTTATGCCACCCTTACACTAGGATATCTAGAGGAGAGGATGTATGAAAAAACTACTCAGTACTTTGACCAACAGACCTCAGAAAATATAAAGAACAATTGGAAAAGATACCTTGACGATTGTTTTATCATTTGGAATGACAGCGATGCGAATCTAGCAGTTTACCTAAATATTATAAACGATCTAGATCCTGACATCAACTTCACAATGGACGAAAGTTTACAAAGCATTCCGTTTTTGGACGTCCTTATAGCAAAGCATGGAGAATGTATTTCGACAGACATATACTACAAACCGACAGACACACATCAATATCTCCATTTCAGTTCCTGTCATCCAAGTCATACGAAACGTTCAATCCCTTACAATTTAGCTAGAAGAATCTGCACTATTGTTAGCGACAAGAAAAAAAGAGATGAACATCTGAATGAATTAAAAAAATATCTGCTTGAACAATGCTATCCTCTTGGAATCATTGAGGACGGAATCAGAAAGGCTATAGAAATCGACAGAGATAAACTTATTAATTCTTCAAAAAGTGACACATCAGATTCTGCAATATTACCGCTTGCAACTACATACAATCCAAAGAACAGGAATATAACCTCTACAGTGCGTCACCTCAACAACATTCTACAGACGGATGAGAAAATGTCCAAAGTACTGGAAAAATATAAATTCATCAACAGTAAAAGACAACCTAAAAACCTCCGAAGAATATTGTGTAAATCTACATTTCACCAACGGAATTTGTATGTGGTCAATAAATGCTCTGATTCACGTTGTGGAACCTGCCAGTATATTAAAGAGGGAAGTACTTTTACACTCGGAAATAAAGAATTTACTATCAATGCAGATATGACCTGTGCATCTAAAAACGTTATTTATTGTATAACATGCGCTGGATGCGGACAATTATACATAGGAGAAACGGGGACCACACTACGCACTCGTATACGCATACATAGACAACATATCAACCAACCCGAGTACAGAAAAATAAAACTCAGTGAACATCTTGCTGTTTGTGGACAGGGACAATTCTCAGTTTATCCCTTTTATAAACTCAAAACAGAAAATCTTTTAGAAAGACAGGAAAAAGAAAAACATTTCATCAAGATTTTTAAACCGTCCTTAAATAGTTTAATATAGACTGTTTCATGACTTTATTATTTATTACGCTATCAATGAACAAAGTAATTTTACTTAGACTCTATAATTGTTTCCTCTATAAGCATTGTGACGTCATTGCATTGTTGTTGACGTTATCATCAGGTAGCGTTATAACGTCACATGTTTGAATTGATTTGAATTGTAAAACGTCTGAAGAAGTATAATGAAAGCGCTTACGTTTTACTAACATTGTTGCCTTGTTATTTTTAATTTTCATATATATATATATATATATATATATAATAACTTAATACTGCTACAGTCCAAATTGAATAACAATCTTTACTGTTAGCGTTTTCCGCCATGTTGGCTCTTCGGACATGCAGTTATGAAAAGTTTTCAATGTCTGAAGAGGCAACATGTCTGAAAGTGCTAACAGTAAAGATTTTATTTTATTTTGACTGTAGCATTCTGTTTTTATTTGTTTAAAAAAAAATTTCTGAACCAAGAATTTAACTTATCAACGTATATACATGTATATATATATATATGTTTTCATATAAGATGGTCGCCCGCATGGGGCAGTGGTAGAGCGTCTGCTCTAGAGTCGTGGAGTAAGGAGTTGATCCTTACACCCCCGGTTCGAATCCCACTGTGGGATGTGGAGACTGGTCCATCAGATGAGTCCGTAAAAACCTAGGTCCTGTGTTGAAGTAGATGCTGGCACGAAAAAGATCCCTCACTGCTCAATAGACTTGAGTGCCGAGTATAGGTCAAAATTTGCAGCTCTCTACTGGTAAGTGGTGGAGTCTCCGTATGAGTGAAAAATTCTCGAAAGGAATGTTTTAAACAACAAACAAAATCAGATGTCATTAAATTATATAATTATATATTTACATATATATATATATATATATATATATATATATAATTAATATATATATTAGCGATGTCAAATCGGTCAATTTTTGATTATCAGTTACTCGGACGTTTTTCCGATCGAGTACCCAGGTACTCGGTAAAATAATGTAAACACAAGACAGTGTATAAATTTTCTTGAGCCCCATTAAGCTCTGTTAAACCCCAAAGCTGTTTTTAACACGTTTATAAATCTATGTGTTTAAACACCGATTTCAACAGAAATGATTTTTGGTACTAAATTTATTTATCAAACACAAAAGACACAATTAATACATCAAAAATTACAAATGGTTTACGGTTGTTTAAGATCTATTTCATCAAAAAGAAAGACAATCCGTCATGCATGTTTGTGATGATTAGACTAGCGAAAGAAAAGGAACGGACGTTGTAGGGATCGCCAGTCTAATATTATTTCATATGTTGATTGTTTCCCCCATATACACTAAACTTACTACGCAAACTGACTTGCAACATCTTTTTTTAACTTCACCCTTGAAGTGGGTAGCGGCATTTCTATGCATGTCCAATTTTGCTGCCATATATTAACTAAATAATTTTTAAATGATTTGAAGATAATAGACCATCAATGTTCACTTAAAAACAATCATTGAAGCCATTCAAACATTAAGGACCACAATAGGTGAGAACAGCTGGGTGATTGGTCACTAATTACTGTATATACACCAGGGATGGGGTCAATTACTTTAAAAAGTAATTAATTAAATTACAATTACTTTGAATTTTTCTTCAATTAAATTACAATTAAATTACAGGCTTTCTAAGACATGTAATTAATTAAATTACAATTACTTTGCAAAAGTAATTAATTAAATTACAAATTACATTTCTAATTTTTTTGAAATTTTTTATAATCCTTGTCAATGAATATACAGAACATCCTTTATTAATGTATATATACACTCAGCCTCTGCACAAACAGTACAAGAAATAATATGCTATAGGCATTGTGAATCATTCTGGTTTAATTTATAACATTTATTTACAAAACAATAAGAATCTCTTAAAGAACTATCCGAGATCAGTTTGATGCAGTTTCCACCACACAAAACCTACATGTACACAAATTGCATGACTTATGATGTTTGATTTAAAGTGAGTATTTTAATAGAGTGAAATGAGTAGCAATTGTACAGCTGTAACCCCCTCAAATTAAATATTTCCTTTGAAGGTAACCTGAACATCCTAAATTGCTATTTATGTTGAACAACTTTACTTCATAAATCAGAATTGTACAGATAGAAAATTCATTCATAAAAATCTGTCTAGATAATTATCAAATTGAAAGTTTTTCTTTTCTAAAGCTAGCGGAGCATTTTAAATTGAAATAATTATCTCCATTGGCTTTGTCTTCTAAATCATGGAATGAATATCTCTTTAGAGGAGTTGATTCGTTTTGATTGCAATTTAAAGCTGTGATCTGGAGGGCAATTATCTCTTCCCAACAAGAGAGGACTTAATTAATGACACACACCTTCTTTTTCTTTATTATTGATCAAACAACAAAGATTGAAATATAATAAATGTATGTGTGTTTCATTGCTGAATAGACCTAAGAAGGGTGGTTCAAAATTCATATTTATAAACATAGATCAAAAAATTTAAAATTTACATAATGATTAGAAAGAAACTAGTTTTATTATCAAGCCAATCATTTAATTATTTTTTTGTAAGCATTTTAAAACCTAAGATATTGTATAGTTGAAGGATTAAGGATATGTTTAACAATAAAATAAAAACCAGTAAAATGGGGAGGTAGTGGTGACGATATATCATGAATATATAATGAATGTGTATTATATAAAGTAATTGAATGTAATTTGAAAAAGTAATTGAAATTACATGGTATTTTTTCAGTGTAATTAATTAAATTACAATTACAAGTAATTGAAAAAATGTTCAATTACAAATTACTTCCAATTACTTCAAAAAATGTAATTAATTACAGTCAATTACCAGTCAGGGGTGAGACTGAAATCCATCATTTCTGAAAAATGATGGATAATCGTCATATTTACTAACTACGTATTTTCGTCATTTTTGTCAATATGACTTGCTATCGTCATATTTTCTTTTCAACTTAAGGTATGTCACTCGTGAAATTTGTTATATCAAGGATTTTTTGAGAAGTATATTTTGGATAAGTACTCATAAGGTATGACTCAAAATCGCAGAGAAAATGGGGGGTCAGTGTGCATCTAACTGAGCTACGGTACAATTAAGTTGACCTTTTTGCACTTAAATTGTAACTCTTTGGTTAATCACTTTAACCGTTATCATATTTTATAAGATGTAACCATGGCAATAAACATAATCTTATTTTACGTAAAATAGTTTAAATAATATTTATCATTGAACAAATCATGCAAATTAATGCGCGTAAATTATTGTGTGACCTTTTTGCACTAAAAAAGTCTCATATTTGGGGTATTAAAAATCTAAATAGGCAATAGAATATTTTCTTGTATCAAACTTTTTACGACTTAAGTGCTGATCGGTCAAAAGTATCGAGTAGTTTGAAATAATGAAAGAAAAAGTTGGGGTCAGTGATGTAAATTTTGAAATATTGGTCAAAATATGCGATTTTCAGGCAAAAAACTGTGTAAATTTTATCTCGACTTCCTTAATATATCTTCATTTCTTGGCAATGTTTGTTAAGCGAAGGTGTAAATTTTGTTATAAAAATATAAATTGAGACCTATATTTAATATTCCAGGCATATCATAACGGAAAATATTCTCTGAGTAAAAGTATGCGAGGCTAAAGTTTCAAGATATTAGATTTAATAAATGTGTAGATTTGCAGAATTTTCTGCTAAATATCCTTCCGCCACAAGAAATAGTCCCTTATAAATCTTGCTTCTTTGTGAATTTTTGAGCAGTGTTTTAATTGAATGTTGAACATTTTACATTGTTTAATTTAAATATGTTACAAAGATTGAATTGTAATAAATAGTTTTTAAGTAAGTGGTTCTGACTGAAATTTTTTAAAAGGCTGACGAGTGACATACCTTAATTCTTCTATCCTGGTTACATAAAAGTGAAATTTGAATTCACCGCTGAAAGAAGAGTGTTTACGTAAGTTTCATTTCATCCGGGTCACTAATTACTGCCGACCACGTGCGTTAGAACATCAACATGGAAGGTGAAAGTTATTATTTAGCGGTAAAATGTCGAATTTTGGTAGAACTAATTCGTCATTTTTACATGGCTTTTAGCCCTATAAAAACATATAGTACACCGTCTGGAAGAATACGTACTTGTAGAGAAAAGTCTCGACAAAAAGTTAAAGCCATAAAAAAGTAGTGTGCCCCGTAAAACAAGCGAGATATTTCAGTGCGCCCAGACCCTCCATTTTGAAAAAAAGATGGAATATTGTCATTTTCGTCTTCTTTCCTGTTTAGTGCAAATAAATTGACAAATAACTCTTCCACTCTTATTTTTTGCTTGGGAAATTTCTACTGTCAACATAACCAGTATTGTAGTCAACTGTATTAGAGAAATGAAGTTTGTTTACGATGTTTTTTGTCCTTTTTTCAGTTGGTGGATCTAACATTTTTCAAAGAGAGGTAACTCGGTGTTCTAGAAACACTCTAAATTTTTATGACTGTTTTTCATCATTTTCTTAAAAATGACGAGTTTAAGTCATAATAAAAATTTTATTTTCTGACTAAAAATCGTCATTTTAAAGATGGAGGATTTCAGTCTCACCCCTGACTGATTACAATTACTTTTTTCAATTACCCCATCCCTGATATACACAGCCACAGGCAATAACGGGTGTTTTACAGGTGTAGATGACGAAACACAAATTAATGTATGCATATTTAAGTTATTTTTTTGATAAATTTTTGATAAAAATATGTACTTTGAAATTAAAAAAAATACACATCCAAGTAACCGAGTACCATTTTTAGTATTCGATACTCGGACTTTCGATCGAGTACCCGGTTAACCGTGTACTCATTGACATCCCTAATATATATATATATTGTGAAAATTTTTATTTATTGGGCTGGGGAGGGGGATATGAGGAGATGTGCCTGTACTTTTTGTAGTTGTTGTCATTTTTAATTGTTTTTGCTCAAGAATATTTATTACTTTCTCACTGAGATCTACACTGTTGCTCCAACACAAGAGAGTACATTATTTCTAGGTAATGAATTCTTGATTTTTATTATGTAATGCATTTATCCCACTGAAAATTGAAAATATATTGTTAATAAGATAATTTAGAAACAGAAAATTGGAAAGAAATTTGCTTTAAATATTCAAGCTAGGACTTCAACACCAAAAGTATATAATGTAAGTTCCCCTAGCTCTGTTGAGGTAAGCTAATCAAAGTACTCGTAGAACTGTAAGCAGGGCTCATTAAACAAAATAATAATACTGATGAAAATAAAGGCTTCACAGACATCTTATATGAAAACAATTAGAAAAAACTTATGAAAACTATATCTAAAAAATATAATATCAGAAATGAAACATTAACTTTATTTTTGAGACCTTATAGCATGCTTTGAATTAATCAGGAACAGAGTAAACCTGGCACTGCTGAAGATATACAAACTGATTAGCCTAGTTTCCTGTCCCCTAGTTATCTATTATCTTTGTTTTTATAAAGATCGAACCAGGCTATGACAACAATGACCATCAACCTAACACATATGAATTAAGCTGTTTTACAAAAGACTGAACTTTCAGAATCATCACTATTGATGTTTATTTGTGGGGAAAAAATCAATTATTTTAATTGTAATACATGTATTAGGGTTAACTGTCCCAGAAAAACGCAAACCTTTTGAATATTTCAGAAACTATTTGACCAAAACTAATAATTTTTTGCATGTTGTTGGAAAATTATATTTTCGGTATTTTGACAAAATATTTTAGGCTTGTGATGTCATCTATACTTATAAATTAATAAATTTTGCAAATAAACTCCAAAACGGGTGCACCAGAGTTCTTACTTACTCCTTTAACAATACACTGTATACAAGATGATGTCCGTAAACTATATTTAGATTTCACTCGCATAATCAGTATCGTGCAATAAATTAAAAGTCTACTTTTATTTTCTATAAACAGCCATGAAATAGCAAAAACGTGAGTATGGTGGCGTTTCCGGTTGGCGGATCTAAGATACTGGCAATTTTTAATGAAACTGACAACAAGCAATCATTTATTTATTTTATTAAATGTCATCACTGAATTATTCAATCAAAACTTGATTTAAATGATATAAAAGAAATAAGCTGTGATAACCGATTAAAGAGGGAAATATGCAAATTATTTTGGTCATTCACCGATCTTAATATTGACGGAAGCTTCTTGAACATCATAGAGCATCAAGCCCGATGTTAAAAAGAAAAACGAGGCGATCGTTTAAAAAAAAGCTTTTGTAAGAATGGTTATTGAAATAATGGTAAATCATTGATAACACTATAAGTTTTGAATATATTTATATATCGAAAGACTATTTCATGTATTTAGTAGGTTTTCTTAATAAATTTATCGGTAAAATTTGTATATACATGTATTCCTTACTGAGGGCATCATGGCAACGAACCCGAAGTACAATTTGTACTTCGTAATAAACTTGCTAACATGAAAAGAGAAAAT
Source organism: Saccostrea echinata (assembly GCF_033153115.1). Lineage (NCBI taxonomy): Eukaryota > Metazoa > Mollusca > Bivalvia > Ostreida > Ostreidae > Saccostrea > Saccostrea echinata. Next base: position 21,764,018 of record NW_026889779.1, on the reverse strand, counting down.
TAATGAATAAGGTATTGTTCAAATACAATTAAAGCTTGTAAAACGTTGTGCTTTAATCAATACATTTCAGTTTTTTTCTGAATACAGTCATTTGTATCAAATAGTATACTCGGCCTATTCATAGGGCGTTAAAAACTAATTTTTACACAGACCCCGTACTTGGGTCTTGGCTTATAAATATGTATGTACCTAACTGATGTGTAAAAAAAAAAAGTAAACTACTTTTTTTTTTTTTTTACATATCTATAAGGTACATACATATTTATAAACCAAGACCCAAGTATTTGTGAATTGTCCCCCCCCCCCCCCCCCCCCCCCCGGAAAAAAAAAACATGCAGTTTATCAGTAAAATGTGCATATTCGCTGCTTTTATCCTTGACGTAAATGAAATAAGAGCATCTGAAGTACAATATCCATAATATAGTATAAAAGGTTTCACAATAAACGCCAAATAACGAAATTGTTATTTTTCAAGTTTTTACAGAAAGGGGTGGGGTAGGGGCGGGATGGGGGGGGGGGGGGGGGGGGGGGTTGGACACATTCGTCTACTTCATGCGGGATTCTTCCTGCTATAAGCCTGTAGACTGTCAGTAAAACTACAATTATATATTTTCTGTCGTTAGTGGTATAAATTCAATTCCCCGTGCTTGCGCGGGATTTCATCTAGTAAGTATATAAAAACAGCATTTAAAGGGTGTTAAATATCGGTGGTCAGCAATTTTTTGTCTTTTAAAATTAGCATTGTCAATAAAGTTTTCTTTATTACCAGGCTATATGGAAATATTTACCTCCATAAATACTCTTTGATCTTGTGTACTCGTGTATAAAAATTCATTAATTTGACATCATTAATGACAAATATATGATGTTATATGCCAAAACACTTTTAATTAGATATTGTCAAAAATGGGCGATAATGTGGAGCACTAAATTATTAAGCAGTACTGCGTTGAGCAAGATATGATTCCTATTCACATGATAAAAGAGATATTAACAATGAAAAAACAGAAACATAAATCTCGGACACAGGTTTATCCCTATTTGAAGAGGTTTGAGGATGGCTTGACTGGTTATCCGAAAGCAGAGGCGTTTTGTAGACCAACAAAAATGAAGAAAAAACCAAAAGTCAGGAGCTGGACGTCATATGCATAGGCCTAAGTGAAGGCCGTCGTTAAACAATGCGAAGTTATGTTATTATCGGGATTGAGAAATTGTCTATTAAAAGAATTAATTCTGAATCTTTTGGTAACACTAGTATTTGAGATGCATAACTTGGTATACAAGAGGCCCATGGGCCACATCGCTCACCTGAGCACATTGGCTTTATCAGTTCAGTATTGAAAAGTTTCGGGGGGGAGAGGGGGGCTTGAATTTTAAACTACCTGAGAATGCTTTCATGTCAATATGACTAAACAAAGCTTTACACGTTGTCAGAGTTGTGCTGACAACTGATTTGTAAAATTCGTTTACCTGAGAGAAAAATGTTATTCATGGAGATATTTCATTGAAATTTTTATGCATTGTTAAAAAATGTTGATTATGATGTATGCCAATTTTTTAAATTTATAGTATTAGTGAAACAAAAGATATTGAAAATGTTCGCGTATTTCTGGGACAACCCTCGTATTTAGCATAAATTGTATTATCTCTAAAGCAGTTGAGAATAAGTACTATATTTTTACACATATATTTAATTTGGCACCTATGCTGTCAACTTCCGACTTGAACAGGCTGACTATAGGCAGTAATTGCTCTTTCAGCAATGAGCCCAGCTAAAAATTAAATAATTTAATAATTATCATTTTTTTAGCAAATAAAAAAAATATTTTACCTTCTGCACACTTCCAAAGTTCATATCTCAAACTCAAAATAATCAAGACTATAATTAGGGGAGGAACAAGTAAGCCAAAGACAATTGCAGCAGCCATTTTTCTGAAAGAGAAAAAAAAAATACATTTTTTAAGCTGGAGTGAAAATAGTTTCAGCTTTATAAGTGTTATTTTATTGTTCAGGTAATAATCTGTATACACATATGTTTTAAAGTTCAACAAAGGTGTGCAATACCTTCCTAACACAAACTGAAAGAAATGTGTCATGTAATATACTGAACTTAAATTGATACATGTGTTGCACATTGTCATGTTAGCATATCAAATAGCATTTGGATAGCTTGAAACATACATGTTTCCACTGCACTAGATATTTATAGACTATTGTGAGAAATAAAGTACTCATTTTTTATTTTCATTACATGGCTTTACGAAGGACTCTGACTGCATATTTTATTTTAATGAAATTAAAAATCTTATTTATTCTGTAAGGTAAAGGCGATCTAAATATCGTGTACTATTTTTTTTTCTGTGGCGTGGATGCTATTTTGCCAATGCGAGAATAAAATAGATAACTACAAAGAGAAATGATTGCCTAATTTGAATTTCAAAAACTGTTCATTTAATGCTTAGATAAACACTTTCAAACTTGCACGTGTAATTAACTACTCTCTAAGAAGACCAATCTTATCACCAAACGGGACGTTCATGTTACCTGGCCAGTGGCTAATTACGGTACACCAGTGTAATTATGTCGGATTACTCTGGTGAAATCATAAAGTAATTATCTAGTTCTGTTGACAAAAAAGCGCCGGAATTCAGAATGTACAGTGGTCGGAATATACAGTGTTTTATTCTATATAAATTATAAAGATTTTTGGGGGAATAAAATACGAGGTCGGAAAGTCCAGTGTGCCGGATTGCACAGTTGTCGGATTGGACAGTGGGTACTGTACATAGAAACCTACTACAGGAGAGATAGCACATATAGTTATAATACAGAGAGCACTGAATTTTTGTGGCACCTTATTTTCCCAAGACATTTATTTGGTATAAAAAAGGGAAAAAATTTTTTTTCACAAGTTTGGTTTTATTGTATATATAATCTTTTCTCATACAAATAACAGGTTTATGATAATAAAACCTTTAGGGGGTATACTGATCTTTGTAATTTTGTCTTTGGTACCTTTTCTTTATACGGAACAGTAGTATGTGTTCTTTACGCATGCACAGCTTCTAGCATCAGATACCATTTTTAGGTCACCTGAGTAAACTCAGGTGACCTATTGCTATCCGTTTTCGTTCGTCGTCGTACGTCGTTCGTCGGTCGTAAACTTTTGAACATTTTTAGCTTCTTCTCTGGAACCGCTCAACCAATTTCAACCAAATTCAGCATATAGTATCTATGGGTGAAGGGGAACAAAAATTGTGAATTTCATGGTCCCTGCCCCCCTGGGGCCTGAGGGGTGGGGCTAAAACCACCAAAATTAATGCAATCTTTAAAAATCTTCTTCTTTACTCCTGGACATCAAGCAGTCAAACTGTTGGCATCATTGTAATGAGCATTGAGTCCTCTACCAAAATTGTGAAATTCATGGCCCCAGGGTCAGGGGTTCTGGTGCTAGGGCGGGCTATATAGATCATATAATGAAAGTGCATTATTTCTTTGAAAATCTTCTTCTCTGCTCCTGGGTATTAAATAAAATAACTAAGTATATAGTTATGATGAGTAAGAGTGCCTCTTCTAAAATTGTGAAATTCATGGCCCCAGGGGCAGGGGTTCTGGTGTAAGGGCAGGGCTCTATTGATTTTATAGTGAAAATGCATTAATTCATTGAAAATCTTCTTCTCTGCTACTGGGTATTAAATTCAGTAACTAAGTACATAGTTAGGATGAACAAGAGTGCCTCTTCCAAAATTGTGAATTTCATGGCCCCTGGATCAGGGGTTCTGGTGTTAGGGCTGGGCTCTATTATATAGTGAAAATGCATTAATTCTTTGAAAATCTTCTTCTCTGCTCCTGGGTGTTAAATTCAGTAACTAGTAAATAGTTATGATGAGCAAGAGTGCCTCTTCCAAAATTGTGAATTTCATGGCCCCAGGGGCAGGGGTTCTGGTGTTAGGGCGGGGCTCTATCGACTATATAGTGAAAATGCATTATTTCTTTGAAAATCTTCTCCTCTGCTCCTGGGATTAAGGTGATAAACTAAGTACATAGTTATGATGAGGAGGTGGGCCTCTTCCAGAATTGTGAAAGCCACGGCCCCTGGGTCAGGGGTTCTGGTGTTAGGGCAGGGCTCTATTGATTATATAGTGATTATATAGTGAAAATGCTTTAATTCTTTGAAAATCTTCTTCTCTGCTCCTGGGTATTATTTAAACAAACTAAGTGCATGGTTATTATGCATAAGGATGCCTTTTCAAAAATTGTGAATTTCATGGCCCCAGGGTCAGGGGTTCTGGTGTTAGGGCGGGGCTCTATTGATTATATAGTGAAAATGCATTGATTCATTGAAAATCTTCTTCTCTGCTACTGGAGACTATTTAAACAAACTAAGTGCATGGTTATGATGCATAAGGATGCCTTTTCCAAAACTGTGAATTTCATGGCCCCAGGGTCAGGGGTTCTGATGTAAGGGCAGGGCTCTATTGATTATATAGTGAAAATGCATTGATTCTTTGAAAATCTTCTTCTCTGCTACTGGAGATTATTTAAACAAACTAAGTGCATGATTATGATAGACAAGGATGCCTCTTCCAAAATTTTTAAATATATTGCCTCAGTTTTTGGGGTTCTTGAGGAGGGGGGGGGGGGGCTCTATTGATTATATAGTGAAAAAGCATTAATTCTATTAATTAATCATTAATTAATCCTGTCAGCTCCTTAGTGTTGAGCTGATAAATAAATTGCTTAGCTATGATGAAAATGGGAGCTTCGAACAGAATTTTTAAATCTTGTGGTCCTAGGGTCAGGGGTTCTGGCATAACGAGGGAGGGGGGGGGGGGGGGGCTTTTGATAATATAGTGGAAAAGTGTTAATTCTTTGAAGTCCATAGTAATGATGATGAGGGTAACTCTTCCAAATCTGTAAATTTCTTGACCCTTGGTCTTGGGTTCTGGTGTTAGGGTAAGGCTTTGTTGAATCTGTAGTGAAAATGCATTGTACCTGTGAAATTCTTCTCTGCTTCTGGGCATATCGGAAGCAAACTGAGTAAAAGTTTAAATGATATGAGTAAGTGTATTTCTACCAGATTTTTAAACATCTGGACCATTCGTCTAAGCATTCTGGTCCTGGGCAGGGCTCTATTAATTTGTATTCTACTGAGAGAAGTTATTCCCCTTTTCCATTCACCTTTGATAATTAATCACTGTAAATAATGTATTTGAAAGGTTAATAGAATAAGATAATTATGCAAGAATGTTTATCGTATAATTAAAAAAGTACTTTCTTAGTTTTAATAATCAGGTAGACCTGTAAGTAATAGATAAATAAAAATGAGACAAAAAAACTTATCTTATTAAAAGTTCTTCAAAGACCATAAGAGAGGTCAATGCTAGAGATCTTAATATGGGTTTAAAAATAGTACAGAAGCACTAATAGTTTGTTAATAGTCTGCATGGTGATAGTGTTAAGTGGGGGACAGATTAGAACTCAATTTCTGAGTTGATAGTGAATACTAGACTAATTATTTTGTTGATCCTGATCTTCCTACTTCTCTTGTTTTTGTTCCTCTGCTCTGCCTCTGGGTATTAAGTACTCAAAGTAAGCATGCTAACCGTATAGTTATGATGAGCAATAGTGCCTCTTTCAAAATTGTGAATTACATGGCCTCTGGTGCAAAATACAAACCAAATTCAATTGTTGGAAAGTTGTTACGCGATACTCAGGTGACCTATAAGGCCCGTGGGCCTCTTGTTATCGATATGCTAAGGAATTCCCCAAGAAAATAAGTGAGTTGTTTGGTGTTTTACAAATTGAAAAACACTCAGATTTAATTTGAATAATTTGTCTTAAATGCCAGTCCATGAATGCATTCCAGTCTGTTACTTGAACATTTTAAACGTGAAAGGGTCTATGATTCACAGCAGCACTAGTGGTGCACTACCACAGCAGCTCTGGTTTTGTTGATAACACATCATTAATACTTTAAAATTTTGGACGGATGTACTCTGGCTAAATTAACACAAATACTAGTCTAGCTAGCTTAATAGTGAATAACACGTTATTGTAGGAGTGATTTACATACAATTGTCTTGTGTCTACAAATTGTTTAATTTATCTGTACCTAATATTTGTTGTTCATTATAATAACTTCAATTCACTCATATTGTGTATGATAAGGCCAAATAAAAAAATATGTGTGGTTCCGGTTACCCGACCGTCCCTATTTTATACCCCCCGACCCTAAACTTTTTTTGACAATTTTCATATTTTTTCCGGAATTTTCCCCAATTTCCATCAATGGCTTCGGTTTAAGTTTTAGTTTCAGCAATGACAGCCTCCTTGCACAACATAGTGCAAGTGTTTATTAGTGTTAAATCCAAAGCAAGCTAGCATGTAGGTGTCCCCTACCAATACTGACTAGTATTTTATCACACCACATCTAAATGTCATTTGCAAAGTAGTGATAAGCATTATTTAGAATAATTAAGAAAATCATTTTGTAAAAAAAAAAAAAAAAAAAAAAAAAAAAAAAAAAATCCCTACCTACCTACCCTAATTTTTTTGGAGGTGTAACCGGAACCACACATATTTTTTTGTTTGGCCTAACAATTAGCAATTGTCTTTGAATGTTTATATGAATATTTAGATGGCATCAAGACCTAAGCAGAAGAGAGCATCTAATCCTGCTCCACCACCTCCTATGCTAACAGTTACCCCTACCATCCCATCAACTTTGTTTCGAGTCTCTATACCAAGCTCCATCACAACCATGCCTTCCTCATCACAAATATTGAACACCTGTGGTGGACACTTGAATTGCAGTAATCTTACCTAGCTAAGCTAAAGGAAATGATTGGCTCTCTGATCAAAGACACTTAATCCCCTACAAACCAGATACCAACTGCCAACCCCCGGCCATCCCGGTCATATCAGTAGTTCAAAATATCTGACGTTTTCCATTTCTTTTCAGGATTTTGATATTTGACGTACCAGGAAAACTTCAGAACCGACGCCATAATGAAAAGTGGAAATTCGCCACCTCCAACCGGAGGCGGCATTTTCGGGTCGATTTTCGATACATGCAAACCGATTTAAATGTCTAACTCACATCTTGTCAACATTACAATGCTTCTAGTACTTACCAATATCGCTTTTATTGTTCCTTTGTTATACATTTGGTGAAAACATTTTATCAGACTGTCAAGCTTTGTTTAGACTGTCAAGCTTTGTTTTGATTTCGTGTATTTTAAAATCTCGTGAGACCTGTATCGAAATGTGAAAAATGCCAGGAAAACGTAAGGTATTTCAGACTATCATATAAGTTGCAGCAATCTGAGCCGCAGTCATCTGTATTACAGTTCATAACTGGAGATACACCAGCTTCAGGTGTGTGTGCTACACATAGGTATAATAGCAAAATCTGGTGGAATTAGGGGTTGACCCTAAAACAAAAGCAAAAATATTGGCTGAGGAATTTGTTAAATTCCCAACTCTTCTTCCAAAACCTCAACATGTGCAAGATCAAGACTCTAAATTTCACACAGTTGAGAAGGAGGGGCTAATGATGTTTGTCATCGCTAATGATGCAACAAAAATAAGGTCAATTAATAAATGGCTTGATCTGAAGTCAGCAACTTACTGCATAAATGACATATGCATAAATCGTACAGGATATTGCAAGTCTTGTGGGGATGATGCTGCCCTGGAATATGATGAAAAGCTTTGCCAATGGGCTGTAGCCTCCTGTCCCTGGAATCAGAAAAACTCGGAACTACTCCAGGATGTTATGGTTCTAGGGCTTAAGAACATGTCTAAGCTCAAAGCCCTTTCATTCAACTCAATCCTGATACATGTACCAGCACTGTTTCATCTTTAATAATAAGGGATTCTGTCCCAAGGGTACCAATTGCCCTTACCTACACATTTGCTAAAATTGTACAGGAAAACATCGAGAACCACCTGCATTAAATCTAAGGCAGGACAAAATAACTCCAACTCTAAACCATTTACCACTGACACTGTTCAAAAACTCCAGCCTACCTAATGCTATTAGCACACATACATATATCCAAGGCACATTACAATTTTGCCTATCTAAAAACATCCCATCTTTGAAAGTTAAAGAACATTTCCCTAAAAAGGAAATTGTACTTGAAATTCAAGCCAATCATGTGGTTGGACCTTTTGATTCTCCTCCATTCAAAAATATGCAAGTGTCACCTCTTGGACTTGTACATGTACGGAACCTAAAAGGCAACCAAACGAATTCCATCTAATACACCATAAGGATCTTCCATCTACGATAAAATCCCACTTGAACTCTGCACCATTCACTATCAATACATTCAGGATGCAATAAATTTTGGTTGAGGTTCTGTTGGCTAAGACAGATTTGGAAAATGTGTACAAACATGTCCCAATTCACAGGGACGATTTTGAACTTTTGGACTTTTGTTATAGATGGTAAATTTACCTACGGCAAAACCCTCCCATTTGGATTAAGTTATGCCTTCAACCTATTGCAGAAATTTAACACATCCCTACCTTGGATTCTTCAAAACAATTATCAGTCAAACATTTTCATATACTTCCCTCCTTTTTCCCTCATGGACTAACCTGCACCTCAGAAACTTTGCGCTTTTTTATGGATCCCAGTAACAGCGTATGGCTGCATGTATTTTTGGTATCTAAATGGGAATTTTTGCCCGTTTGATACTTCATGGCAAGAACTTCATATATCAGTTTGGGAATTCTTTCTCTTCTGCATCCTTGCCAATAAAACCTGGGGATCAACTTTATAAAATACAACTACTGTTCTTTATTCTGACAATATTGCTGTTGAGCATGTTATTAACAAATTAACATCAAAACACTCCAATTTAACGAAACTCATAGGATGCCTTATGGTAACAGCCCTTACCTACAACATTCACTTTCATGTGGAATGTATTCCTATACTGCATAACACTGCTGCTGATCTTTTAACTCAGTTACAGATTCAAAAGGTCAAAGCCTCCTTTTCGGAGATGGACCGCTGAAGTACTTCAGTTCCACAAATATCTCTGCATCTCTGAGCAGCACAGCAAATTTTCTGATCAGCAAACATTGCCACAAGATTCACTGAATTCATACAATACTCATTAGAAAGACTTCATTAAATGGTATATTCATCCAAACGAGGATCCACTTCCACCATCACTGGACCATTTACTTGTATACATTGCAAACTTCTACCATCAAATTTAGTAGCCAGTACAACCAAAACCCATATTTCTGCTTTTGAGATTTACCTTTAAACTAGGAAACTATCAAGACTTAACATTTTCTAATTAAAAACAACTCCCATACTTCAACGAACCCAATCTTTCTGGTGAAGCCAAACTGCCCATCACACATTCAATTTTGACAAAATTAATTCATATGTTTTACCCTGTATTTCAAACTTGGCATATACATGTATTAGAATAATGCTTCATTCAATGCTCCTTTTGGCATTTTATGCATTCCTTCGGATAGGAGAAATGACCAAAACAGGCAGTGTAAAACAGCACTATATCCTTGCTTAACATTTAACATTTATAACAAAATTGCATTGAACTGACAATCCCCCACTTCAAACATTCTAATAAATCTGCCATCTTACAAATTCCACAGAACCCCAATGAACTGTTATGTCCTTATGTGGCGTGTAAAAAAATTGATTCATCTTTACAAACCCACCAATCTCCTAATTGCTAATGAAGCTTTTTTTCATTCATTGACAGCAAACCTGAGTATCACATGTCACCAAGTTTTTTTTACAGAACATCTGCAGTTAACCCTGTCTGTGTACAGGGCCCAGGAATCTTTACCAGGCTCACAGCTTTCACAAAGGGCTGCTAAAGTGGCAGCAGAGTCCAGTTCGTCAGATATTCAAATCCAGTGTATGGAACATTGGAAGTTGACGTCATTTAAAAAGTACATTAAGATTCCATTTCTAAAACTGTAATCTACATGTAGATCATCACCAAGTCTTTATACCTCTCCCTGTGGATTCATCAAGATACATTGTAAGAGCTTCTTGTCCTTGTGCATTAGTGTATATCATTAATAAGTCTGCATTTCCTTTTTGACAATAGATCAGGAGCTGCTTGTCACATTTTCTTTCTATATACACTCCTTTTTTTTAATTACCATAATGATCACTTAATAGCATAAGAATGTAAACACTTCTACAAGCATATCATATTCCTTGTGTCTTTCATAACTTGAAACAGACCATCTATTTTGAGCTAAATAGCTCTTATCAACAGTAATGCTAGTAGTTTCAATCATCATTTTCTTGAAGGTGTGAAACATACAGTCAGGGGTGTGCAATTAGCATTGCCAAACGCCTGGGGCTACCATTTTTTGGGGTTGGGCTAGTGGTTTTCTGCATGCAGGTAGCCCCTTGGGCTAGTAAAAATTAAAAATACCAATGTAATATATGAAAATCACTACCGGTATTATCACTCATTTTTTGCTTTAAAATTCCCAACCAATGAAAAGTTTCCAGGCAGCATGCTCCAACTGTTTGTAAATCTCCATAATCTTATCCATTTTGCAGCACTTCCTCCTGACTTATTTACTTCCAAAAACAGTCGTTTTTTTTCTAATCCAAATTTCCTCCATTCATGTGTTTATGGTAAATAAAGGCAGATATCTCATTTAATTACTTATGATCACTCAATCAACTGAAAGATAAGCATTATGTGATTTACGTAAAATATATTTCCAGTGTTTTTAATAATTTAAGATGAAAAAAAATGATTTCACTTCACTTTAGATGAACTAGTGCAGAAAAAGGAAAAATAATTTATTTAAATTCATTTTTATTTTCTATCATAATAATTAATTTATACATGATTCGATTTTACTAGTGAGAATTAAACTTTAATAAAAAAAAAAAAAAAAAAGACATTAAAACCCTGACTTTTTCAACAATAATCTATTTTTTTTTAATATTAGTAATTGTTACCCCCACCCCCTTACATTTGGGTTAGTAACTTTTTACTTGGGGCAAGTAACTTTATTGCTGCCACTAGCCCGTGGGCTAGTACTTGATTTTTTTAATTGCACCCCCTGATACAGTAGTTGGCCATAATTTAGTTCTCAAAATGGACGCATATGTTTCCATGACTGGGTTGGCATTATTTTGTCTCTTAGTTAACCAATAAATTAAAAAATCCCAACTTTCTGCATCTGGATAAAAGACCCATATTAATCTTGATTTTAAATTTAGTTTCTAAATTTTAATTGCCTTTTGTTTGTTGATAATCATCTGGACATCTGCTAACAAAAAGGGGTCAATGTGGAAAAGATTTGTTTGTTTGCATGATGTTTAACACCCTTCTCGAGAATTTTTCACTCATATGGAGACGCCACCACTTGCTGGTGGAGGGCTGCAAATTTAGACCTATACTCGACACTCAGGGCCATTGCGCATTAAGGGATCTTTTTCGTGCCGCACCTACTGCAACATGGGACCTCGATTTATATGGTCTCATCCGAAGGACCAGTCTCCAAAAATTTCAAACATCACTGGACTTATTCATAGGACTGTAAATAAATTAATTAAATGAATGAAAGAAAGGGGAAACAAAGAAAACTTCTAAGAACTGGCAGGCGGAGAAAAACTGATGACAGAGCCAATCATCAATTTTTAGGATGGTCCTGAATAACTGAAGACAGACCTTGGAAGACCTCATAAATAAATTTAGCAACACATCTTTTGAAAATATTTCTTCAAGGACTGCTAGAAGAAGATTATTTGAAAATATTTATAAAAGACATGTTGTTTCTAATCACAATTAGGAGAGATTAGATAAGTCGTAATGCCACGAAGGCCCCCACAGGTAGCCAAAATTTCAAATGCCATATTTAGTTTTAAATTTGTATTAGAACTTGACCTGTATTTTCTGGTAAAATACCTGCACATGCAATTTCAACCTTATACATACATCCCTACAAAAGTTAGAAAGCGGAAAATGAAATTTTTCTATTTTTTATCTAAGTTAAAGAGGGATAACTCTGTCAAAAATCATTGGACCATGGAAATTGGAACTTGACCTGTATTTTCTAGTATTAAAAACACCTGCACATGCAATTTCAACCTTACACACGTACATACATCCCTACAAAAGTTAGAGAGCAGAAACTGAAAATTTATATTTTTTTTTTTAAGTTCAAGAAGGATAACTCTGACAAAAATAATCAGACCATGACCAAATTCATACTTGACCTGCATAGTCCTATGATGTATCCATATGTCAAATTTGAGTTGAATGTGTGCAACTGTTGCCAAGATAATGAACAAAAGTCAATGATGACGGAATCACAGAATGACGGAACAGGGTAACACTATATGCCCCCGGCCAAAAACAGATCTTGGTGCATTGTTGCCAACTCATCCGATTTTGTTGGGTTACACCTGATTTTCGATCCGTTACCCGATTAATTTTTATGACATGCTGGGTCATGCTTTTCATCCGATTTTTGCTGAACAACCCAAAAATCACCCATTTCTGCATTTGGTTTATAATTAATTTGCATGTGTCATTTCCAGTTATCAAGCCAAGCTTGGATCTACGAAAACAATGCCAATGGCTATGTACAGTAGGCTATGTATCGATAAATTATCAGTGCAAGTGATAAAATTATCTGGGAGATGTTTTGACAAATCAAAATTTGAAGTCATTCTAAAATAGCTTCCCATAGAACAAGATCATCATCAAAGCCAGCATATCAAAGAATCTTGGAAAACAACCTGCAATGGATGAAATAAAGTGATCGAGGATAGTATGAGACTAACTGTACATAATATCTAAATTGTTTTTTATGTCTGGAGATAAAAATTATCTTTAAAACCAAGATCTGAACTGGGACATTTCAATGTCCCTGATTTGAATACTTTCAAAATTAGCTGAAACTTTCCTTGTTCTTCCAAACAGCAATGCAGATACTAAAGGGCTTTCAGTATAGTTAAAAAGAAAAATACACAACTACTTTAGGTCAATGCTAAACAATGAAATCAGGGGATTCCTTATCACTTATAATACATGCTTTGAGGCACGACTGATTCAATGAAATAAACCAAATATTTCTGAAGCAAGAAAAAAAGTTGGAAACATGAAAAATTTATGCATATATATGGCCAACTTTAAAATAATGTTTGTTTGCCTTCTCCCGACTCAGGATGAAAAAATTGGGTCAGTAGGTAGGTGAGAAATTTTTTTCTCAGAAAATTTCAATTTTAATGCGGAATTGTCAAAATCTATTTTCAAGAATGCATAAAAAAATATATGCTTCCTGGAGGTTAAAAAAAAGTTTTGAATTAAATTAGGCCATTTTTAGCCAGTTGGCAACCAAACATTTTTGAAACATGGCCTAATATACTAGAAGCTTACCCCAGTGACTCAGATTTAAAAGCAGTTTGAAAATATCACTTCACAAAATGTCTTTAAAGATACTGTGTTTCCTCTGGTGACAATTCCCTTCTAAACTATTTTCAGATCTATCACTTAAATATGTCAAAATGTTAAATCTAATTTGATAATCCATACATTACAGGAAAACGTTGAGACCTATATATCAGACATGTCATTATCTATCTTCTGTGCTGGTATTTCTTACTTGTGTTTTGGATAAAAATGGGCAGACTAAATGTTCAAGCAATACACCTACCCTCCATCTTGCCCTGTCCTATCAATGGATCCAGTTGAATTTGATGAAGTTGAGTTTCCTCCATCAGAAGTACTAACATTTTGTCTTGTGCTAAAAAAGAATTAACAGTGTTATATTTTAATAATCATTATATCACACAGGCATGCATCTATAAAATAATATTATACCAAGGTTCATGCTTTTATAGCAAAACCATTATTTTAAACAATAAACTACTTTCTTTGTTTGTTCATGTAAGAATTTAAAGATTGCAACTATTGCAGATAAAATGCAGGCCACTGCCAAAGCATGATAGTCTGTCAGCTTTTGTTTATTTATCAAAAACTGATGAGTGTGCATTTAAGAAAATCAAGTCAACCTTGGTACACAGATTTCATCAATTTCTCCATAATTTCTTTATGTTTGATGTGCATCTTCTTTTATGATGTTGTAGTTATCAATTGTGTGTGTGTGTGTGTGTGTGTGGGGGGGGGGGGGGGGGGGTATATCGTAAATTTGTCTGGGAACTGCTCATGACACAAATGAACATTCTGATCCTTGTTCATTGACATTATTTTGTTTATGAAAGATGAAAAATGCCAACGCCTACTAAAATATCAAAAATACTACCAGAAATCATTATGTTTATGATAAAACTAGCTGACAAAACTTTTGAATCGGTAATCTTAGTGAGGCACAACACTCAGCAAGTTTGTTACATATGTATTGGGATAAATAAAATAAAATTATAATATACATTATCAATTTAATTTTTTTAAAAACTTTTTTAAAAACTTTATATTAAATTCAAAAACAAAAGGCTTTAACTTGACAGTTGCAATTTTTGTCTATTATCAAATTTCAAACTGAACTTTAAGAAATTAACTCAGTGCCATAGATCATATATTCCCAGGGACAGACATAAATTTTCAGATTCACTTGTATGGAGGGTAATCGTGTTCAAAAATCCAGACTTGTAAGTTTGTAAATCCAAACTTGTAAGTTTGTAAATCCAAACTTGTAATCGTATCAGTTTCATAGTCTACGTATGTAAGTAGGTAATTCCGACATCCTAGCATGTAGTTCCGAACATACAACTGTGTTGACTTTGAGTTTATACTATGAATGTGTGTATTTTTGATTTGTAAACTTTGTTTTCCGGAATTTATATTTTCGCGCTCTGAATAAAACACAAAGACAATTGACAAGTCTACAAATGTAAAGTCTACATGATTGTCGAATTTTGATTATGAAAAACTATGGAGGGGCATCAGTGCCACATTTTTTCCCTTTTTTTATTCTAACTCCTTCTTTTTCCAACGGAAATAATTTATTTAGATTTTATTTCTTTTTTTATTCTAACTTCCAATTCTATATTAATATTTTCACTTGAATTTGTTATTTAATTTTAATTCTAACTTTTTGTTTATATGTTCCAATTTTATTTTATCTTCTTAATTTTTTTTTTTTTTTTTTTTTTGACGATGTGACATGAATCATTACCTGCTTATTCATGGCTTGCGCAGATGTAGAGGGGCTTCGGTTTTAAAGGTCTCAACCGAAAAATTATTCAATTTGACTTTCAATGCCGAAGGAATAGTCATTACCAACACGTATGTTAAATGTCTTACATTTTGCCGGTCGGCACTAGGAACTTAGGACAAGCGAACTCTTACCCTCATATGGCCTACGAGGCTAGCGCCCAACCACTAGGCTACTGTGATCAGTGCCTCAGTTTATTAAGAACCAATGTAACTGCAATGATATTATATTTAAAAAAAAAACAACAACAACCACTCAGTAGATGAAGATCCGTATCAATGGGGGGGGGGGGGGGCTCCAAAAATTTGACAATGAAAAATAAAATAAATATACTGCCCAAACTCCTCCTTCGTGGGAGGCGCAGTTTAGGATATCTTTAACTTTTCAGTAACTTTTTTTTTCAACGCAAGAATTTGCCAGAGTTTAATGATACTGCAAAATAAGGGGGATGGGGGGTGGGGGTGGTTGGGCATACAGCCTATAAATGAATTTTCATATTAAAACAGCTGCAAAAGATTATTCTCCACACAAAAAAGTTGGGAGCCCAACCTTTCGATCCCTCCTACTTTGGACCGGAGATTTGTTAGTGAAAAAAATTTTCTCTGTCCTACTTTAAAACAATAATGTGATGACAATATCAATTTAAAAATACCTGATATTTGTGTACCATAAGCGGGCAATCAAAAATGGCGGTCATATTTATCATATTTGAAACATCTTGCACCAGGGCCATAAAACTTAGACGGGCTCATTTTTGATCACAGTCTCACATTTAACAAAGGAATTAATAGTAAGTAGAAAAGAGAGACAGGGATCAAAAGTGAGCTCATCTAAGTTTTATGGCCCCGAACCAGGTCCGTATATAGCAAGTGGGGTGAGGGTGCCAGTATATACTATACCAATAAAAAAAGCAATTTCTGATTGTGCCCCCTCAATAATTTTGTCGGTAAATACATAAGAAAAGAAATAAGGCTAATTCATCGTTGTGCTCCCTCAACAGGAATGTTTCATTTTTTTTGGGGGGGGGGGGGAGCTTAACAAGAAATTTTTGTTTTGTGCCCACTGCTCCACCCCACCTCCACCAAATGAAAATAAGAAATAAAAAATAAAGAATTTAATTTGGAAAACAAAAAGTTAGAATAAAAAAGAAAATAAGACCATTAAAAATAATTGTGGCACTGATGACCCTCCATAGGTTCTCATTATCAAAATTCGACAGTCATGTAGACTTTACATTTGTAGACTTGTCAATTGCCTTTGTGTTTTATTCACATCGCGGAAATATAAATTCCGGAAAACAAAGTTTACAACATCAAAAATACACACATTCATAGTATAAACTCATTAGACAAAGTCAACACAGTTGTATTTTCGGAACTACATGCTAGGATGTAGGAATTACCTACTTACATATGTATAATATGAAACTGATACGATTACAGGTTTGGATTTACAAACTTACAAGTTTGGATTTACAAACTTACAAGTCTGGATTTTTGAACACGATTACCCTCCATACACTTGCCCTTCGGGCAAGTAATCTCAAACTTTGACTTGCCCAAATGCAAAACTTGATTGTCCAAATTAACAAAAAAGAAAATAATTTGTTACTGTTTATGTTTATATGATAAGAAAAAGTGTGACCAGATACACTACTGTCTATTTGGCAAGTTGAGCTACTAGAAAATAAATTCCCATACTATATGTTTGTACATGAATGTTTACCACTGTCCTTGTCAATTTAAATTTAACCTGTAAACACACATTTCCATGCAGCAATACCCCCCTAGCCAATCTCCAGGTTTCCTTTATAATAAAATTCATATTTGTTAGAAATTATTTTCAGTAGGATCCTTTTCATCCTCACAATGTCAAGGTTTTGTGATTTCAGAACTCCACACAAACCCTTGACATAAGTCATTATTTAAAAGTTGGGCTTGTGGTTACACATGACATAATGGGTAATTATAAACTAACCAATGAGAATATATTTATCAAATTGCCTAACTCCAGAGTATATCTCTTGTGATTGTAAGGAGGACAATGTTCAAAAAATTAATCCCCGATGTTTTATTTAAAGTAACTAGTCACAAATCCTACAATATTGACATTTTCCATTTTAAAGACGAGTCATATTATTTGCTTACAAAACTAACCTACAATAAAAGCTGTTTTCTGATTGGTTCCAGTCCTACACCAGGAACAAATGAAATTTTTTTCACTATATAATCAATAGAGCCCCCCCCCCCCCCCTAACATCAGAACCCCTGACCCAGGGGCCATGAATTTCACAATTTTGGAAAAAGCATCATTGCTTGTCATAACCATGCACTTAGTTTGTTTAAATAATATCCAGGAGCAGAGAAGAAGATTTTGAAAGAATTAATGCATTTTCACTGTCTATATAATCAATAGAGCCCCCCCCCCCCCCCCCCCAACACCAGAACCCCTGACCCAGGGGCCATGAATTTCACGATTTTGGAAATGGCATCAATGCTTGTTATAACCATGCATTTAGTTTGTTTAAATAATACCCAGGAGCAGAGAAGAAGATTTTAAAGAATTAATGCATTTTCACTATATAATCAATAGAGCCCCCCCCCCCCCCCCCCCAACACCAGAACCCTTGACCAAGGGGCCATGAATTTCACAATTTTGGAATAGGCATCAATGCTTTTTATAACCATGCACTTAGTTTGTTTAAATAATACCCAGGAGCAGAGAAGAAGATTTTAAAGAATTAATGCATTTTCACTATATAATCAATAGAGCCCCCCCCCCCCCAACACCAGAACCCTTGACCCAGGGGCCATGAATTTCACAATTTTGGAAAAGGCATCAATGCTTGTCATAACCATGCACTTAGTTTGTTTAAATAATACCCAGGAGAAGAGAAGATTTTGAAAGAATTAATGCATTTTCACTATATAATCAATAGAGCCCCCCCCCCAACACCAGAACCCCTGACCAAGGGGCCATGAATTTCACAATTTTGGAATAGGCATCAATGCTTGTTATAACCATGCACTTAGTTTGTTTAAATAATACCCAGGAGCAGAGAAGAAGATTTTCAAAGAATTAAATGCATTTTCACTATATAATCAATAGAGCCCCGCCCTAGCACCAGAACCCCTAACCCTGGGGCCATGAATTTAACAATTTAGGTAGAGGGCCTAATGCTTATTACAATCATGCCAACAGTTTGACTGCTTGATGTCCAGGAGTAAAGAAGAAGATTTTTAAAGATTGCATCAATTTTGGTGGTTTTAGCCCCACCCCTGGGGCCCCAGGGGGGCAGGGACCATGAAATTCACAATTTGCGATTCCCTTCACCCAAAGAAGCTATATGCCAAAAATGGTTGAAATTGGTTGAGCGGTTCTAGAGAAGAAGTTGAAAATGTTCAAAAGTTAACGCACGACGGACAAAAACGGATAGCAATAGGTCACCTGAGTGACTCAGGTGACCTAAAAACTAATGTAATCTAGATAACAATATACATTTCTATCAGAAAAATCCACTTGCCCCATCCAACAAGTGTGTTAACAGTTTCACTTGCCTGAACTAAGAATTTACTTTCCCTGGGCAATCAGACAACCATTAATGTTAATCCATGATTCCCCATGGGACAATGGCATTACTCATCTGTTGTGTGATGAACTTGTTAAGTCTTAATTATCATACTTGTAGTACAATATTATTGCATATTTATATCATTATTGAGAAACAAAAGAATTGTTTTTAAAATGTTGCAATTAGCTGCACATCATGAAAAAATTTCAAAGGTCATACATTTGTATGGATTACCTCTCTTAAGAGGTCCAAGGGCCTTAACAGTCACCTGTGTATAAAACAACAATATTAAGGATCCATAGAAGGATATAATAAAATAAACTGATAGATGAAGCAATGTTGCCCAAAAGCAAGAGAAATAAGATGATCAGGGATCAACAAAATAATTAGTACTCAGTAACCACAAGCGGATTTAGAGGAGGCCTCCCATTCCCCCTTTATGATCAAAAATATACATAAGATTAATAAATCAATTTTTTGGCGTGAGATATTGCATTAATTATGCCTGAAATATAGCTAAAATAAGTCAAAAACACTATTCCAAAAAACTCCTATAACCTGAGAGTTTCTGGGGGCTTTGCCCCCTGGATCCCACTCCAACTCAAAACTGGTTGCCCCCCTTCCTTTTCAAGAATCCTGGATCCACCACTGGTAATAATCTTACATTAGATCTGCTTCCCCCATTTGTCACTATTACTATGCAGACTAAACAAAACAATAGTACATAAGCACTATTACTAATCTCATCGCATTCCCTCTCACATTGGTATCTCTTTGTCTTTAAAGAACATTTAATAAGACATGTTATTTTTGTCTAATTTTATTTATTATTATTTATAAGTCTATCTGACCATTAAAACTATGAAAGCACTTTTTTTTACTATACAATAAAATTCTTGTATAATTCTCTTATTCTTTTCAATTGCATTATTCACCGGAAGACTTAGAGGTGGTTAAATCTGTACCAAAATCTATAAATAGAAAATATACATGAATATCAATGATATGCAAATGACAAATTGAAAGCAAATTTGACAGAGAAAAGTATAAAAAGCAAGATGTGTTTGTGAAACACTGATGCCCCCATATGGCAACTTATAGCAAAGGTTGAACTTTCTCAACTGCAAATCAAATATGTTGGTACCCACAGTAAGGTTTTGTCTCAAGAAATATACCTGTGAAATATGAAAGCCCGAGCAGCAACCATTGAAGAGATATGGAAAAGGTTAAAGTTTTTCAAAAGTAAGTCAAACATCAAGGTCAAGGTCAAATGGTCAAAATTAATGGAACCCAAGGAAAGGCTTTCTCCCAAGAAATACACATGTGAAATATGAAAGCCGTAGCACCAATCATTCAAAAGTTATGGCCAAGGTTAACAGTCAGGGGTGAGACTGAAATCCGTCATTTTTAAAATGACGATTTTTAGTCATAAAATAAAATTTTTATTATGACTTAAACTCGTCATTTTTAAGAAAACAACGAAAAACAGTCATAAAAATTCAGAGTATTTCTAGAATACCGAGTTACCTCTCTTTGAAAAATGTTAGATCCACCAACCGAAAAAAGGACAAAAAACATTGTAAACAAACTTCATTTCTCTAATACAGTTGACTACAATACTGGTTATGTTGACAGTACAAATTTCCCAAGCAAAAATAAGAGTGGAAGAGTTATTTGTCAATTTATTTGCATTAAATAGGAAAGAAGACGAAAATGACGATATTCTGTCTTTTTTCAAAATGGAGGGTCTGGGCGCACTGAAATATCTTGCTTATTTTAAGGGGCGCACTACTTTTTTATGGCTTTAACTTTTTGTCGAGACTTTTCTCTACAAGTATGTATTCTTCCAGACGGTGTACTATATGTTTTTATAGGGCTAAAAGCCATGTAAAAATGGCGAATTAGTTCTACCAAAATTCGACATTTTACCGCTAAATAATAACTCTCACCTTCCATGTTGATGTTCTAACGCACGTGGTCGGCAGTAATTAGTGACCCAGATGAAATGAAACTTGTGTAAACACTCTTCTTTCAGCGGTGAATTCAAATTTTGCTTTTATGTAACCAGGATAGAAGAATTAAGTCGAAAAACAAAATATGATGATAGTAAGTCATCTTGACAAAAATGACGAAAATACATAGTTAGTTAATATGACGATTATCCATCATTTTTCAGAAATGACGGATTTCAGTCTCACCCCTGACTGGTTAATGTTTTTCGAAAGTAGGTCAAACTCCAAGGTCAATGTATTACAATTGTTGGTATTTAAAGAAAGGTCTTGTCACAAGGAACAGACATGATGAATATGAAAGCCTTAGCACCAACTGTTTAAAAGTTATGGCCTAGGTTAAAGTTTTCCAAAAGTAGGTCATACTCCAAGGTCAAGGTCAAAGGGTTTAAGTTGTTGGTTTCAAAGGAAAGACTTGTCACAAGAATTGCATATGTGAAGTAAGAAAGCATTAACACCAACTGTTCAAAAGTTATGGCCAAGGTTAAAGTTTTTCAAAATTAGGTCAAACTCCTAGGTCAAGGTCAAAGGGTCTAAGTTTTGGTATCCAAGGAAGGTCTTGTCACAAGGATTGCACAGGTGAAGTATGAAAGCACTAGCACCAACAGTTCAAAAGTTATGGCCAATGTTAAAGTTTTTTTAAAAGTAGGTCAAATTTCTAGGTCAATATCAAGGGTCAAAAATGTTGCTATATAAAGGAATGTCTTGTTACAAGGATTACACATGTGAAATATGAAAGCCCTAGTACCAATTGTTCAAAAGTTCTGGCCAAGGTTAAGGTTCTGCAAAATTTTGAAAAACTGGGTCAAACTCCAAGGTCAAGGTCAGAAGGTCAAATATGATGGTACCCAAAGAAAGGTCTTGTCACAAGGAATACACCATCCTCACAAGCCAGGGGTCCTGAGTCAACATGTTGCCATTGGACCCCTGACATATTTCATTCAATATTTGTGGGCTGACTGTAGCGACGTCTTTCGGAAAAATTACAAATCTTGATTGTTTTTCTTATCTCTCAACCAATCACATTAAGCCATTCTATGATAAACAACTTGTAACACATGCATTTGAGGTGTCAACTGAATCCTTATCTAACTTTTTATGAAAGCTTTAATTTGATTGGTGCTTCTCAATGAGAGAAGCAAGCCCACAAATATTGAATGAAATATGCCAGGGGTCCAACGGCAACGTGTTGACTCAGGACCCCTGGCTTGCGAGGATGGGAATACACATGTGAAATATGAAAACCTTAGTTCTAACCAATCAAAAGTTAAGGGGAATGTTAAAGTTTTTGTGGACAAAGACAAAAAAGACAGACAGAGAGACAGACAGGGCAAAACTATATACCCCCCAATCTTTGATATGGCGGCATAAAAATTCATAAAAAATGTTGGTTCAAAAGATCTGGTTGGAAGAGTTATCTTTCTTATATATGGTATATATGGTAGGGCCCTGGAAATTATACTATTTATAGACATCTTCATCTAGTTACACTAGTACTTTTATGTGATAAATTTTCATTTCTGATCCTAAAATATTGTCAACTTAAAGTGTAAATATTCATTTCAATATATAATTCCTAGATGACATTGATTACAACTCTGTGGTATTCAGATGACTTCAATAATTCATGTTAATATATATATATATTTCCATTTCTATTTGTTTTCTCTGTGATAACCCTTTGATAGTTAGGGGAGTTGATTTCTTGATCATTCCACTGGAATGCAAATTTCGCCAAGCGAAAGGTCAGGAGATAAGAAGGCCTATAATATGCATGTAATTCTCGTACGGCTGTCTTTGTGTCTGACTCTAAGGAAATCTAATATGCATGTAATTCTCGTGCGGCTGTCTTTGTGTTTGACGTCAGTGGGCAGGGACTATTGAAATTGACATGTGAAGCCTCGTGTAATTTAAATCTATTAGTCTACATTTTTAAAATCTAAATTTACAATTTTATTTCACAATGAAATGGAAATATAAGGAATCACTGTCTAGTTAGTAGAGTATGCCAGGGACATCAACGATGGTTGGAAACGTGGGATAATTTATGCATAACGGGCTTCACCCGTTATGCAAATTATCCCACGTTTCCAACCATCGTTGATGCCCTGGCATACTCTACTAACTAGACAGTGATTCCTTAAATGAAATACGCAGTACAGTTAAGGTGCCAAATGGAAATATCGGTGAATTTTTTAGATAGAAAATACATTCTTTACAAGGATGGGCGTTTCTTTTTAGGACTTTACTATTATCGGACAAATGCAATGTGGTTGAAAACTACATGTTGAGGACATTTAGATTTCTTATTTAGACTTGTCACGTGATGTGGCAGTCACGTGATTTTAGCAAATATACCTGAAGTATTGAGGTCATCTATGAATTCTAATATTGCAAGGGCATAACCAAGTTAAAAATCTAAGTTTAACATATAATTATTTTCAACACTCTTTGTAGTTTGTGAAAAGTGCTGCGAACCTATATAGATTCTACTATCTAATTGCTAAAATTACATCTGTTAGACCGTATGTTGAATATTTTGCTGGTCAAGTACATTAAATATAGATATAATTAATTCATTTGCAGGATTTCAACATGTTCGCAGCACTTTTCAAATATCTTCATACTTCTTGAGTTTATGTGTAAAAGCTTGTCATAATTCATTGAGGGTATGCCCTTGCAATATATCGATTTATTATGACCCTTCTATTACCCTTCAATGAATCTGCATACAAATATACGACAGAATCGCTTGTCTAGGGAATGTACGGGAAGTGTATGAATAAAATCATAAAATAGACATCGGATCCAAGTTAATGGCCTCTTATATATCTACAATTTATATTTTATTTAAATACAAAATACATTTTTCATTGTATAAATATAACTTGATCCGCCTCTCACTGCATACAAACTGCGTCAAATTTTACGATATGACATCACATTGACAAGTGCATTGCGATCAGTGAATTGTTTATACATTGCTGTGTGGGATTTAACCAAAGACAATAATGCATGCACTAGTTAGTATTGATGTAGTTTAAAGCTATTCAACACTTGAAAATAGCAAATCATTTCATTTTGTGGAAATTTGAAGAACTTATATTTTTGTGTGATGTCATAGTAAGCATTTCCCGTATAAATTAGGCCCCGCCTCCTTACTGCAGCCTTAGCTGTGCTGCATAGATGAAGATGT
Source organism: Saccostrea echinata (assembly GCF_033153115.1). Classification (NCBI taxonomy): domain Eukaryota; kingdom Metazoa; phylum Mollusca; class Bivalvia; order Ostreida; family Ostreidae; genus Saccostrea; species Saccostrea echinata. The sequence continues at coordinate 21,740,026 of NW_026889779.1, read as the reverse complement.
CTATAAATAGTATAAATGAATAGGAATGATCATGTCCAGTATCAGTTCTTGGTGTGACGGTGTTTTTGGATTTGCCTAAAGAAAGTGAAGTTAAAACTGACAAGTATACATATACAATAAATATATTAAAACATTTATCTCCCCGATGATTATAACAGTAAACTGAATAGAATAGATTGAGCATATCGTAAATGTATAAAGAAATAATAATCTTACCTTCATTATACTTTCATGCTTGTACAAATGGCCATGTTGAATGGCTCAAACTGAGACAATCCAGGATCACAATCGACATACATACTTGCCAACCTCCAACATGTAAAAATCTGGCCACGATCAGATTTGGAAAGTAAAAAATCTGGTCATAACGCGTAACGACATTCACGACATATCTACCACGATTAAAGTATATAATGTGTAACATATTTTATCTCCTATCACAGAACACTGAACACACAGAACGGTTACTAACCAGTTATTTACATACTAGTTATTTCAGCACTTTATTCTGCATCAATATTACCAGCTTTTAAAAGACGTATATATATTAAAAACTAGAGTTCTATTTTGTGGGTTCCTGCTGGATTTGCTACAAAAAAAATTCACGTTTTCACCAGAAGAACCAACTTTGATTAGGGAGGACTCAAAGGTACTTAATGGGAATGGACCTGACCCAAAAACCTTTTGTTGATGAGTTTAATCATTTAGGAATTGTAGTTCAGATGCACAATTCGAAACCTTTCTGTTAATGTGCATCATTACATGTACCTTCCATGCAAGTTGGGTACAAGTAAGGCTTATAGTTACTTGTTAATGGACCTGCTCTAAAAACTTAAACCAGGAACTCTGTCAAAGTGAGCAAAAATATTACCTTGTTTGTAGGATTGACATAGTTGTCATTTCTTTCTTTACATAACAGGCAGCATCTGCAATTAAGTTCATACTATAAATTGAAAACCTCAGAATTTTGACAAACCTTAATACATGTAATCAAAAACAAATACAGTATTTATTTCCAACCAGAAGTTTCTCATGAAAATGTAGTTTTACTGCTTTGCACTTAGTAAAAAATATATAGAGGGGTTAGGAGTGTAATGATACACTAGGGTGTATCATGATATTTTATTTTCACATGTTGTAATGAGTTTCATCATTGGATCGTTTGTCATCACATGTCAAAATATAGAAATTCAAATAGACTGGATCTTTCTTAATATAAACATAAAACAAGAGATGTTTGTGAAACACTTATGCCCCCCCCTCCCTTGGACATACATTATAGGGCTCACACGCCTTTATTATGGGCAGTATACATTATGGGCAGTGTACATGGAAATGAAATTGACCTTTTGAACTGAAAATCAATAGGGGTAATCTACCGGTACTATCTGAGATGCATCAACCAAAAATAGTCTTCTACATCACATCTTTGGCAAAAACACATTTCTCATGATAGATCAGTAATTTTAAATTTGTTCAACCATTGCAGAAATAATGTAGGGAAAGCAAGTAATTGGAATTTTTCTAAGTCCAAGGGGCATAACTCTGTCAAAAATTGCTCGATCATACCCAAAACATAACTTGACCTAGATATTCTTACCATAAATCTGTATACCAAATTTCATTTCAGTATGTGCAACCTCTGTGAAGAAAATAAACGGAAACTGTTGGTGGACCGACAGACAGACAGCAGCAAACATGGCAAAGCAATATGCCCTCCCTTCTTTGAAGGGGGGCATAAAAATTCGGATAGACCTGTACTTTCTAATAATAGATAAGGGAAGTTTTGTTACATGTAAAAATGAACCTGATTTGCAGGCATATGTCATTAAACCAATCAAAATTCTTTTCCAGTTATTGTGGTTAATCAGCCAATACTTGGATTGACCGGAACTTTCTAAAAATAGATTTTTTCCTTTACAGTTTGACAATCTTCCTTTAAAAAATAATGAAATAAATGTATCCATTGTCGAAAATAAAATATAGCAAATGTAACTCTTTCATTCAGAGAATCCATAGATATATATCAACTTCACAAAAAAGCATATGGTATCAGCCTCGCATGCTTGACCTCATGAAAGGGCTATATTTGCATATCATGATACACCAGGAATGTTTCATGATACGTATCATGATATTTCACCTTTTACATTTTACTATGTTATCATTACTGTTTATTATTTTTCAATACTACAGGGATTAATTCACATCTTTTATCCTAACAAATTACATGTATGATCATAGGTAGTTTCATTACATTTCAAAACAGCTACACAATTTGTATAAAAAAATTATGAAAAATTGTGATTCATCGCAAATGTTTTGTGATAAAAACTCAGCTAGTATATCACAATTTATCAAGCATGCTTTTAAACCATATTGTTACACCCCTAAAAGTTTCTCTATCAGAAGAAAGTCAACTTACATCTTGCATTATCTGCTGAGTTGTATTCTGATGGTGCACAGGTTAAACCGGAAGTTGAATCACAGTCTCTCTCATCAACATTTCCACTTCCATATGTATTGAAATATGCACATTTGCCTGTACAAATTCAAATAGGAAGCTTGAGACAAAAATACTTTTTCTTCTAGCTTTCATGTTTCTTGGAATTGATAAATGAAATTAGAAGGCATATATCTGATATGCCTATAGTTCTTTCAACAGCTACATGTACCTAGTAATAACTGAAATATCTTTAAATGCATGACAGTTAAGTTACATGCACATAGGTATTAAGAATGTATCACTTTTTCAAATGAGGGTCAACAAGTTCAGCATTTGGAATAACAAGAAGTCTCTGTCGAGACTGTAGCTCTACTGGTTTGTACTTATAACAATTAAGGAAGAGAAAAGTAGCACTCACTTAGACTTGAAACTTTGCAACGGCAATAAATAAATAGTAAGCCTTGTTTTTACTCTCTTTTTGTGGCAAGATGAATTGCAATCAGACTATAACTGTAGAAGGAGTAGCCATTTAAAAGAATTTTAGAGAAATTTCAATTTTAGTTACTATGGCAACATTATTCATCAAAATCAAAAAATCAATTAAGACAATTATGTATCTCAGTGTAGTCTACTTGCATGCCAAGTTATATTAAAATCAGACCAAACTGTAGGCAAAGTAATGATTTGAAAGTATATCAAAGAAATTCAATTTTTGGTAACCATGGCAACACTTCACCAAAATCAAAAAATTGATATACAGAATTATGTATTTCAGTGTAATCTACTTGTGTGCCAAGTTATATTGAAATCAGGCCAAAACTGTAGGAGGCGTAGCATTTTGAATGTATTTCACAGAAATTTCTATTTTTAGTAACCATGGCAGCACTGTTCACCGATATTAAAAACCAATATACAGAATAATGTATCTTAGTGTAGTCTACTTGTGTGCCATGTTATATTGAAATCAGACCAAAACTGTAGGAAGAGTAGCATTTTGAAAGTACTTCACAGAAATTTCTATTTTTAGTAACCATGGTAACACCGTTCATTGAAATCAAAAACCGATATACAGAATCATGTATCTTAGTGTAGTCTACTTGTGTGCCAAGTTATATTGAAATCAGACCAAAACTGTAGGAGGAGTAGCATTTTGAATGTATTTCACAGAAATTTCTATTTTTAGTAACCATGGCAACAACGTTCATCGAAATCAAAAACCGATACAAAGAATAATGTATCTTAGTGTAGTATACTTTTGTGCCAAGTTATACTGAAATCAGACCAAGACTGTAGGAAGAGTAGCATTTTAAAACATAGGTAATCAAAGATTACGAAGCTCACCTCGACGAATGTTATCTTTAAGCAAGGCAAATTTCACATATTTTTTTTTATTTAGTGTACATCCCAAGATCAATGTCCATGCAAGTTTGGTTTAAGTACGACTTATAGTTACTTGGAAATAGACCTCTTCAAAAAACGTTTATCCTGTTTACTAATCAAGAAAATTTTGTTCAGTTCCAACATCCAAAGTAAGTCTGGAAGTTTTCATCCTTAGATGCACCATCTATGCAAGTTTAATCATAACAGGCCATAATGTTATATAGCTACTCCAAACTAGAACTGTCCAAAAGGGACAAATACCCCCCCCCCCCCCCCCCCCCCGGGTTTTTCAGAGGTGCCAAATCACTAATATTTTATGGATCTAAGAGGTGTTCACATGCAATTTTCTGACAAACATTTAGAGTGAAAAAATAATTGCTCATTATATTTTTTTTTAATGAATGAAAACAAGGAACAACCTAATAAAACATCAATACCAATACATTGTAATTTCATTGTTTTTTTTAATACATTGAAAAAATAAATTGCAACCATCTGTCATCTTTTTGAGACATGACACTCTGCAAATTGATCGTTGAAAAAAAAAATCAATTAATTACAAAATCAAATTAATCTTGATAACTTTATATCAAATTCATTTTAAAAATGAAAGGCTGGTCATCCAGTAACTATGTACTATGACAGACAATAAATTACAACAAAGAGAATTAAAGAACAGAGATCTTTAAATTCCCAGGAGATATAGATAACACCTGCTTGATCAGAGATGCTCTAACAGCTTCCCACACTGAACTCATTAATTTTTCTTTAACTGGATGATGTCCACTCATTACTCCCAAGGGACAAACGGATTTACACTATCTGATGTGTAATGTAAAAATTGTTTTTAATACTTGGTGATTTTTTTTTGTTTTAAGGAATAGTTTTAAGCTGTAGTTCACATTTTTTGTACAGATGTTCTAGATTCTATGTCTCAAACCTTAGAAATAAACCCAAAATGACTAAGTCAATAAAAATGAAAAAAAAAAAAAAAAAACCCTGTAAAATGCAGAAAAATTATCAAATAATGTTGAAAATATCAGGTGTACATCTTCATATGGTAAATAATGAGTGTACGAATTTTCATACAATTCTATGAAATAGCCTTTGAGAAAAGGTCAGGACAAAATCACATAATAAAAATGAAAAAAAAAAATGCAGAAAAATTATTCAATCATGATGAAAATAACAGGTGCACACCTTCATATGGTGAATAATAAGTGTACAAATTTTCAGACAAATCTATGCAATAGTTTCCGAGAAACGCTCTGGACAAAATCTCGTCTACAGACAGACGGACAGACAGGCGGACATGGTGATTCCAATATACCCCCCCTAAACTTCGTTTGCGGGGGGTATAAAAAATTATCCTGGTCACTCATCTGGAAAATGCAGGTCAGATTCAGAATCCAAAGCAAGTCTGGAAGTGACCATCCCTAGCTACATCATCCATGCTAATTTGGTTAAAATATAGCTAAAATTCACTCGTGGAAAATCTAGGTCGAATCCAGCATCCGAAGCAAGTGTGGTAGTGTCCATCCCTAGATGCATCATCCATGCAAGTTTGTTCAAGGTAGAGCTTATAGTTACTTCGGAATGGACCTGCTCCAAAAACTTTAACCTGGTCACTCATCCGGAAAATCTAGGTCAGATCCAGCATCCGAAGCAAGTGTGGTAGTGTCCATCCCTAGATCGATCATCCATGCAAGTTTGGTCCAGGTAGGGCTTATAATTACTTGGGAATGGACCTGCTCCAAAAACTTTAACCTAGTCACTCAACTGGAAAATCTAGGTCTGATCCAGCATCTGAAGCAAGTGTGGTAGTATCCATCCCTAGATCCATCATCCATGCAAGTTTGGTCCAGGTAGGGCTAACAGTTACTTGGGAATGGACCTGCTCCAAAAACTTTAACCTGGTCACTCATCTGGAAAATCTAGGTCAGATCCAGCATCCGAAGCAAGTGTGGTAGTGTCCATCCCTAGATCCATCATCCATGCAAGTTTGGTCCAGGTAGGGTTTATAGTTACTTGGGAATGGACCTGCTCCAAAAACTTTAACCTGGTCACTCACTGGAAAATCTAGGTCAGATCCAGCATCCGAAGCAAGTGTGGTAGTGTCCATCCCTAAATCCATCATCCATGCAAGTTTGGTCCAGGTAGGGCTTATAGTTACTTGGGAATGGACTTGCTCCTAAAACTTTAACTGGGACGCCGACGCTGGGGGTATAGCATAAGCTCATCTCGACTTCGTCGAGGTGAGCTTAAAGTTGTTTACAGACAGACAGACAGCTAGACAGACAGATGGACGGACGACGGACAACTTACTATTGCATAAGCTCTTCTGGTCTCTGACCAGTAGAGCTAAAAATCGGCATTAGAGATGGAGTAACTTTGCACATCTACCAAAAGTTAAAGAATGAAAGAGAAAATTTCATAATATACATTTATTGACTTGGTTCAAGGGCAAAATGCATTTTGCCGGACCCAAGAACCAAACTGTTTGCCTGAAGTTTGGTTCAAGGGGTTGGCAAAATGCATTTTGCCTGAGAACACAGTCAATCTTTTATTATACCTTTACTTTTTTGACATATCAGCAGCCGATTTCCATAATGTAAATTTCGTTTACCCGCACTGCAGTTTAAACTGCCCATTGTGTGAAGACATCAATTTTTTTGGACCGCTCAGTACATTGAAAATGTTAAGACTTTTTTTCAGTATAGACTTGTATAGGAATTTTTAAAGGTATAACAAGATCTGCTATTGACATAGTGTCATATACCACAGACTAAAACATCAAAATCATTTCTACCTTTTGGAATCCACTTCCACTCTCTGCAAACTTCATACTCTGTGGTGTAATTCCCATTCAATAGGCAGTGATACTGCTCATTCTGGTCAGTACAGGTTAGACGATTCTGGTAATTAGGTAGTTTGACTATCTCCAGACAAGTGGTGTCCTGTACTTTTCTGTATGGTTGATCAATACAAAACCCTTCATGTAATACCAGAAGTATCCCCCATAATTTTATCCAGATTACCATACTTGTATTTTCACTCTGTGTAAGGGCTTCTTTCTATCACAAAGAAAAAAAATTGAAAGATCAAGGTCTAACACTTAAGATTTCATTTCACAGCAATAATAATAAATTATCTACATGTATTACATAATGTGGTAATATAGCAGGATGATATTAAAGCAGAAAATTGTGTGGTTCTAGCTGATGGATCTTTTTTCTATATTATAGTCATCCTGAGTGTGTCTTCAAAGTTGTATACTATCGCCAGAGAACTAGGAAAAATTGTGTTCTAGCTGGTTCATAAAAAATCTGTCACTATATAATTAATATCTACCCTTTTGGCTGTAATTTTTTCTTGAGTAGAACTTATTTTCAAAGTACCATTAAATCTCTAGAAAGAATTCAGTCCCTATATTACAAATCCTAATGTTGCATGTGTAGTGCATTCATTAATAATGTGCATGCCTAACTTCTAGATTAATTTAGTTGGAAAAAAAAATGTCCAAGTGTAGATCGTTTGACCACCACAAAATAATAGGTATATTTGAAAGAAAATATATTATAATTTGACTTTTTTCTTCTCTCACTGAAATTGCAATTAGGTAGGGTGTCATGATAGTAATACAACATAAAATGATTGAGATTTAACAATATTAATAATGATACTAATTAAAATTCAGCCGATTAAATTTATTAAGGAAATATTCAATGAAAATGAAAACAAAAAAAGTATGCTTTATGTTTGTTTCAAAGATTAATTTATGTGAATACAAATAAAGATTTTAACAGCAAGTTCTAAGATGTCATCAAGGTCAAATATTAACACAGAAATATATATTGATTACACAACAACCAATCAAATACAGTAGACAAAATTCTCTAGTTCTGGAGAAGAAGTCTAGAAAATGAAAAGTTAACAGATAAATGACAGGCACCAGTTGACAGACAGATGCTGGATACTCTTCAATCAGAAAAGTTCAATTGAGCCTTCACCTTTAATGAACTTTTGAGCTCGAATACTGTTCGTTATCTCCATACATTTCATGAGCTAAAAGTGGAACTGCTCCAAAAAATTTAATCTAGCATTCATCTGGAAAAATGTGTGAGATGTGGCACTCATAGTAAGTATATATGCACCATTTATGAGACTACTTTGGTCCAGAAGGGCTTGAAGTTTAGGTCATAATAAAAAAAGAGGCCCATGGGCCACAATGATCACTTGAATATGGAGAGAACTAATATAGGCCATTTTTGCCTGTTGTTCAATTCATGTTCATTGTAAATACATGTACTTCTTTGTATATCATGAATAAAATAATTCTTAAATTAATGATCACCTGAGTAACTTTGACCCTCCTGTTTTATCAGCAGATTATTTTCCCTATATATTCAATGTAAAACTTTAGATCAATAGATGTAGACGAGGCCCATGGGCCCCAATGCTCACATGAGTAACTGTGGCCCCTCTTGTTCATTAGCAGATTCTTTTTCCTGTATGTTCCCATGTAAAATTTGATCACCCACTGTAGTCCCAGCCTATTCTCAGAGGTTACGATTTGAACAAACTTGAATCTACACTATCTAAGGATACTTTTTTATAAATATGACTAATCATGACTTTGCTGTTCTGGAAAAAAAGTTTTAAAGATTTTTTACTATGTAAAACTTTTATTTCCCATTGTGGCCACTCAGGGGTCATGATTTGAACAAACTTGAATATACACCTAACCTGTGGATGCTTCCATATAAATGTGACTGATCATGGCTTTGCTGTTCTTGAGAAGAAGATTTTTAAAGTTTTTTTCCCTATGCATTTGTATGTAAAACTTCAATTGCCCATTATCATTTCACCCTTTCCCTGGGGTCAAGATTTGAGCAAACCTGAACATACACTACCTGTGGATACTTACATTTATTACATTTTCAACAGTGAAATACTGTGATTTATTCATTGAATAAAAGTGATATTCTCTCACAGTGTGAAAGGATATCAAAGTAAGTAAAATATAATTTCTGGCCTGTACCATGACTGAGATAGAAACTAAACCATCTTGACAGAGATTAAAACTGCCAATTTCTCCCCAAATATGTTGCTAAAATCCATGTTACAATGTTTGCAATCTCACAACTGCCAAGCTATGACTTCTCAACTGCTACAACTATGACGCCACATTCTATGACACTCTGTTAAGAAAAGACAGGGGCAAAGGGAAAAATCAAAGAAAATGTAATAAACAGAAAATTCAATGTTTTGTAGTTGGATATGGAATTTATTTCACTCGTGAGACATGATTTTTTGATATTTTTCACTCGTGCTTCACTCTCGTGAAAATATAAAAAATCCTGTCCCACTCGTGAAATAAATTCCATATCCAACTACAAAACATTGAATATCCTCTATATATCCCCTACTATCCAAACTCCATCACCATAAGTGGAAAACACGCCAGGGTACTCTCTGAATTATTTTTGGATATATTTCTTGTTTGCTGCACTTAGTAATGAACTTTAAACATTGTTTTCAGAACTATTTTTAAAATTTCAGTTACTGGGCTTATACAAAACTACTATAAATAGAACGCTTATCATATCCGTGTACATTACGTCCAATGAACCCTAACTCCGTCACCAAGGCCCTCTACAAAATGTCAATGTATTAATTAGAAATTTTTTTCCAATTTAGTTTTTTTCCTCTCTTCATCTTAAAATTGTAAACATAGAAAATTAGTTTTGAAGATTTAAAATATTATTTAATCATATTTTAGGAAAAGTGTCAACAACAGAAAAAATAATGTTAATATAACATATTTCAAATGTAATAATGTTGTGCTACATTTATCTCCAACATGTAGCGTATTAGGGCAAATCGAGATGAAAAATAAAATATTTTTAGCCCTTTTCAATATGGTATGTCATATTAATCCTTTGGCAAAGACCTTCATAAATATGACTGATATGTAAAAATGATGTCGGAGGTATCAATGGAATAGCATATAAAGGAAAAAGTGCTTACTGATTTCACATAAATCATGATAGATACTGACAATAGATTAGAGCTGAAACGAATGTTTGAATATTGGCGAATGAATAGTAAACATGGTAAATGATGAATATTTGAATGGAAATTTAGCATTCGAATATTGGGTCACATGAGTTATACCTCAATGTTTTCTTTGATGATTAAATTATATTGGTACTTTAAAGATAAAAACTTATAGTATCAATAAGGATTTAGTGCTACTTTATCCTTTTAATGATCCAACTGAGCTGTTCACTACCTCTCAGGATTTTATTACTGTTAGAAATGTACCAGAAATATGATTAGAAATCTAAACAAAGAATGTAAATAATTTTTTTCAGTGTAAATCCCTCTGAATATATATATTTGCTCAATTAGATACTTATTTTTTATATGGAGTGTTATTCATGCCTACCAATTTCATCTACGATCCTTTGCATACATCTCCATGCATTTTTCTACCACGGGTGTCACTAAATTAGGCAAATGAGTTTTCTTTTAAAAAGAAATAATCCTAAAAATTAACTACTAGCTGACTTTAATTTTTTTTTTTAAACACGTTTACTTAGAGAATGACCTCTGAAAATGTTAGTAGCATGTTCAGTAATGCATAAATGTGAATATTCTGATAACACAAATGGACTTTCGCACTTTTGACTTTTTCTACAGCATATGTCATTCTTACTATCAAACTGTGACAATTTTTCTGTATTTTCATGCATAGAATTTTATAAATTTTAGCATGTAGTTTCCTATTGTAGTAAATTTACACATTTTCTGACCATATTTTGAGCAAAGTTCTAACCTTGTGTGATAAAATAAGGTCTATACTGTAAAAGGGCAAGATCTGTGCCACCAAAGAAATATCGTCTGTGTGCTTTAAGGAGAAGCTTAAACAATATGCAGTTTAACATCAATTAACTATATTGATATAATTGATATTAAAATATACGCATACGAAATTTCCTATGGTCTGCAAATGGTATAGGTACATGTATAATAACATTTTAGAACGATAAACTTTAACATTGACGAATATTCGAATATGCATAGAAAAGTAGTCCCAAATTTTCAAATACTGATTTTTGGTGTTCGTTTCAGCTCTACAATAGACCATGTATAATAGTTATTATTTTTGACATATTCTTGAACTTGACTGTATTTCTCGGCATTTGATTGTAGATTTTCAGCATGTAAAAAATGAACAGCGCGGAGTTTCCTGAAAGTGTCAGAGTTAGGGTAGTGATGGAGTTAGGGGGTTTGGCGATAAATATGACTGATCATGGCTTTGCTGTTCTTCTTCAGATCTTTTAAAGATTTCTCCTCTGTATTCTATGGAAAACTTTGATCCCCATTGTAGACCCTCCCTAACCCCAGGGGCCATGATTTGAACAATTTAGAATCTACACTACCTCAGGAAGCTTCCATACAAGATTCATCTCTTCTTGCTCAGTTGTTCTTGTGGAGATGTTTTAGATTTTTTGATGACCCCACCCTATTTTTGCCTTTTCTTGCAAGCCCAGTCGCAGGCGCAGATCCAGGAATTTTTTCCAAGGGGGGGGGGGGGGGTCCACTCCAGTCAAAAAAAAAAATTTCCAATCCAGAAATTTCTTGACAAGCAAAAAAAAAAAGAACCAACTCCTTCCTAGACGTATCAATCCCAGAAAATTTTCTGACAAAAAAAAACTATTTTGTGGTGATGGTGGTGGCCTCCACGTTTTCTAGGGGGGTCCAAAGTCATTCCGGAGATCTGCACATGGGTTGCTATCACTGGGTTGTTATAACCACATATTGACTACACTGAAGTCCATTAAGCATGGGGAGAAGCTAACTCGTTTACTCCCTTTGATGGCCGGGGTAACAATGTGACTGTATGTGATAGTATTTAAACTTACTGACATGGAAGCAGTCATCATGAACAGAGAAATCCTGAGCTTGAGGTACGTGTTATGCAAAGAGCTCTTAATTTTCTACTTCAACATTGAGGGAACAACGAGTGAACAATGAACACGCAAAGTTTGAATAGAGCAACAAGCGCAAAGAGAAATTAAGGCAAGCAACAGAATGCATGATTTATTCAAAATTTCTGGTGTGTTTACTTCATATTGTCTAATATGCATTTATGTTTCTTAGAACATATACAAATATTTAAACCCTGATGAAGAATGATTGTGTCTCAAAAAAAAAACCGCCCAGTCTATTTGCAGATTAGATCTAGTTCACAATATTGTTTAGGCTAACAATGTTCAATCATGCAGTTAGATGACTCATTGTAAGAAGTAAACATGGCAAAATCATAAGAAGGTAATTTATCGCAAACGAACCTACCCATTTCATATTCAATAGACTCTATATCATGAAAATTCTGCGATCGCTTATGATTGTCCCGCCAACCTCACGCTCAGGGCTACTTTCGATTTTAAAAAGTTGGAAAACCTGTAGTTTCAGAGTGAGACATGAAACTAAGAAAAGCCGGTATTCGATTTCACTTTGGTACATTTACTTTGTATTTCTTCAGTAATGTCAGCCCCCTTTTCTTAATATTTTTCGATTTATTCAAATTATTGGGGGGGGGGGGGTCGGTTGAATTGATTTAGACTTTTAGTAGTACCCGGGTTTGATTCATAATTTTTTTTATTTTTCTGTTTTTCCGTTTCTCTGTATACACAATCCTATGTCTCTGAATTTCTGCCTTACTGTATCATCAAAAATCAAAAATACTGAACACGCATCCTTTTTTTCCGGATATGTTGCAATGGTTTGCTTTTATACATTCTGAACAAGACTTCCTGTTTGTGTTTTAACTTCTGAATGCACGTGGTGAATATCTTGTGAGTTTTCTAATAATCTGGTAAACTTAAATTCATTAATGGGCAGAAAAAGAGATCCTACACAGGTAGTAAAATCTGGACCTGGCAGAAAAGCTCGAAAACAACAGCCACCCACTTTTAAGGGGCTATTAGAAGGTATATTAAAATTAATTAAGGCAAAAAAAAAATGTGTTCCAGTTTCTACGTTGCTACTTCTACGTTGATACTTGTAAGAGGTCTCCGACCCATCACACAAGTTGTGGTATGACGTCAAACAAGAGGTATTTTTTAAAATAAACTATTTACAGTTGCAGGATAAAAAACAGTATTGACTTGGATGTTTACCTATCTTAATCATTTATTTTAAAGCCTAAAAAAAAATTGTGTGTTTCGGGTAACCCGACCTAACCTATAAAAATGTGCCGATCCTAACATTTTTTTTTCGATGTCCGTATTTATCCGATTAAAATTTCTATTATTTAGATGTAAAATCTGTTTTTATCAGAATATTTCTTTCTCATTCCTAAGAAACGTCTTAAAAACGCTTTGGCTTACAGTGAACATTAACGTAAACGATATTTAAATCAACATGCAAGCGTTTTTGTGATGGGTCTGACAGCATGGAATGGGAAATCTCTTGAATAAAATAATTTTCTGTAATTTAAAAGTTTAGTGATATAGTTGAACTGGTATTGGTGGGTTACGTACCGATTACGTGTTCGACCCGCGTAGTTTTGTACTGCGTATGTATAAGCCAACATGTGTATACAAGCACACAGGTTAATATGAACTAATGTGTTTATAAACACACAGGTGTATGGCAAACACACTTGTGTATGGTAGCTGTCAATAGAGAGTAAAAGGCTTAATAGATATTTGTGTCAATTAGATTGTTTCTGTCATACAAATAGCACAAATAATGAATAAGTACATATAATAAAAATTTTTTTCTATCTTTCTAAAAGATTTTTCTTAAAATCATAGATTTTGATATATGTGTATTGGAATATTTTAGATCGCTTTTTTTCATAGAAGAAAGCCTGTTTGAATGTTTTGGAAAGAACCCACAAACGCAGGGACAAGCTGTAGTGTAAACAATAACTAGATAATTAACATTCACACAATTACAGTCTTCTTTGAAGATCAAAAACCTTAACTGGTAAAAATATAATTGCTTCAAAATTGCAACAACGAATAGTATAAATAAAGATGATATTGTTCTGAATTCAAATGCATATCTGCCAAAGATCTAATTAGTATGAGTATCCCGAGAAAATAATTGTCTTTTATAAATTTGTTTTTTAATTAATGATTATGCGACTCGAACCACTGATTACTATAACTTCAAACCAGAATCTACAGATTGATGAATTCTTCCTCTTGGTTTGTAACACTTTGCTCCTGAAACTATTAGTTGATATGAAAGAAATTTATCAAATATATGAATTTTAATTCTCGAAATTTTAATTTAATATGTCCAGCCGGGCGTCAATACATGCAAATTTGTTCACCTGCTGCAAAATTTGTGCATCTCAGGCGGTCGGGCGCATGGTTATTTCAAACACTGACTTAAGAATATGTGATTTGTGTTAAAATGAAAGTTTTCCCTTGCAGGAGAGAAATTTAATAAAAGAATTTTAAATTATCCATTAACTGTTATCTTTTGGATTCAGAACGAAACCACTCAGGTTGTAAACACAAGGGTCGAACACATATTTGAAACTTAACCACTCGTATTGGCTGAAATGAAGAGAAAATGAAAAATTAAAATGATATGAAACTGTAAAATTTTGTTGTCTGATGTTTTTCAAACATGTCGGAGTGAAATAAAATACAGAATAATATTCTCATGATTTTCTATCTCTGTTGCAGTGGTCATTTCATAAAAAAAAAAAAAAAAAATCCCTCCAAAAAAACTTACCCTAATTTTTTCATCAGTGTTACCCGAAACACACAATTTTTTTTTTAGGCCTAAGAGAGATATTGAATGGTTTTGACTTTAACTTTCATGGAAAAAGGAATTTCAACCTGAAGCTTAGTGTTGTTGGCATGATGTTGGTAGTGTTATTGTTCTTGACCGCTACATTGAATGGATTCAGGTATTGTTCTTGACGGTGCTTGGATTTGTGGAAAAGGAGTGGACACAAAACCAAAGCAACAATGATTCTAAATAATTATGTTTTTATATTAATATTGTGGAGAGCTAGATGATTGACCAATAGTGAAATGATATCATAGAAGTAATATAAAAATCTGATAACATAACTGATCAGAAAGCATAGTATTTTAACCAACCATTGACAGGAACATTATATAAGCAATTGCCAATTTGCAGTCCTATTCTTACAGTCCTAATCGAGCTGTAAACAACATTTCTAGCTCTAAGCAAGTTTTCTTTGAAAAATCTTATTTATTAAAGAAGCCCTCTATAGCCCTATTCTGATGCCCTCTTGAGGTCAAAAATTGCTATTTATGCTGAACACACAGATTTATGATGTCATTTTGGAGCTAATACATAATAAAAATACTAAGTGAGATCATGAAATATGCATACTGCATAGCAAATATTTTCTGCAGTTGTCCAAATTTTTGCGGAAAGGACAAATCCGCAAAAATTACAATCGCAAAATATTTCTTCAATATTACTTCAGATATTTTATGCACCCAAGTCTAATAAGTGGTGCGTATGTCAGTCAACCTGGTTTAATGCAATTTCATAACTGTTGAGTTTACTTCTTACTCTATATTCTAATAAATAAGAATTATGCTTATTGATGTATGAAATAAAAAGGATTAGAAAATAATTTACGCAGACTATAAACTGAAAGATACTTAAGAGCTTAGTATCAGCTTTCATACACATTAAATTTGATCAGCATGTCTTTTAATAATAAATTTAAAAAAAGCAAACATGGCAGTGTTCTGCCAAATTCTTAGAATTTGGTGTTTATATCTCGTAAAAATAAATGCAACCACAGAAATTGAAATCGGAAGTTAATTTGCTACCTGTCAGGGGTCTGATTGCAAAAATTTTCAACCGAAGAAAATACCCGTTTTATGGTATTCACCTGATTTTTTTTATAATTCCATTAAACTAGAAGGTAATATTTTACAAGCTAAATCTCAGAACCTTCAAGTGCCAGTCATAGCATCAGTTGCCATGCTCTTTGAGAGCAGTTAATTGTTCACTCAAGTTGATCAATGGAATATCATTAAGTGTAGTTTTAAATTAGAATTTAGTTGTTACAGTAATGTATAACTGTCTTAATGCAAAGCAAATGGCAGTAATTTCTAGTCTCCTCATACATAACTAAACATGCTCAAGACAAGGAATAAAGTATTTCAATTAGTATAATAAAGTGCCAGTTAAAGTTTTGAGCAAATGCAAGTTTTAAATTTCTGTTTAAAAAATACATTTGATTATTTATTGTTTACTTTATTCCTGGTACAGTGTATTTGATTCTAGTCAATTGTTAAATTTTGTATAGGAGATTTAATTTTGAGTTAGATCGAGAAATAGAAAAGAAAAATAGCTATGGTAAATTAAAACTTTATTTATTTCAGCTTCCATATGCTTGTAAATGTCTTTTATATAATTTACCTTGAATTAGAATAAGGAATCTAATAAATTAAACATTGCCACACAAAAAATGTATATAAAATTCTTCCTTACTTCACAGCTATATTCATTTCATAAAAAATTCTCTGGTTATATTGTTTATTCCATTTGCAGATACAACAGAAACAAAAACATTAAGCAGTAGGCAGAAGAAAAGGTAAGCTGTATATTTGTTGTTGTTTGATTTTTTTTTAATATCACCTGAGTCACTCAGGTGACCCATTGCTACCTGTTTTTCATCATCATCAATCATAAACTTTTGAACATTTTCAGCTTCTTTAGCTTCTAGAACAGCTGGTCCAGTTTCAACAGTGTTCAGTCAATTTTCAGCTCACCTGAGCCGAAGGCTCAAGTGGGCTTTTTTGATCAAAATTTATCCATTGTCTGTTGTCATAAACTTTTCACATTTTCATCTTCTTCTCAAGAACCACTGGGCCAATTTCAACAAAACTTGCCACAAAGTATCCTTGGGTAAAGGGGATTCAAGTTTGTTTAAATGAAGGGCCACACCTTCTTCCAAGGCGAGATAATTATGATTTTGCAAAAAATTAATGGCATCATTTAAAATTCTTCTTCTCAAGAACCACTGTGCTTGAAAGTTATGAAACTTATGTAGAATCATTGTGAGGTACATGTAGTGTAGATTCAAGTTTGTTCAAATCATGACCCCCGGGGTAGGGTGGAGCCACAATTGGGGATCAAAGTTTTGCATAGGAATACATAAGAAAAATCTCTAAAAAATCTTCTCAAGAACAGCAAAGCCATGATTGGTCATATTTATATGGAAGCATCCTCAGGTATTGTAGATTCAAGTTTGTTCAAATCATGACCCAGGGGTAGGGTGGGGCTACAATGGGCGATCAAAGTTTTACATATGAATATATAGGGAAAACCTTTGAAAATCTTCTTCTCAAGAGCAAAGCCATGATTGGTCATATCTATATGGAAGCATCCTGGGGTAGTGTAGGTTCAAATTTATTCAAATCATGACCCCCAGGGGTAGGGTGGGGCCACAATGGGTGATCAAAGTTTTACATAGGAATACATAGGAAAAATCTTTAAAAAATCTTCTTCTCAAGAACATAAAAGCCATGATTGGTCACATTTATATTGAAGCATCCTCGGGTACTGTAGATTCACTTTTGTACAAATTATGACCCCCGGGAGGTAGGGTGGGGCCACAATGGGTGGTCAAATTTTTACATAGGAATACATAGGAAAAAACCTTTTAAAATATCCTTCTCAAGAACAGAAAAGTTGTGATTGATCATATTAATGTGGAAGCATCCTTAGGTAGTGTAGATTCAAGTTTGTTTACATAATGACCCCCAGGGGTAGGGTGGGGCCACAATGGATGATCAAATTTTTACATAGGAATGCATAGGAAAAAAAATCGTTAAAAGTCTTCTTCTCAAGAACAGCAAATCCTTGATTATTAGACATATTTAAATGGAAGCATCCTAGGTAGTGTAGATTCAAGACCCCCGGGGGTAGGGTGGGGCCAAAATAGGCGATAAAAGTTTTACATAGGAAAAATCTTTTAAAATCTTCACAAGAACAACAAAGGCATGATTGGTCATAATAATATAAAATTGTCCTCAGCTGATTTAGATTTAAATTTGTTCAAATCATGACCCCCCAGGAGAATAGATGGGCCATAACAGGGGATTATAGTTATACAAGGGAATATAAAGGATAAATCAATAAAAATTTTCATCTTAAGAACGGCATAACCATTATGTGTCATATAAATTCAAAAGCATCCTTATGAAGTTTAGATTCAAGCTTGTTAAAATCATACACCCCCCAACCCCCAACCCCAACCATTTTTAGCTCACCTGAGCTGAAAGCTCAAGTGAGCTTTTCTGATCACCTGTTGTCCGTCGTCCGTCTGTCTGTTAACTTTTCACATTTTAAACTTCTTCTCAAGAACCACTGGGCCAATTTTAACCAAACTTGGTACAAAGCATCCTTGGGTAAAGGGGAGTTTAAATTGTTAAAATGAAGGGCCAAGTCCCATTCAAAGGGGGAGATTAAATGAAGAAAAGACAAATATTGGGTGGGGTCAATATAAAATCTTCTTCTCAAGAACCACTGGGTCAGGAAAGCTGAAACTTATGTGGAAGCATCTTGGGGTAGTGTAGGTTCTTATTAGCCATTCTCTGTAACCACTTAAACTTTTGTGGCACGCATAGTCACAGATTTTTTTCAAATTTGGCTAGAATTTACCACCTCACAAACTACTCCAAAAAATATTGTTAGATCATATGAATGTTGAGTAGTTACCATGGAAACAGTGTCTAAAGTTGATTTTTTCTGAAAAAATGCAATTTTTGGGAATGTCAATCAATGAAATGCGGCTACTTCAATTCATGTTACTCACAGAAATAAAAAGTATGACATCTGATTTTAAAAGGCATTTAAAAACATTGTTGGTATTCAGTCTATAAATATAAGAAATATATGATTAAAATAGCAGACATTCATTTAAAAATTGAATTATCTCCCTTTGATAATTGTGAGCTCTTTAGTGCGAGAGATAAAAAAATCATTGGACAAAACTGACTGGAAGTTGTTTACATTATCAAAACAAAACTGAACTAGTAGACTAATTGTTCTTGAACAATTAGAGGTCTTTCCACCTTCTTTAAATTTCATATATCCTTCATATTTAACTCTCTACTGTTTATTTTTTTACAAAAGAAACCAGAAATGGCTTGAGAGATGGAAAAAATGAAAATTTTGAAAATTTTGAAATGACCTTGACCTTTGACCTTGACATAAACTTCAAGATCTAAGGTCAAATAATCTAATGCAGTTAGTTTCATGTCTCTACGGCTTATCGTTTTGAAAATTTTTCATTATTTGTAAACTTCAAAAACTTTCAGGGGCAATAACTCATAAAAGGGGTCGACGAATACTTTCGCAATGATACAATGAAGCAAGTACTAAGTTAGTCGAAGACATTGGTGAAGGTTTCATACCTCTATGGTTTACGGTTTCGGAGGAGTAGCGATAACAAGCTTTCTAGCAAAAGGGGCAATAACTGCGAAAGGGGTCATAGGTTATATCCGTTGGGTCAAATTTGTTCATAACTTTTCATGCCCTTTACGATGAACAAAAAATATTTTCGATAAATGTCGAAACAAAAAATCAGCGGAAGAAAAATAATAATAATAAGAATAATAAGAATAACTAGTAGACTAATTGTTCTCGAACAATTAGAGGTCTTTCCACCTTCTTTAAATTTCATATATTCTTCACATCTAACTCTCTACTGCTTATTTTTATACAAAAGAAACCAGAAATGGCTTAAGAGATGGAAAAAATGAAAATTTTAAAAATTTTGAAATGACCTTGACCTTTGACCTTGAACAAATATTCAAGGTCAAAGGTCAAGGGTCACATTGCAATTAACCCCATGCTTCTACGACTTTTAGTTTTAAAGTTATAAGGTTTACTAGTAAGCGCAAAGACGTTAAAGGGCGATAACTCATATAAGGGGTCATCGGACCCTTTCGCACTGAATAGATTGAAGTTGTGTCTAAAGACCCTGAGGACATTAGTGAAGGTTTGATGTCTTTACAGTCTACGGTTTCAGAGGAGTAGCGATAACAAGGTTTTTAATGAAAAGGGCAATAACTTTTAAAGGGGTCAAACTTTGGGGACAAGTATGAAATATTTGAAATAGTTTTAAGAGGACATATTAAAGATGCAAAGATATTTAGTATATGTTGAAAGGCAAAAGAGATATAAAAAGAGCTTAATTTCTCATATTTGGAATGACCTTGACCTTTGACCTTTGATATATTTTAAGGTCAAAGGTCAATGAATCTTATGCAGTTGGTCCCATGTCTCTATGACTTATCGTTTTGAAAATTTTAAATTATTTGTAAACATCAAAAACTTTCAGGGGCAATAACTCATAAAAGGGGTCCACGAATACTTTCGCAATGAAAAGATTGAAGAGTCCCCTCAATTAGTCGAAGACATTGGTGAAGGTTTTGTACCTCTACGGTTTATGGTTTTGAAGGAGTAGCGATAACAAGGTTTTTCGTACTAGGGGCAAGAACTCCGAAAGGGGTCATAGGTCATACTCGTTGGGTAGTTTTTCGAAATAACTTTTGATGTCGAGTATCATGAACTATAAAGTTCTTCGAAAAGTCTTTCGGTTCAAAAGGCGGTAACGGAAAAATAATAATAATTATAACTAGTAGACTAATTGTTCTCGAACAATTAGAGGTCTTTCCACCTTCTTAAAATTTCATATATTCTTCATATTTAACTCTCTACTGTTTATTTTTATACAAGAGAAACCAGAAATTGCTTGAAAAATGGAAAAAATGAAAATTTTAAAAATTTCGAAATGACTTTGACCTTTGACCTTGAAAAAATAGTAAAGGTCAAGGGTCAAGGGTCACATTGCACTTGACCCCATGCTTCTATGACTTTTAGTTTTAAAGTTATAAGGTTTAACAGTAAGCAAAAAGACATTAAAGGGCAATAACTCATATACGGGGTCATCGGATCCTTTCGCACTGAATAGATTGAAGTTGTGTATAAAGACCCTGAAGACATTTGTGAAGGTTTGATGTCTTTACGGTCTACGGTTTTGGAGGAGTAGCGATAACAAGATTTTTAATGAAAAGGGCAATAACTTTTAAAGGGGTCAAACTTTGGGGACAAGTATGAAATATTTGAAATAGTTTTAAGAGGACATATAAAAGATGCAAAGATATATAGTATATGTTGAAAGACAACAAAGATATAAAAAGAGCTTAATTTCTCATTTTTGGAATGACCTTGACCTTTGACCTTTGCATATATTTTAAGGTCAAGGGTCAATTAATCTTATGCAGTTGGTCTCATGTCTCTACGACTTATCGTTTTGAAAATTTTTAATTATTCATAAACATCAAAAACTTTCAGGGGCAATAACTCATAGAAGGGGCCGACGAATACTTTCGCAATGAAAAGATTGAAGAGTCCCCTCAAGTAGTCGAAGACATTGGTGAAGGTTCCGTACCTCTACGGTTTATGGTTTCGAAGGAGTAGCGATAACAAGGTTTTATTGCGAAAGGGGTTGTAACTCCTGAAGGGGTCAAAGTTCATATACACAGGGTCAACTGCAAAAATCTTTTACAAAGTACATTCTTATGGACCATGAATCTTTTCGATATCTTTTGAAACAAAAAACCATTCGGCGGAAAAATAATAAAAATAATAATAATAATAATAATAATAAACAGAACAATTTCAATAGGTCTTTCCACAGAAAGGTGGAAAGACCTAATAAACATAAGCATTTCAATAGGTCTTTCCACAGAAAGGTGGAAAGACCTAATTATAATGTGAGAGAACTAGGATATTGATTTTACCTAAATAATTAAAGTCAAGCTACATTTACATGTTTGTACAGAACTGGAAGTTGAAGTTAGTTTATATTGAATGATGTATGTAAGTTGATGTCTGTCATTAAAGGGATGATCATTTGATGCGATGGAGGGGGGGGAGGTTACAGATTTTAGAAACTAAAGTCCGTTCTTGAAAATGTTGAAAATAAATAATCTGTCCTCAAGTGGCAGGAAAATAAATAATCCATCTTTGATAAGTGCTACAACCTCCAACCCAAAGGCACTTGTTTCGGTAATAATTTTTTAACCCATATTATAATAAGTATTATTATTATACTAATGGGTTAAAAAAAATATTCCGGAAACAAATGCCTACCCCCCCCCCCCCCCCCCCCCCCCACGAAATAAAGTTTGGACGTTTTCCCTTGGGGCGGGTGGATTGTTTATTTTATTTTCAGACTTTTTTCAGTGAAGCAAAAAATACATAATCTGTCCTGGATCATATTGGAAATAAATAATCTGTCCTTCAATTCCATGAAAATAAATAATCTGACTCGGAAAAAATTTGCCCCGCCCCCCCCCCCCCCCCTTCTGAATCAAATGGTCGTCCCTTAAACCATAGTCAACGCAGTCATATTATGCAGTTTCAAACAGAATTTATGTCATTCATAATTTACAATTTTTATATGATGAATGTTTTCACTTCATAGGATTTGCTACATTTAAAATATAAACTGATACTCTTTACACCCTCATTCTAAAATTAAAGAACGTAAAAGTACATTTTATCTCTATTTAAAGGCTACATGTAGAAAAAAATTCGCACCTAAAAACCCTGTATTAGTGAGGGATGTAACAGAAAACTCAATCTTTTTAATACTACTGTTTGCCTTTATCTGTATCTGATTCAGTAAAAAAAGGGAAAAGTTATCTGTGTATATTTCAGATTTGAACTTTTTATTCAATGACTTTGAAAATATGTACAAAGAAATCGATAATGTTCCTGATCCAAGTAGTTTCTTCAAGGGAATGGTCTTTATCCAAAAAAAAAAGAATTAAAACAAAATTGTTAAGGTCAGTAATGAAAATGTTTTGTTTTGTAATTGATTCCTTTCAACCAGTGAAAATTATACTTTCGATTTTTTTAGGGGGGGGGGGGGGGTGTTTGCATAGAAATACAAATTGTCTGAATCATATTTAAAGTTATCATTTTTATCAAGTTTATCATTTCTCTAGACTAAGAAAAGTGTAGATTGAACCTTGTAGCATTAAAACTAATAGTAAATCTGTGTAGCTGTATTTTATTAATAATGAAAACATATACACATTTCTGACAAGCCCCCCCATCCCCACCCCACCCCTTTCTACCAAAAGAAAAAAAATCATAAAATTAAACACAAAAAATCTATACTCGGGAATGGGGGCGGGTTGGGATTAATCACTTATGAATGAACCGCTTTATAATGCTTCTTAATGTTTCACAAGGGATCCGTGTTTTTCTTACAAATGACTCTTACCAATTTATGTGGGGTAAGTGCTTTTACATGGTTCCTGGAAGGGATGGAATAAGTCCTGGTCATTGGTTACTTTATCATGTTCATTTTAAAATATGAAAACCGTAGGAAGAAGGCAGGGACAGATTATTTTCAATATTTTCAAGGACTTAAGTTAAATGCTATACTAACAAGCTAATTCAGAGAAGCTGTGTCCCCTGCTTAAGGAAAAAAGAGCATATACGGATCTTGAGGGGTGGGGTCGGAGGATGGTGGGGGTTGGGGGGGGACGGGATACTTTAAGAGTTGTGGGCGGGACCAAAGGGAGTTATGATATAAAATTTCATTGCAAAAGCTTAAAAGCTTCTTGAGATATCGCACGGAAATGAAAATTTTACACACAAACAGAATGTATAAATTTTTGACCTTGACCTTTGACCTTTTGAACTCGAAATCAATAATGGTCTTCTTTAGGCCATAGGGAGTTTCAGTGTAAAATTTCATTGCAAAACCTCAAAGTTTTTGAGATATTGCGCGGAAATAAAGTGTTAAAACAGACAGAATTTATGAATTCATGACCTTTACCTTTGACCTTAAAATCAATGGGGGTCTTCCTTAGGCCACAGGGAGTTCTTTCATTGCAAAGACTCAAAGACTCAGAGATCGTGCAGAAACGAAAGTGTTGCAGAAAGACAGACTGACAGATGGATGGACGTCAGACAGACCTAAATAAATATCCCTCACTTTACGTGAAAGCAGGGGACAAAAAGGCAAATTTTATATACCATTGTGTCCTTGAACTTTGACCTCCTGTCCGTATTTACCAATTCATGTGATGCTAGTTACATGTATTGTCCACCAGAACTGTAATTTTGTTTATTCATAATTATGTTGTTTAAAACACAAGTATTAGTTATGGCATTGAAAAAATGTGCTTAGTTTCCTTACTCTTCCATCTAAATCGAGTCATTTTGACCTTGACCTTTGACCTTTTGTTATGAAAATTGATTTTTTTTCTTTGTTTTTGCTAATGTGTACTACATGTACAAATTTGGTTTTAATCCATTTTAAAATACTCAGGTATTTATATGGAAACTGATAGTAGATACCTATTGCCTTGTCTGGAATTCTTAAAAAAAACATTAGTTTGTAACCATGGTAACATAAAAACAAGATATGAATACCAAGTGGTTCTTTGCAGTTTATATTACAACTATATATGGACTTTCAAACCAATGTATTTATTTTTTCCAATAAGTCCGCAAAAATTTATACCAGGCTTTTCAAAAGAACGTAAAATCTACAATTTTTCCTTAGAAAAATCTTACCTAAAAAGGGGGGATATTTTTTCTATGAGGTCAAGTTACTCAAATACTAGAAATTATCTAAAGAACTATAAAAATGATGTATTTTGACAAAAAGATAAAGTCATGTAAATATATTGTTGTATTAAAGACTTTTAATTAGTCAAAAATGGTCATTTTTCATCAAAATTTAGCATTTTTTAGGCCATGAAAAATGTATGTTGGTTGCCATGGTAACCATTGACCATAGCAACCATTTTATTATGAATTTTAGTTTCATACATCATTATAGGAATGTGTGCCAAGTTTCATAAAAATCTAAGACCTAGCGTGCCACACTCCCTATATAAGAGTTTAAATGCTTACAGAGAATGGCTATTAATTGTTCAAATCATGACCTCGGGGAAAGGGCAGGGTCACAATAGGGAATCCAAGTTTTACATTGAAATATGTAGTAAAAATCTTTAAAAATCTTCTTAAGAACCACTGGGCCAGAAAAGCTTAAACTTATGACGAAGAATCCTGGGGTAGTGTAGATTCTAATTGTTCAAATCATGACCCCCAGGGGTAGGGCGGGCCCACAATAGAGAACCCAAGTTTTACATTGAAATATGTAGCAAAAATCTTTAAAAAAAATTTTCTCAAGAACCACTGGGCCAGAAAAGCTTAAACTTATGTGGAAGCATCCT
The DNA here is from genome assembly GCF_033153115.1 of Saccostrea echinata. Lineage (NCBI taxonomy): Eukaryota > Metazoa > Mollusca > Bivalvia > Ostreida > Ostreidae > Saccostrea > Saccostrea echinata. The sequence continues at coordinate 21,714,895 of NW_026889779.1, read as the reverse complement.
GGGGTAGTGTAGATTGTAAATTATTCAAATCATGACCGGGGGGGGGGGGGGGGGACCACAATAGGGAATCCAAGTTTTACATTGAAATATGTAGTAAAAATCTTCTTCTCAAGAACCACTGGGCCAGAAAAGCTGAAACTTACGTGGAAGCATCCTGAGGTAGTGTAGATTCTAATTGTTCAAATCACGACCCCAGGGGGTAAGGTGGGGCCACAACAGGGAATCCAAGTTTTACATTGAAATATGCAGAAAAAAATCCTTAAAAATCTTCTTCTCAAGAACCAATGGGCCAGAAAGGCTGAAACTTATGTGGAAGCATCCTGGGGTAGTGTAGATTCTAAATTGTTCAAATCATGATCTCGGGGGTAGGGCGGGGTCACAATAGGGAATCCAAGTTTAACATTGAAATATGTAGTAAAAATCTTTAAAAATCTTCTTCTCAAGAACCACTGGGCCAGAAAAGCTGAAACTTATGTGGAAGTATCCTGGGGTAGTGTAGATTCTAATTGTTCAAATCATGACCCCTTGGAGAAGGACAGGGCCACAATAAGTACTATTGGGGGGGGGGGATCAGGTGAAAAACAGCAAGGCCAAAGTTACTCAAGTGAGCGTTTTGGCCCATGGGCCTCTTTTTTTATTGAAACTTTTCAATACTGAACTGATTTCTGCTTTTTCCTAGCCAAAGTGCTCAAGTGAGCGATGTTGCCCCGGGGCCTCTTGTGGTATAAAGCATGTATGTGTAACAGGAAAGGAGAAAATATATGGTTGGACCGGGAATCGAACCCGGGACCCCTGCATCACTAGTCAGATGCTCTACTGACTGAGCTACCCAGGCCGATATTCAGCTATGTTAAGGAAGGCCTGAGTTCACATTTGTGATGCACCGTATGGGAAGTTTCACTGTGACGTCATTAAAAATTTCACAAGCAATAGAAATCAATTTTACTACATGATAATGCGTAAATGACAACTTGCATTCATTTATTTTATCAATTATTTATAAAAACATGTAAAATCACAACATTTGATAACAATACTGCCGAGTGATTAGAAGCAAATCTTATCTCATAAATGGCGTCACTAGCCTCGACTTGACGCAGTACAAGTGATCCAGAGGAGTGGATCCATTGGTTTAATAATTACATAAATGCTTAAATAAATATAAAACCGTTGCCAATGTTTAAATCTAATCAATAAAATTGAAAGAAAACGATTTATTTAAAACAATTATGTAGATTATCAGTTAATCTAGGTGCTATGGAACTGCACAACGACAGGGAATGTAAAGAATATTGCTAACACGACAAGTGTATTCCTAATTAACCTCAAAAGTGCAAGGGCATAGACTAGGGTGTTTGAGCTGAAATAAGGAATATCAATTGCTTATATCATGTATATTTTAAAAAGTGCTGGGAGCTGATTTTGGTTGGTATAACGTAATTTTTATTCATGACAGAATTTAAGCGAAGTGGGAATTTTTAGCTATTGTACGCATTTTCAGCAAAATTACGAGTATTTCCGAAACAGTTCAAACTAGCTCTCGGCACTTTTTGGGTAGCTGATGTAAATCTTTTTTAATGCGTAACAATTTTTTTCTCCTAAAACATGCGTAAGCCCTTGCACTAGCATGATTTTCCATTCAGCATAACAATTCTATTTTTATACCAGTCATGTGACACACAGCTGATACATGCGATGTAATTGGTACTGAGTACGGACCCAAACCTATCCATTATGGATATATATATTACCTTTCCTACATGTAAACAGTTACTTTGTAATAAAGATTTTTAAAAATAATACATTTAAAGAAGGTACTTAGATCGCATTTTCCATTTCCTTACTTAAAATACTGAGTATCCATGGCCCAAACCATTACATTCCTCCCTCCCTAAATTCTCTTTGCCCTCGAAGACACTACCCACATTCTTATTAGCCCCTGGCAGGACTTTCACCTGCAAGTCCAGGGGTGGTCAACGGCACCAAATCTATAACATGAAAGGAGAAAATGTGTGGCTGGACCGGGAATCGAACCCGGGACCCATGCATCACTAGTCAGGTGCTCTACCAACTGAGCTACCCAGGCCGATATCCATGGGTCAAACCATTACATGTGGATAATTGGAATAAAAAATTTTGAAATTCATGGTCTCTGTCTCCCAGAGGACTGGGGGTGTGGTCAGAACCATCCAAATTTATGCATTCTTCAAAAATCTTATTCTTTACTCCTGCATGGACATTAAGCAGACAAACTGCATGATTAAAGTAAGCAGTGAGCTGTTTATTAAAATTGTGAAATTCATGTCCTTGGGGTTCAGATTTCAGTCCAAGTGGGGCAAAGTTGAAAATGCAATATACGAGGGGTGATCAAAAAGTTCGCAAACTATCAAATTTATCAAAACCACAATTCAGATCAAAATGAAAGGACAAGGTTCATTTGATATAATATTTGGCCCTGAGAATTTCTAAAAATTAAAGTTTACGCTGAATCAAAACTTTACATTGAAATTAAAGGTTGGATATATGCTTGTTAAAAAAATAAACCCAAACTTTGAGAATGTGTCCCCTGTATACTGTTTATTCATGGTCAAATCATGCACGGAATGCGTATTTCCGGAAAAATCGTTAAAAATCTGGGACTTATAAGCATTTTTCGATAGGTCCGCATTATATCACCACTTTGAAATTTTCACAAATGAAACATCGATTTGAAAGCATTTTATTTGCAAAAAATTACGATGGTGATATTGTGCGGACCATGTTTATTTTTAAAAAATGTGTTCATTTTTCAGCATGCTATACACATGCAGTCGACGGTGTTTTGCTAGATCTAAATAATACCTCACCATGTATCACTAAAAATTCTTTAATATAAAGGATAAAATCATCATATCAATGTTATGAAGATCTGGTCTGTATTAATTCTTTACACGTTGTTCGAATTCAGATACATTGGGCCTATTAGTATATATATATATAGCATCTTACTTCCGCGCTCCCTAACCAAGCGACAGTGGTCCGAGTTAGAATATATCTGGACGTTAGGTGGTTGAAAAAAGTAGCAGTTCAGAAAAAAAATGCAGTATTTACACTTGTCGTATAAATACATGTATTATTTTACATCTAGTTTATTTATTACCCAGTGCCTGTGTCCATATTCATGACAAGCTGAACATTATAATTTAACAATTATACGTCATTTTTGAAAATTGATGTCACAATTGTTTCGCCCATCTATTTGACCTGTTGGGAAAATGGATCATTTACATGTACATGGACATGTTTTTTTTGGGGGGGGTTTTTGAGCTAGTATAGTGAAAATTAAAGGCTAAGTTTCCAAGATAGAAGACAATTGAATTGGCAAAACACCACAATAGATTTAACAATGCGCCTCTCATTATAAAATATATAAAATATGTACAATGTAGATCAGTTTCGAACATAATTCTAGAAAGTCATAAATGTTTTATCGATGACTTCAGTTAGCTTTTTTGAAGAGTTCATAAAATATACCCGTAAAGCCATATACATCACATAAATGTATTTTGGTCACATCATTTCTCGAGATGGTCAAAAAGGGGTAATATATAGCATTTTATGTACTTAATAGCGATTGAATAAAGGTTGGATGTAATATTTACATAATGTAAAAAAAAAAAGAAAACAATAAACTTGGGGGGGGGGGGGTTTATAAATTACTAAGTGATGATATCGGAGGGGGGTTGTGTCCAATTGCTCTTCTTAATTTATATTCTGAATATTACTGTAGATCGACAGACCTATATGAATTGTATATAGAAACATAATATAGAAGTGACGTATGGCAGAGGATAAAAAAGTGTTTCCCTTTGATTGTCAAAAATCACATCGTTTGCTTGTTATCCTTCTGTATCAATATCCGAAATAGAATCGCCTATCTGCGCGCACCTGCAAAACTTAAATTCTGTCTTGTTAACTAAAACAGATATTAATCTTTACTAAGAAATGATAAGTATATATCCACTAATATCTGTGCATAAGTGAAATATTTTTGAACGGGGCGCGTACATGTTATTGTAATGCAGAAAATATAGCTGATTTTATTCTTATTAACTGTTTCAATTGGAGGGAAAAATTAAAATAAAATATAATCAGGGTGTCTTAGAACGTAAAAAATGATTTATCTAATAAATGCATTTACAGTGTATAAGCATCGGGTTTATTGTGAAATGGATTCCACGGTGCTGGATTTTATAGAAAATGTCGGTCTCACCATGCTTACTGGTTATTGAAATAATGACTTCCAGGATATCCATATCAACAATCATGTATATTCAAAGGCAGATCCAGCACCGGCATGCCGGGTGTTCCTCCCCCCCTTTTCTTTATCGTGCCAACGCCTGCCGTAACATGGGGCCTCGGTTTTTAAGGTCTCATCAAAGGACTCACAACTTTCACTTCAAAGCACCGAGCGCATGGCGAACGAACATTTGCTACCCATTTTTTATCGACTTAGGTCATTGTCATCTTCAAAATATACATTTAATTAATTATCAATAGACTGAATGTAGAACTATTTTGCTTTAATTTCTACGCCTACAATATGTGATACAGGAATTATAAATATTTCATTTAATCAAAGTTCTCACTGAATAGATCCTCCCCTCCCCCCATAAAATATGTAAACAGTACCAACTGTACTGTCTGCTTCCTTTCCCCCGAATAACAAAATATTGCTTTCTGTTTGTTATGAACAAAAGGCCATCTACTTTCAAGGGTTAACTTAGGCTCACAATATTAAATTGAGGTATTCTTAACATTATATTAGACCAAGATAAAGTAATTGAATACAGTATTTACATATAGATTACCGATATAGGTAAAACAACAGCGAAATCCGTTCACTAACACTTGATTGTCTGAGAACAATTTTCCTGGGGAAATAATTTAAGGCAGGCACTTTATCCTTGAAATAAACTAGACTAGCCCATAATGTACACCTTTATATGATAAAATGCTCTCAAAGTCTAAAAAATGTTTTTCATAATTGGTGTTTAGAGCTTTCTTAAAACACCAGCATGCGTAGGTTGTCGTCACAAAAGTATCAGAGGAAGTAGTAAGGGATCCGCGGGGGGGGGGGGGGGGGCTTGGTTTTTAAGGTCTCATCCGAAGGACCCGCAACTTTCACTTCAAAGTGCCGAGCGCATGGCGAGGGAAGTTGCTACCTATTTTTTATCGACTTAGGTCTGTCGTGGCCGAGATTCGAACTCACGACCTCCCGATCACGGAGCATAAAATTCATATAGTAAAAATACCAAAAAAAAAAAAAAAAAAAAAAAAAAATATGAAGAAGGAAGGGTTAAGAAAACTTTGTAAAGTTTGTAAGATATGTAGGAAGGTAAAGTGACATCCTCCTTTCAAAATAGGTATTTCAGGTTTGGGTTAGTTTTCTTTTTCTTAAATAATGTTTTCTCCTTCGGGCCGATCTTTTTTTGTTTTTGAGTTGGTATGGAACACCTCACTCTCTTTTCTGGGAAAAATTACAGGACAATTCCTCAATTGTGCTTTTACATTTTTCAGCGAATCGACATTGCTTTTCCACGAAAAATCCTTCTTTACCGGAAGTATTAGTTTTTTTTATTCCTTTCCGCGAAATCCTCTATGAACCAGGTAGTACCTTTTGCTCCTTGTCTACCACGGGGATGAATTAATGTAAAAGTCTCTTAGACATCGTTAAAAGACCAAGTAGACTGTAGGTCATCTACGCATTAACCTTTACATCTTCACAATGTCAAGGTTTTGTGAAATCCTTCCTATTTAAAAATGTTTGAAGAGAAACGCTATCACAAAACATTGACATTGTGAAAATGTGTAGGTTAACGCGTATAAAAAATCGTTCTGTCTGTTCAATAACCCATATTGGATTGAAATTCTAGTTTGAAATTCATTTTCAATCCATCTCAGCTACGCCAGAATCACGGTGTTAATGATTGACCCAGAAGACAAATAATTTCAATTTCGGAATAGTTTGAAATTTATATAAATCAAAATTTCTGTCCAGTGTTTTTAAAGAAATAAAAAGGTAAAAACTTTTCATTCCTGTTTTGCATGTTTATGCGTGTGTTTTGTTTGTTTTTTTTTGGGGGGGGGGGGGGGGGGGGGGGACGATCTTGGAAATTAAAAAAGTTTTTTTTTAGTTTGGACAACCCCTCCCTGTTTTTAATTGTCAAACATTTTTCAGTGAAGACAAAACTAAAGAAAATAGCTCTTGTCATCTTAGAAATAAATATATTTTGTCATGTGAAGGCATGATTTGACTCGACAATTTTTGACCCCCTGCCCTTCTAGAATCAAATGGCCGTCCCCTGAAAAAATAATATCTGTCTTCTATGACTTTTACGTGTATCTAAAATTATAGGCTAAAACACTCATATGAATTTGAATTTCAAACAACATATATTAGGGAACTGAATTATTGGTCTTTTGGATCATACTTTTACACTTTGCATTTGAAATAGCTCAGGTGGATTCAAAAATGAACTTCAAACTAGAATTTCAATCCAAAGTTTTCGCGGACGTGCGTGTCGAATTGCACCCGCCCATTTCATTGTCTATCATTAAATGTTTTGGTTGTAATAGACGGAAATGACGTGAGCTGTATATTTCCAATTTTGCCAGTTAATGTTCTGCGGTCTTAATAGCTGATAACTTCGATGTTGGAATGTTTCCGAAACTGCTGAAAGATAAAAATAAACGAAGGGTCGCATGCATTCCTTTTTTCAATGGGCTCTTCCTCTGGACAGCGCAAATAAAATATTATAATATAGATACAGGTAAACTTATGTAAATCAATCCACAGAAAAGCAATGTCAAGTACTTGCGGAGAAGTAAAATGTGCTTTATTTTTTTTATTTTTTTTAAAATTTTATTTATTTATTTATTTATTTTTTTTGTTTTGTTTTGTTTTTTGAAAATATAATGCAGATAAGCAGGATGGCCAAAATCTTGCGAGGCGCGGAAAGTGAGAAATCCTCTAAGAATGTACTGTACATGTACACCCCTTTTTTCCCCTTATGATTCAAAAATTTTCAAAGCCAAGCATACCAATTGATATAAAGATTTGTCTTTAGTTATGAAAAATAATTTAGAAAGCATGATATGCTACCACATGTATACCAATACATCGAAATGTACGTTTATGAAAATGAGATTTAATTAAAGTACTTAATAAAATATACATGTAAGCTGAATTTATTTTAAAACATGACGTTAAATTCTTGTTCATGACGTCGCATAAAGCAACGTCAAAATATCGCAACGTTATCGTAAAGTATGCTACCTTTACGTTTATATAAAACAAAAATAAAGCTTTGTACATGCATATATTAATAATTTCATGAAAATATAAACTCTCTCAAAGAGTTTTGAGGAATATTATTTAATTTTGACATGGGGCCGAATTTTGCACCAAACGCACCTTGTCCTTTGGCACACATATTGTCATACACATGTTTTATAAATAGCAGATGTTATGTAATGTTTTGCTCCATGTTTGTGACGTCACAATGTGAAAATGACATGTAGGTGACTTGTCACAAAAAATGATTGACTCAGTCGTACTCGAGCAACAAACAGCTGTAAAGTTTAATATGTATCTTGGAAATTCCTTTGCAGTACGTAGCATGTAATAATTTGTACAAGGATTATAAAGACAAAAGACTTGCCAGAAGTACAGTCATTAATTGGATTGATTGTTTTAGTGAAGGAATGGAGATGGTTAAAAGTGATGTTTTTCTGTAGCCCAGTGAAAACAAGCTGGGGAAGAGATGTGTACTTAGTTGAGCAATTTGTTATGAAAGATTGCCAAGTTACAGCTAGAAATATAGTTGAATATCTTAACAATAATATTATTATTAAATCCTTTAAATACCATTTACTTTAGATTTTAATCATATCAGATATGATAAAAAGAAGGCACCCATACTTTATCCACATTGGATAAATGACGCTCTCAAGACAGAAGACTTTGGTTGTGATGGTCACCATGATCATTCTGGGAAAGGTTATCCTGTTGCCGAGATTTAACCATTTCTGACAAATGGATTGTTCTTTTTGTAAAAAAAAATAACTTGCAGTGTAAGAAATATAAGACTGAAAAATCTTTTAGCTTCTGTAAACAGAACGTGACCGCCTGTACCATGTGATTCATGCATGGGCAGAATGATGGTAGATGTGCATTTAAATCGGAGAGGGCTACTTTCATATTTTTATGGAAGTAGTTCAATTAGTTCACATACTTTTTGATCACCCCTCGTATTAAAAAATCTTCTTTACTCATGTAAATCTAATGTAAAGCTGGAAAATTTTACTGTTGACAAATTTTTACAATTTTTTGCTTGTTCTTTTTTTTTTTTTTTTTTTTTTTTTTGGATAAACCTGATGTCATCCTTTGATGGACCTTCTTTGATACAGGACTGTATTAAATTCATAATATAGCATTTTGACTCAAATCCACAAAAATAAATAAGCATGAATTTTAGAGTTACACAGGCAAACTGTTGGCATGATCATAATGAGCAAGATCGTACACTCAATATTTTACCAAAATTGTGAAATTTACCCATGGGTCCATTGCTCAGGCCCAAAGAATGGGGCTTAGTTGGTCATATATTGAAAATACTGTATACAGGATTATTTTAGAAATTATACTGTGTTCTTTGAATTTGCCCCGTTTCAAATTCACCCACCTGTGAGAAGGGTAAAAGGGGCGAAAATAAAAGAGGGGGTGGTGAAAAATACCCTGTATACAATATATCATATCTTTGAAAATCTTCTCTGTTCATGAAAATTTAGCAGGCAAGTTTGAACATGATTATAATAAACAGCTCTCTGCCAAAATAATTGTGAAATATGTAACCTTTGGCCCATGGTACAGGCCAAAGGATGGGGCTAAGTTTGTAAGGTATTAAGAAATTCATTATATCTTTGAATTTTTTTTTCTTTCCTAAAGCAGATCTAGTGGACAAACTGATTGTATGATTGCAATGATTGTAACCATTACCAAAGTTATAAAATTCGTGTCCGTTGTGTCTATGATTCTGAGGCCCCAGGGTGGAGATAAGTCATATACTGAAAATAAATTAGTCCTTTGGATATCTTCTTGTATCTTGCAAACTGTTTGCATGATAACACTTTTACAAAATTGTAAAGGACTGCAAACAATAGTGTTGTTTTGTCGACTACCTCCAGAAATATTTTCAAAAGTTAACATTATATTACAATGATTTTTTTTTAATGAAGATAAATATTTAAATAAATTTTTAGCTCATCATAGCCGAATTAGACTCAGGTGAGCTTTAATTTCTGCTCAAAGGGAGTCTGGTGTCCATCTGTATTGTGTCGTCTATAAACATTTCACTTTTACAGAAAATGTTTCATGTTTTTGACTTCTTCTCAAGAACCACTGGGCCAATTCAACCAAACTTGCTATAAAGCATCATTGGGTGATGGAGATTCATGTTTTTTAGGTCACCTGAGTTACTAAAGTTACCTATTGCTATCTGTTTTTGTTCGTCGTCACCCATTGTGCAATAAAATTTGAATTTTTTCAGCTTCTTCTCTGAAACTAATGAATCAATTTCAGCCAAATTTAGCATATGACATCTATGGTAGAAGCAGACCAAAATTTATGAATTTCATGATCCCCACCCCCTGGGGCCTGAAGGATGGGGCTCAAACTAAAAAAAAATTATGCAATCTTAAAAAATCTTCTTTATTCCTGGACATCAAACAGTTAACTTGGCATGATTGTAATAAGCATTTAGTCCTATATCAAAATAGTGAAATTTATGCCCTCGGGGTCAGGAGTTCTGGAGTTAGGGTGGGGCTCTATTGATCATATTGTGAAAATGCATAGTTTCTTTAAAAATCTTCTACTTTAGCAAACAAAGTACAGTCAAACCTCATTATCTTGAACTCAATGGGACAGAGAAAAAACCTCAAGAGAAAAAACAGGATTCAATCATGTGGAATCAAATTTGATTGAATCATAATTTGCTAAATTTTGGCAGAAAGATTGACAAAAAACTAAAAATAACTACTGTGCGCTAAAAAAAATTTTATGAATATAGTTCGAATTTCCTCGACAATACATTATATAGAAAATATACATTATCCTTGACCCAAGTGCCTATGAAAAGAATGGGTGATTCTGAGTATATGCATGTCCAAGTAAAAAATTAATATATCTGGCCACTGTTGTTATTTCACACAGAGTTGCTCACCAAGAACGTTGTCCAATCTGTTGAATGAATGACAAAGCATACTGGTTTACTACATGTTAACATTTTATCAGCAACATGTGATTCAGTTCAAATTCTACAATATCTCTTAAGCTTCTACATTTCAAACTGTAAATGGTCAATATGGGCCTTTTATACATGATAGTTGTGCAGACACCTCAGTGTCTGTTGTCTTGGGCCAGGGTATGCACACATGAAATTTGTACAGTATTTACTGATAGTACAAGATGGGATTACAGACAATTGTCTACAAATCTGCTAAGAAATTGGTGTGGAGGAAACCTAAAATTGAACATTTAAAAAACAGTTGTTTGTAACTGTATAAGGATAAAATTAGAGATACTAATGTATAAGCATAGTGAGGTACATTTCTCTCCTTCCATATATAGTTATAGATTAAAATATGTGAAATGCATGAAAAATATAGTTTCCTTGACCTGCTTTGTGATGAGGATGGTTAACTGGAATTTAGAAGTGTATTGAGGTACATTTTTCTCCTTTCACATATTGTTAGATTTTGATATAAAAAAAAAAAAAACCATGGCCAGCCAAAGAAGAAAAATGTATACCTGCTTGTGCTCTTATATTTTAATTAAGGGCTTTGAGGAGTGGAGCAGAGTCAAAATTCAATGGAAATTGGATATAAACAGTGTACCCCACAGACCCATAGAACAGGGGGAGGGGGACACTTTTTTCTGAGTATAGTATTTTGCGATAGTAAATTTTCCTTTAGATGCTGATTGCCCCCCCCCCCCCCCCCCCCACTTTTTGTTGTTATAAGGTTGCATGAACACTGGCAAATTCCAGGATTTGGACAGTAAATTAGGTGGGTTTTTTTGTTTTTCTTTTTCTTTGTTTCTTTGTTTGGTTTTTTTTTTTTAGGTCACCTGAATCACACAGGTGACCTATTGCTAGCTGTTTTTGTCCGTCGTCGAGCGGGCGTGTGGGTGTGCGTCGTGCGTAAACTTTTCACATTTTCGACTTCTTCTCAAGAACCACTGGGTCAATTTCCACCAATCTTGCCACAGACTATCCTTGGGTAATGATGATTCAAGTTTGTTCAAATGAAGGGCCACGCCTTCTTCCAAGGGGAGATAATTAAGAATTACTGAAAAATTAATGGTATCTTTTAAAAATCTTCTTCTCAAGAACCATTGAACCAGCTGGTAAGATGAAACTTATATGGAAACATCATCAGGTAGTGTAGACTCAAATTTGTTAAAATCATGACCCGCAGGGGTAGGGTGGGGCCACAATGGACGATCAAATTTTTACATAGAAATATATTGGAAAAATCTTTAAAAATCTTCTTCTCAGGAACAGCTAAGCCCTGACTGGTCATATTTATATGGAAGCATCCTCAGGTAGTGTAGATTCAAGTTTGTTCAAATCATGACCCCCGGGGGTAGGGCGGGGCCACAATGGATGATCAAAGTTTACATAGAAATATATAAGAAAAATCTTCTTCTCAAGAACAGCAAAGTCTTTATGAGTCATATTTACATGGAAGCATTCTCACTAATGTAGATTCAAATTTGTTCAAATCATGACCCCCCCGGTTAGGGCGGGGCCACAATGGAGGATCAAAGTCTTATATAGGAAAATTTCTTCTCAAGAACTGCAAAGCCATGATTAGTCATTTTCATATGATCAAAGTTTTACGTAGAAATACATAGAAAAAATCTTTAAAAAATTTTTTCTCCAGAACCACTGAGCCAAGGAAAATGAAACTTACCTGGAAACATCCTCAGGTAGTGTAGATTCAAGTTTGTTCAAATCATGACCCCCAGGGGTAGGGCAGGGCCACAATGGATGATTAAAGTTTTACATGGGAATACATTGGAAAAATCTTCTTCTCCAGAACCACTGGGCCAAGAAAGATGAAATGTGGAAACATCTTCAGGTAGTGTAGATTGAAGTTTGTTAAAACCATGATCCCTAGGGGTAGGGTGGGCCACAATGGACAAAGAAAGTTTTACATTGGAATATGTAGGAAAAATCTTGAAAAAATTCTTTTCTCAAGAACAGCAAGATATCCTGGCCATTCATCGTATCCCGGGGGGAGATGGAAAAGGACCACGTCCTGTCATCGCAAAATTCCGCAACAACGACATCAAAGTCCATGTTATTAAAAACAGATCTGAGAAAAATCTAAAAGACATCTTTATTATGCATGACCACTTAACACAAATGAACGCTAAACTAGTGCGTGATTTGAACAATGATCCGAGAATTCACAGTGCCTGGTATTATAATGGAAAAGTGTTTGCTCTGGACGGAGAAGGAAACCGCCACAAATTCGATATTCTGGACAATGTGTCTGAAAACTGAAAGGATACTGAATACAATTGTTCAAATGTGCAGCGGAGCGGACCTTGTTTCGACACCATTTGACTGTGGGATCGGGCTCGTTTGACTGTGAGATCGGGCTCACTATACTATAAATTATATCATGTTTACTGTTTGTGTAAGTGTGTTGGTGAGTGTGTGCATATTCCCCTGTTTTTCTATTACCAATATGTGCTTCGATTATCTGAAAAGATGGTGCCTATCACTTTTTATGATTTCTATTTTATTGCTTTTTTCTAAATTGCTACAAACTAAATAAGTGACTCAATTAAAATAGCAACGGTGAATTGTCAAGGTTTGGCAACAGGTACCAAAAGGCAGGATGTTTTAAATTATTATAAGAAAAAGGGCTATTCAATTCTTTGTTTTCAGGATACTCACTTTACAAAAGAAATAGAACCTTACGTTGAAACACAATGGGGATATAAATGTATTTTCAATTCGTACAAGTCAAACTCAAGAGGGGTATGCATTCTGTTTAATAACAATTTTGAATTTCAGATTCACAGGGAGAAACAGGACATTAATGGTAATCTGTTAGCTCTCGATATGACAATCGAGGATAATAAAGTTACTTTAATTAATATCTATGGACCAAACACAGATAATCCAGAGTTTTATGAGTTAGTAAGAGAAACTTTATTAGAGCTTGACAATGATTATTTTATATTATGCGGTGATTTTAATTTGGCTCTTGACCCATCAATAGATACAGAAAATTATTGTAACATTAACAATCCAAAGGGGAGAGAAAAACTTTTAGAAATTATGAATGATTTACAAATAGTTGACTATTTCAGGATTTTGAATCCAAACTTAAAAATGTTTACTTGGCGGAAGAAAAATCCAGTGAAACAAGGACGTTTAGATTATTTTTTAATTTCTGAAAATATGTGTAATTTGGTTGAAAACTTAGCAATTAAACCAGGGTACAGATCGGACCACTCATCAGTGGTTCTTGATATAAAATTTAATACCTTTAAGAAAGGAAAAGGTCTCTGGAAATTTAACAACTCTTTACTTACAGACATAACATATGTTAACAAGGTGAAAGAAACAATAAAGTCTATTAGAAAACAATATGAAAAGAATAATGTGCTTATAGATGATATGGATAACAGTACATTTCTTGAAGTCCTCTTAATGGAGATTAGAGGAATTACAATCTCATATTCGTCATATAGAAAGAAAGAAAAAGATAAAGAAGAAGTCTTGTTAATTGCACAAATAGAGAAATTAGAGGCAGAGAATATATTGAATCTACAGTTAATAGAAGAGAAAAAAACAAATCTTGAGAATTTGAGAAAAGAAAAGCTACAAGGTTATGTTATAAGGTCTCGAGCCAGATGGGTTGAAGATGGAGAAAAGCCATCTCAATACTTTTGTAAACTAGAATCCCGTAACTATTTAAATAAGATTATCAAAAAGATTAAAACAGACAACGAGGTAATTTACAATCAATCAGAAATTTTAAACAGAATTAGGATGTATTACAAATCACTGTATACTTCTGCAGACGCAGAACTTCTCGATATAGATCTGGCAGAAATTATTACAGTTACTGAGGTTCCAAAACTTGATAATCATGTTGCCAAATCACTTGAGGGAAATATTATGGAAAATGAAGTCTATAGGTGTTAAAAAATATGAAAAACAATAAATCACCGGGAAGTGATGGTTTCACTGCTGAATTTTTTAAATTTTTTTGGTCAGATTTGAAACATTTAATAGTACCTGCCATAAATGATGTATTTCAGAAAAAAGAACTCCCTATCTCTCAAAGACTAGGGATAATTACATGCTTACCAAAAGGTGATAAGCCAAGAGAATTTCTGAAAAATTGGCGGCCTATTACACTTTTAAATGTGTTTTATAAACTTATATCAGGTTGTATTAGTTATAGAATAAGATCCACCCTGGACAATATTATATCAAATACTCAACTTGGCTTTTTAAAAGGAAGATACATAGGTGAAAATACCAGATTTCTTTATGATCTTATGGCTTACACTGAATCTAGAAATATACCGGGGTTGCTTGTACTTATAGATTTTGAAAAAGCTTTTGATTCAATATCCTGGACCTTTGTGTATAAAGTATTAGAATTTTTTGGATTCGGTAAAAACATTATTGAATGGGTAACAATTTTAAATACAGAATTTTGTGCATCTGTTCTTCAATGTGGATTTTTATCTGAACAGTTTAATATCCAAAGAGGATGTCGTCAGGGAGATCCTGTAGCACCATATCTGTTTCTTCTTTGTGC